>NC_086452.1:405968725-406280372 GCF_028390025.1 Pseudophryne corroboree
GTACTTGTCACGGTGTGTGTCTCCTGTTTTTATTTGGGTATTTTTTTTTTCAGTAGTACTACAGGTACCAGCGGGCCCGTTTTTCTCCCGCATGCTGGTACTTGTGGTTCTCCAAGTACCAGCTTGCGGGGGAGGCTTGCTGGGACTTGTAGTACTATTGGAAAAAACAATATTCTGTCATTTTACTCAAGGCTATCAGCCTCCCATCCGCAGCCAATGGATGGGGGGGACAGCCTCGGGCTTCACCCCTGGCCCTTGGGTGGCTGGGGGGGGGGACCCCTTGATTGAAGGGGTCCCCACTCCCCCAGGGTACCCCGGCCAGGGGTGACTAGTTGGATATTTAATGCCACGGCCGCAGGGCACTGTATAAAAGTGACCCCCGGCTGTGGCATTATCTGTCCAGCTAGTGGAGCCCGATGCTGGTGTAAAAAATACGGGGGACCCCTACTCTTTTTGTCCCCCGTATTTTTTGCACCAGCACCAGGCGCAGAGCCCGGTGCTGGTTTTAAAAATACGGGGGATCCCCTGTCAATTTTTTCCCCGAATTTTTAGAACCAGGACCAGCTCGAAGAGCCCGAGGCTGGTTATGCTTTGGAGGGGGGACCCCACGCCATTTTTTTCCGTGTTTTTCCCGTTTAAACGTTTATAATTCCACTCTCACATGTGTCTCCTGTGTTTTCCAAGCTGTTTCCTGGTTGTGGCTGCTGACATCACACATGGAGACAGCCTATGACCTGCTGGGGCTTGCAAATACCGTTTCAGACCCTTTCACACTGCACAGTGAAATGGGACTGAAACGGGTAGGACCCTTCTTTTTTACTGTTTCAAAATACCGGTATTTTGAAAACGGTAAATTGAAGGGGACCCTTTCACATCGCAGCTTGACCCGTTTAGGAAGCCAGTTAAAACGGCAAAATACCGGGTATAAGCTGCGGTGTGATAGGGGTATAACTGTCCAGGGTTTAAGACAATCTACACAGGTTAATACCAGAATGTCGACACCAGAATGCAGACAGGTTCAGAGTGTCGACATGGGCATCAGGTTGACAAGAAATGTTGACATCAACATTTAAAAATATCAACATGGTTAAAATGTTGACATGTTCATAATGTCAACATTTAATCTGTCACCAGCAGAATGCCGACAGTAAATTTTTGTCTTATTTTTAAGGTCTGGTTTAGGGTTAGAGTTAGGGTTTAAGATTAAGTTTAGAGTTAGGTTTAGGGTTAGCAGTTAGCGCTAGGCTAAAATCTAAAATCTGCATAGAAACGTATGCCAACATTCTGGTGTTGACGTTAAATGTTGACATTATGAACATCTTGAAATTTTAACCATGTTGACATTTGAGAATGTCAACATATTGCTTGTCAACCTAATTTCCATGTGGACATTCTGATTATCGATATTTTATAATCTGTGGACATTCTGGTATCGACATTCTGAATTTGGACTTTTCATTCCACACACATCTATGCATATGCACAGATAATCTTTAGTACATAAGTTTTATTTAACAATCTGTGCACACTCATGGAGAGCCTTAAAACCTGGATTGTTAGGGTGCCTTGAAGAACGAAATTGGGAAACCCTGTTATAAAGGATAAGTCCACCAAAAACTAAAATGTAAGTAAGAAATGTTACATACACCAGCAGGTCCTATGACACCTATAACTGTCTGAATAGGACCCTCTTTGTCCTGCTCTGTGAGGGCATTTTGGAAACTCATATTGGTGTTTTTAAGGACCTTTTCCTGTGATCTTCGGGAGAGGTTCCTTCACAACATACCGTAACAAGCAATTTCAAAGTCAGATATCCTGTTTGGACTTTTAGGGGTAAATTTACTAAGATGGGAGTTCTATTTAAGATGGCATGTTGCTCATAGCAACCAACCAGATTCTACTTCTCGTTAGAGATGAGCGGGTTCGGTTTCTCTGAAACCGAACCCGCACGAACTTCATGTTTTTTTCACGGGTCCGAGCAGACTCGGATCCTCCCGCCTTGCTCGGTTAACCCGAGCGCGCCCGAACGTCATCATGACGCTGTCGGATTCTCGCGAGACTCGGATTCTATATAAGGAGCCGCGCGTCGCCGCCATTTTCACACGTGCATTGAGATTGATAGGGAGAGGACGTGGCTGGCGTCCTCTCCATTAGAAATTAGATTAGAAGAGAGAGAGAGATTGTGCAGAGTCAGACAGAGTTTACCACAGTGACCAGTGCAGTTGTTGTTAGTTAACTTTTATTTATTTTAATATATATCCGTTCTCTGCTATATCCGTTCTCTGCCTGAAAAAAAACGATACACAGCAGCAGCCAGTCACACAGTGTGACTCAGTCTGTGTGCACTCAGCTCAGCCCAGTGTGCTGCACATCAATGTATAAAAGGCAAAGCTTATAATAATTGTGGGGGAGACTGGGGAGCACTGCAGGTTGTTATAGCAGGAGCCCCCAGGAGTACATAATATTATATTAATTTAAAATTAAACAGTGCACACTTTTGCTGCAGGAGTGCCACTGCCAGTGTGACTAGTGGTGACCAGTGCCTGACCACCAGTATAGTAGTATATTCATTGTTGTATGTATTGTATACTATCTCTTTATCAACCAGTCTATATTAGCAGCAGACACAGTACAGTGCGGTAGTTCACGGCTGTGGCTACCTCTGTGTCGGCAGTCGGAACTCGGCAGGCAGTCCGTCCATCCATAATTGTATTACAATATATACCACCTAACCGTGGTATTTTTTTTTCTTTCTTTATACCGTCATAGTGTCATACTAGTTGTTACGAGTATACTACTATCTCTTTATCAACCAGTGTACAGTGCGGTAGTTCACGGCTGTGGCTACCTCTGTGTCGGCAGTCGGCAGGCAGTCCATCCATAATTGTATTATTATTATAATATATACCACCTAACCGTGGTTTTTTTTCCATTCTTTATACCGTCGTCATAGTGTCATACTAGTTGTTACGAGTATACTACTATCTCTTTATCAACCAGTGTACAGTGCGGTAGTTCACGGCTGTGGCTACCTCTGTGTCGGCAGTCGGCAGGCAGTCCGTCCATCCATAATTGTATTATTATTATAATATATACCACCTAACCGTGGTTTTTTTTCCATTCTTTATACCGTCGTCATAGTGTCATACTAGTTGTTACGAGTATACTACTATCTCTTTATCAACCAGTGTACAGTGCGGTAGTTCACGGCTGTGGCTACCTCTGTGTCGGCAGTCGGCAGGCAGTCCGTCCATCCATAATTGTATTATTATTATAATATATACCACCTAACCGTGGTTTTTTTTCCATTCTTTATACCGTCGTCATAGTGTCATACTAGTTGTTACGAGTATACTACTATCTCTTTATCAACCAGTGTACAGTGCGGTAGTTCACGGCTGTGGCTACCTCTGTGTCGGCAGTCGGCAGGCAGTCCGTCCATCCATAATTGTATTATTATTATAATATATACCACCTAACCGTGGTTTTTTTTCCATTCTTTATACCGTCGTCATAGTGTCATACTAGTTGTTACGAGTATACTACTATCTCTTTATCAACCAGTGTACAGTGCGGTAGTTCACGGCTGTGGCTACCTCTGTGTCGGCAGTCGGCAGGCAGTCCGTCCATCCATAATTGTATTATTATTATTATAATATATACCACCTAACCGTGGTTTTTTTTCCATTCTTTATACCGTCGTCATAGTGTCATACTAGTTGTTACGAGTATACTACTATCTCTTTATCAACCAGTGTACAGTGCGGTAGTTCACGGCTGTGGCTACCTCTGTGTCGGCAGTCGGCAGGCAGTCCGTCCATCCATAATTGTATTATTATTATAATATATACCACCTAACCGTGGTTTTTTTTCCATTCTTTATACCGTCGTCATAGTGTCATACTAGTTGTTACGAGTATACTACTATCTCTTTATCAACCAGTGTACAGTGCGGTAGTTCACGGCTGTGGCTACCTCTGTGTCGGCAGTCGGCAGGCAGTCCGTCCATCCATAATTGTATTATTATTATAATATATACCACCTAACCGTGGTTTTTTTTCCATTCTTTATACCGTCGTCATAGTGTCATACTAGTTGTTACGAGTATACTACTATCTCTTTATCAACCAGTGTACAGTGCGGTAGTTCACGGCTGTGGCTACCTCTGTGTCGGCAGTCGGCAGGCAGTCCGTCCATCCATAATTGTATTATTATTATAATATATACCACCTAACCGTGGTTTTTTTTCCATTCTTTATACCGTCGTCATAGTGTCATACTAGTTGTTACGAGTATACTACTATCTCTTTATCAACCAGTGTACAGTGCGGTAGTTCACGGCTGTGGCTACCTCTGTGTCGGCAGTCGGCAGGCAGTCCGTCCA
Source organism: Pseudophryne corroboree (assembly GCF_028390025.1). Lineage (NCBI taxonomy): Eukaryota > Metazoa > Chordata > Amphibia > Anura > Myobatrachidae > Pseudophryne > Pseudophryne corroboree. The sequence continues at coordinate 405,973,110 of NC_086452.1, forward strand.
TCCATAATTGTATTATTATTATAATATATACCACCTAACCGTGGTTTTTTTATACCACCTAACCGTGGCAGTCCGTCCATAATTGTATACTAGTAAACTATCCAATCCATCCATCTCCATTGTTTACCTGAGGTGCCTTTTAGTTCTGCCTATAAAATATGGAGAACAAAAAAGTTGAGGTTCCAAAATTAGGGAAAGATCAAGATCCACTTCCACCTCGTGCTGAAGCTGCTGCCACTAGTCATGGCCGAGACGATGAAATGCCAGCAACGTCGTCTGCCAAGGCCGATGCCCAATGTCATAGTACAGAGCATGTCAAATCCAAAACACCAAATATCAGAAAAAAAAGGACTCCAAAACCTAAAATAAAATTGTCGGAGGAGAAGCGTAAACTTGCCAATATGCCATTTACCACACGGAGTGGCAAGGAACGGCTGAGGCCCTGGCCTATGTTCATGGCTAGTGGTTCAGCTTCACATGAGGATGGAAGCACTCAGCCTCTCGCTAGAAAACTGAAAAGACTCAAGCTGGCAAAAGCACCGCAAAGAACTGTGCGTTCTTTGAAATCCCAAATCCACAAGGAGAGTCCAATTGTGTCGTTTGCGATGCCTGACCTTCCCAACACTGGACGTGAAGAGCATGCGCCTTCCACTATTTGCATGCCCCCTGCAAGTGCTGGAAGGAGCACCCGCAGTCCAGTTCCTGATAGTCAGATTGAAGATGTCAGTGTTGAAGTACACCAGGATGAGGAGGATATGGGTGTTGCTGGCGCTGGGGAGGAAATTGACCAGGAGGATTCTGATGGTGAGGTGGTTTGTTTAAGTCAGGCACCCGGGGAGACACCTGTTGTCCGTGGGAGGAATATGGCCGTTGACATGCCAGGTGAAAATACCAAAAAAATCAGCTCTTCGGTGTGGAGGTATTTCACCAGAAATGCGGACAACAGGTGTCAAGCCGTGTGTTCCCTTTGTCAAGCTGTAATAAGTAGGGGTAAGGACGTTAACCACCTCGGAACATCCTCCCTTATACGTCACCTGCAGCGCATTCATAATAAGTCAGTGACAAGTTCAAAAACTTTGGGTGACAGCGGAAGCAGTCCACTGACCAGTAAATCCCTTCCTCTTGTAACCAAGCTCACGCAAACCACCCCACCAACTCCCTCAGTGTCAATTTCCTCCTTCCCCAGGAATGCCAATAGTCCTGCAGGCCATGTCACTGGCAAGTCTGACGAGTCCTTTCCTGCCTGGGATTCCTCCGATGCATCCTTGCGTGTAACGCCTACTGCTGCTGGCGCTGCTGTTGTTGCCGCTGGGAGTCGATGGTCATCCCAGAGGGGAAGTCGTAAGCCCACTTGTACTACTTCCAGTAAGCAATTGACTGTTCAACAGTCCTTTGCGAGGAAGATGAAATATCACAGCAGTCATCCTACTGCAAAGCGGATAACTGAGTCCTTGACAACTATGTTGGTGTTAGACGTGCGTCCGGTATCCGCCGTTAGTTCACAGGGAACTAGACAATTTATTGAGGCAGTGTGCCCCCGTTACCAAATACCATCTAGGTTCCACTTCTCTAGGCAGGCGATACCGAGAATGTACACGGACGTCAGAAAAAGACTCACCAGTGTCCTAAAAAATGCAGTTGTACCCAATGTCCACTTAACCACGGACATGTGGACAAGTGGAGCAGGGCAGGGTCAGGACTATATGACTGTGACAGCCCACTGGGTAGATGTATGGACTCCCGCCGCAAGAACAGCAGCGGCGGCACCAGTAGCAGCATCTCGCAAACGCCAACTCTTTCCTAGGCAGGCTACGCTTTGTATCACCGCTTTCCAGAATACGCACACAGCTGAAAACCTCTTACGGCAACTGAGGAAGATCATCGCGGAATGGCTTACCCCAATTGGACTCTCCTGTGGATTTGTGGCATCGGACAACGCCAGCAATATTGTGTGTGCATTAAATATGGGCAAATTCCAGCACGTCCCATGTTTTGCACATACCTTGAATTTGGTGGTGCAGAATTTTTTAAAAAACGACAGGGGCGTGCAAGAGATGCTGTCGGTGGCCAGAAAAATTGCGGGACACTTTCGGCGTACAGGCACCACGTACAGAAGACTGGAGCACCACCAAAAACTACTGAACCTGCCCTGCCATCATCTGAAGCAAGAAGTGGTAACGAGGTGGAATTCAACCCTCTATATGCTTCAGAGGTTGGAGGAGCAGCAAAAGGCCATTCAAGCCTATACAATTGAGCACGATATAGGAGATGGAATGCACCTGTCTCAAGTGCAGTGGAGAATGATTTCAACGTTGTGCAAGGTTCTGATGCCCTTTGAACTTGCCACACGTGAAGTCAGTTCAGACACTGCCAGCCTGAGTCAGGTCATTCCCCTCATCAGGCTTTTGCAGAAGAAGCTGGAGGCATTGAAGAAGGAGCTAACACGGAGCGATTCCGCTAGGCATGTGGGACTTGTGGATGCAGCCCTTAATTCGCTTAACAAGGATTCACGGGTGGTCAATCTGTTGAAATCAGAGCACTACATTTTGGCCACCGTGCTCGATCCTAGATTTAAAGCCTACCTTGGATCTCTCTTTCCGGCAGACACAGGTCTGCTGGGGTTGAAAGACCTGCTGGTGACAAAATTGTCAAGTCAAGCGGAACGCGACCTGTCAACATCTCCTCCTTCACATTCTCCCGCAACTGGGGGTGCGAGGAAAAGGCTCAGAATTCCGAGCCCACCCGCTGGCGGTGATGCAGGGCAGTCTGGAGCGACTGCTGATGCTGACATCTGGTCCGGACTGAAGGACCTGACAACGATTACGGACATGTCGTCTACTGTCACTGCATATGATTCTCTCAACATTGATAGAATGGTGGAGGATTATATGAGTGACCGCATCCAAGTAGGCACGTCACACAGTCCGTACTTATACTGGCAGGAAAAAGAGGCAATTTGGAGGCCCTTGCACAAACTGGCTTTATTCTACCTAAGTTGCCCTCCCACAAGTGTGTACTCCGAAAGAGTGTTTAGTGCCGCCGCTCACCTTGTCAGCAATCGGCGTACGAGGTTACATCCAGAAAATGTGGAGAAGATGATGTTCATTAAAATGAATTATAATCAATTCCTCCGCGGAGACATTGACCAGCAGCAATTGCCTCCACAAAGTACACAGGGAGCTGAGATGGTGGATTCCAGTGGGGACGAATTGATAATCTGTGAGGAGGGGGATGTACACGGTGATATATCGGAGGGTGAAGATGAGGTGGACATCTTGCCTCTGTAGAGCCAGTTTGTGCAAGGAGAGATTAATTGCTTCTTTTTTGGGGGGGGTCCAAACCAACCCGTCATATCAGTCACAGTCGTGTGGCAGACCCTGTCACTGAAATGATGGGTTGGTTAAAGTGTGCATGTCCTGTTTTGTTTATACAACATAAGGGTGGGTGGGAGGGCCCAAGGATAATTCCATCTTGCACCTCTTTTTTCTTTTCTTTTTCTTTGCATCATGTGCTGATTGGGGAGGGTTTTTTGGAAGGGACATCCTGCGTGACACTGCAGTGCCACTCCTAGATGGGCCCGGTGTTTGTGTCGGCCACTAGGGTCGCTAATCTTACTCACACAGCTACCTCATTGCGCCTCTTTTTTTCTTTGCGTCATGTGCTGTTTGGGGAGGGTTTTTTGGAAGGGACATCCTGCGTGACACTGCAGTGCCACTCCTAGATGTGCCCGGTGTTTGTGTCGGCCACTAGGGTCGCTAATCTTACTCACACAGTCAGCTACCTCATTGCGCCTCTTTTTTTCTTTGCGTCATGTGCTGTTTGGGGAGGGTTTTTTGGAAGGGCCATCCTGCGTGACACTGCAGTGCCACTCCTAGATGGGCCCGGTGTTTGTGTCGGCCACTAGGGTCGCTAATCTTACTCACACAGCTACCTCATTGCGCCTCTTTTTTTCTTTGCGTCATGTGCTGTTTGGGGAGGGTTTTTTGGAAGGGCCATCCTGCGTGACACTGCAGTGCCACTCCTAGATGGGCCCGGTGTTTGTGTCGGCCACTAGGGTCGCTAATCTTACTCACACAGCTACCTCATTGCGCCTCTTTTTTTCTTTGCGTCATGTGCTGTTTGGGGAGGGTTTTTTGGAAGGGACATCCTGCGTGACACTGCAGTGCCACTCCTAGATGGGCCCGGTGTTTGTGTCGGCCACTAGGGTCGCTTATCTTACTCACACAGCGACCTCGGTGCAAATTTTAGGACTAAAAATAATATTGTGAGGTGTGATGTGTTCAGAATAGGCTGAAAATGAGTGTAAATTATGTTTTTTGAGGTTAATAATACTTTGGGATCAAAATTACCCCCAAATTCTATGATTTAAGCTGTTTTTTAGGGTTTTTTGAAAAAAACACCCGAATCCAAAACACACCCGAATCCGACAAAAATAATTCGGTGAGGTTTTGCCAAAACGCGTTCGAACCCAAAACACGGCCGCGGAACCGAACCCAAAACCAAAACACAAAACCCGAAAAATTTCAGGCGCTCATCTCTACTTCTCGTTTATCTATCACCTTCTAGAATATAATATCTGGAATCTGGTTAGTTGCTATGGGCAACATCCCATCTTACATAGAACTCCCATCTTAGTAAATTTACCCCTTAGATGCTGATGTAGAATTAAATGCAAGTCAATAATGAGGACGGATCTTGTGTGTTTTTGAACTTTGCAAACTATGGGTGATTCAGTGCCGTACACAATACAGTTGCCCCCTTACTTGCGGCTGCGTGGTATACTAAGTTTAGGGAGGGCACGTTGAGGGCATGCTGATGGAATTGTTGGCAGGACTGGTTCTAGACCAATTGGAGCCAGGGGCAAAAAATTTCTTTGGCGTCCAACATACAAAAAAAATAATGAACATATAGGGGCCTATGTAATAGGGTCTGAGTTTGCCGGAGGTACGGGGTTGAGGCCGGCCTTGGACATTTTTTAATGTGGCAATCATTTTCAAGGCATGGTTTTGCCTTGTAAATGATTACCACTTAAAAAAAAAAAAAAAACAAGATCGGCCTACAACCCGCAGCTCCGGCAAACTCAGACCCTATTACATATGCCTGATAGTTTCTCAGTTTGACTGCTTAAATTCCAAATATTTTTTACAAAAAACACTCAGAAATTGTCATTTTTTAAGAACAACTATTTAAAACTTATCCAACACAATTTTATCTTTATTACTATTATTATTATTATTATTATTATTATTAGTAGTATACCATAAAAATAAAAGTTTTTATTGTATACTGTAGTTATGGTCATCAATGGCTGTCCCAGGCTGTGGCCATTGTTCCGGTACTGCCAATGTTTTATTAACATCAGGGCTGGGGAGGGGGTTGAAATCAGGATATGTGAAATTAGCTTTCATAGTAATATCGATAGTTTTATTTTTATAATATTACAAAATATAAATTTCCCCAATATAGCATGGGAAAATCAGTGCCGATAAAAGGGATGGAAGCTGTTGGACTGGGCTCAGCTAAGTTTATATGTTCTGGTGGCTGCTTCTCTCTGCAGCCAACAGGTATACAGATGGACAGAGCGATTCTTTGCATCACATTTCCCTGGCAGCTGCAGAGAGTAGCAGCCACGGGGTGTATAGAGAGGCAGAGTGGCTCCTTTCTTCACATTTACTAGCAGCTGCAGAGAGTAGCAGCCACGGGGTGTATAGAGAGGCAGAGCGGCTCTTTTCATCACATTTACTAGCAGCTGCAGAGAGTAGCAGCCACGGCGTATACAGAGGGGCAGAGTGGCTCCTTTCATCACATTTACTAGCAGCTGCAGAGAGGAGCAGCCACGGGGTGTATAGAGGGGCAGAGTGGCTCCTTTCATTACATTTACTAGCAGCTGCAGAGAGGAGCAGCCACGGGGTGTATAGAGGGGCAGAGTGGCTCCTTTCATCACATTTACTAGCAGCTGCAGAGAGGAGCAGCCGCCGGGTATACAGAGGGGCAGAGTGGCTCCTTTCATCACATTTACCAGCAGCTGCAGAGAGGAGCAGCCGCTGGGTATGCAGAGGGGCATAGCGAGGATGCCACTGCAACCAGCAGGGATCAGTAGACACTGGGGTAGAAGCCATGGGTGCAGAGAAACCAAGGGGCCCCTCTGAGACTAGCGGCTGCTGGGAGATTATTGCCTGCAGCCGCCCCATTTGTGACAGGTCACATCTGAAGCGACCATCTCAAGGAAGACCCAGCCTGGCATGGCTGCATCAGATGTGACAACGCCAGGCAAGTAGTTAAGCATAAATATATGTGGTGCACCTCTGAACTTTGCCTACTTTTACCCAAATTGTGTACTTTTTCCTGCATTTTGCATCCTCATTCAATAATAGTGTACTAAGTACTTGGAATTTGTATTTTTACTGACCATTCTACACAATACATTACCACACTGTCCCCTTTACACACTATACTACATCACTGACCCCTTTATACACTACACTACGGGGTCAATGTACTAAGCCTTGGATGGAGATAAAGTCGCTGGAGATAAAATACCAGCCAATCGGCTCCTAACTGTCATTTATCAAACACAGCCTGTGACATGGCAGTTTTGAGTCAGTTGGCTGGTACTTTATCTCCAGCGACTTTGTCTCCATCCAAGGCTTAGTAAATAGACCCCTACATCACTGAGCCCACTATACCTGCCACTACATTACTCACCCCTCTATACCCTACACTACTGAACTCGCTATACCCTACACTACATCATTGACCCTTCTATACCCAACACTACATCACTAACCCTCTCATACCCTACACCTAGACACCTATACACCTATACCCTATTACTGACCCCTCTATGCCAAACACAACACTGCTGACCCTTCTATACCGTACATGAGGAGATATAGTCTGGGGGGAAAAACACAGAGTGGGCAACAGACATATAATAGAGAGAGCGAGTATAGAAAAACACAAGAAATGGTAATGGGGAAACTGAGCAAAGCATACTGACAAGACACACAAACATAGGGGGGGGGGGGGGGGTGAGTGGCTGGGGAAACAGAGCAAATCTAGCTTATGTACAGTATACAGTAGCCTCATCCCCATTGTGGCTTACCAACAGCCTCACAGATATCAAACCACAGCAATCAGGTTACTGATTACATCAATGTTTAAGCTCTTTTGAGAGTAAGTGGTTGCTTCTACGAAGCCAAGAGACTGAGAGAATGATAACAAATAGGCAGAGGTGTTTTAACAGAGGAGGGGGCCCATGTGCAGACTCCAGTTGGCCCCCCTCCTCTTCACAGCACAGCAGACTCTGACCATGTCTACTGTGCATGTGCAGGTCTCTGAAAACATGGCGCCTGCCATGTTCCAGAGACTAAATTCCAACTGCGCATGTGTGGCGGCCATTTGTCAGTGATTTTTTACCGCGGTTGCTGCTCCGACGTGGGACTCCGGAAAGGTAAATAACAAACATGTGTGCAGTGTGGACCCCCCTGAACCCAGGGGCCTATGTCCCCCCCCACACATTGCATCCATTATGGAAATGCCAATACAAATAGGCTGGATGCCTGCTTCCCCCATTGATGCTGCCGTCAATGGTGGTCATTCCGAGTTGATCGCACGTAGCAACTTTTTGGGGGAGTGTATTTCTGCATAGTAAGGCTGCGATCGTTTGTGCAGCCCTGCTGTGCTAAAAAAGTTTTGTGTAAAAGAAGACCAGCCCTGCAGTTACTTACCCTGTGCGACGAATCCAGCGTTGAAGATCCCGGAATTGACATCAGACATCCGCCCTCCAAACGCCTCGAAACGCCTGCATTCGGATCTTCATGCCCAGAAAACGGTGAGTTGACGCCCCGGAACGCCTTCCTCCTGTCAATCTTCCTGCGGTCGCCGCTGCGACCGCTTTCTTCGCTGGCGGCATCGCATGAGCAGTTCCGACCAGATCGCACGGCTGCGACAAAGCGCAGCATGCGATCGGGTCGGAATGACCCCCCATGTCCTCTTTACACTCTGGTCTCGGTGCTCTCTGCTATGTAGGAGCCGGAGACACTGGAAGGCCTCCGCATGTGGGTTTGGTTGTCCACGCAGTTGCACTTGCAGCGTTTCCCTTTCCTGCCAGTGTACGTGTGCTGTCCTGTGGAGGCTGGATACTACCAGACTGGAATTGATCTGCATATCTTATTAGGATCCTATAACAAATTGTTGATTCTAACAACACTTAGCATAAAAACATTTGCATACAGTAAATGGACCTGCGGCTTAGCACGCTGCCCATGTATGGCTATGGGCACATGTACTTAGACACATGCATGCATCCTAGTCGCGGGCACACTTGCCGTGCCTGGATTGGCGTGAATACGCCAAGCTGCAGGATGGATGAGCGTGGTTACATCTATATGTTAATTCAACTTTCCTCCCAAAGTTTAACTCAGTGTTAAATTTACCTTATCCATACAATTCCTCTGTCAATTATCTATATGCCCTCACTACACCCACACTCACACACTTATACCTCAATCACCTCAAAAGATGGAGGTGGGGTCATCTGAGGCGGCTCCAACGCAGGCGTGCACTCCAGACGTGACTAGGCAATCCGTTCGCCTAGTCACGCCGGGAGTGCACAGAGATGCTCTTCCATTCTAGTGAATGGGGTGCGTCTCCGCCCAGACGGAGACGCCTGTAGTCGATAGGCGCACCTGGGCGGGCATGCCAAGGCACAGACGGAGCCACAACTAGCATGGCTCCATATATATATATATATATATATATATATATTCAGTACTGTACAAAAGTTTTAAGCAAGTGTGGAAAAAAGCCTTGAAGAAGAGACCTACTGTGTCTCGAAACGCGTCAGCGTACTCCACCTGGGTCACCCAGAAGATTACACAACGGGAATCTTTTTGTCAATCTTTTTATACTGTTGACCTTTAGTGCTTGTCAACTTAATGCATGCTGACCATGCATGTCGACCATATGATGTCGACCTATAGACTGTCTACCTAGACTTTGTAGATCTATCATCCTGATACCGCTTACAGATGGCAATCCTATACCTGAACATAATGATTGTCTGCAGATTTATTTACCATGGCGGAGAAAATAGCAAGAATAGGAAGACTGAAATGTCATAATCTGAGCATTTATCACAATTATATAACAATCAGTGTAGGAGCCATCAAACTGTGAAGGTACAAGAGACATTTGTACTTTGTATATTGAATTGAAATGTAACAACTGCAGAACCAGTACTTTGTCCTAGACCAGGAGATGTTACATATCAATATTTTAAACTGCAAAACAATAGTCTACTCTTTGTTCACTAACTTAAAGCGTATGTGACAGCCTGTCAGAGAACGTACAGATAGACCTTACATTTGTTTCTCAGCTGAGTCATGTCATTTTTTTGGAGTTTTTAGCAGCTGACCCTATTGTCTTTTTCTGGTCTCTCAGATGGCTTGTCCAAAGTAGAGAGAAATGATATGTGTCAGATACAAAGGCATTCGGAAAGGAAGAGAAATGCAGACGCCAGGGAGGGCGGGATGCGCTCTGCTGCTAGATGGCAATTCTATTCCCAACAAACAAAGACCAAAGTTTCCATTTCATAGATACCGGCAAACTGCTGTAATGGTTACATTGATTGCAACTGTATTAAAGACAAAGGAGCAGATGTACTAAGTCTCTTGGAGTGATATAAAGTGGAGAGTGATAAAGTACCAACCAATCAACTCCTAGCTGTCATTTTTCAAACACCGCCTGTAACATGATGTTAGGAGATGATTGTTTGATACTTATCTCTCTTTAACTTATACCCCTTTCACATCGCACAAATAACCCGGTATCGACACGGCAAATTGCCGTGTCGACACAGGTCAGTGTGCGATGTGAAAGCACTTTCCGAGAATTAGCGGGTCGTCTGACCCGGTAATTCAACACGGTATAAAAGAAGGATTATTCCCTGGTTGAATACCGGGTCAGGTGCAGTGTGAATGGGAGCCACGTCGATGCGACACGGTTCCCATTCACAGCATAGGGAGAGGCGGCGCAGGAGATGAGCTCATCTCCCAGCGTCGCCTCCACCCCCGCCCCTGCTGCTGCTGCCCCCCCCCCCCCCCGCTGCTATGGCAACCGACCTGGTATATTGCCGGGTCGGAAAGCCAGCAAAGGAGCGCAAATGCCGGATCCCACCCGGTAAGGACACGTTTCTTTTACCGGGTGGAATCCGGCATTTGCGATCTGAATGCGGTATAAATCCATTTTATGGGGGTTGGGGAGTAACTAGTAGCTTCCCAGTTCAACTCTTGCTAAACTTTGCCAGATCTGTAACAGGACTCAAGTACGCCCTATGCTGGCTCCGCCCCCCTGAGCACATGACATCATTATGTCATACTGTAGGGGCGGGGCTGCCAGCACCGTAAGTGCAGAGCTGACCGGAGTGTCCTAAAGACAGATTGCAATATGCTTGTCTGGAGTGTACATAGGATGCTCCAGTGGGGATTCAGCAACAAGCCTGGATGTAGGCAGGGGCTGGCTGGGCAGGGGGGCAGGGTGCCATCTGCCCCCTCGTCCAGTGCAATTTAAGTGTTCCAGGGCCATTTTTGCATTGCATTCCCCGTGAAAAGCTAGTTCATTTGCTTGGGTCTGCCCCCCAGGCTGAAAGTTGCCAGCCAGCCCCTGGATGTAGGTTGCCAGAAGCAGCGGCGGTGGGGTTGCAATAGTGCTGCCCACGAAGCTCTGCGTTCTCTGTCGCAGAACCAGTAGCACACCTTTAGTTACAGCCCGGGACCTTGACAAGTTCTTCAACTCTGGAATGAGAAAAACTTGGGTGGATGCACTACTTTCATGAATTTAAGCAAGATAAGGGTATCCTAATAATGACATTTACCCCCTTCCAGGGATGCTGGCAGTACAAGGGTTATCATAAGTATGTTTGATATGTTTGATAAGGTGCATGTGGGACATTTACTTGACTATATAAGGGGGTCCATTCATCATCATTTACAGGGCCGGCTCCAGGCATGTTCGAATAGAGCGGACGCGCGGGGCGCCACCCTTAATGGGCGCTGCACGCTGGTGCCGCCATATTCGTGCCTGGATCCAGCCTGCTGCCCGGACAAAACTGTTCTGTGCGCGCTGTGTGGTGCCAACGTCTGACGTCAGACGCCGGTGCCGCGCAGCGCGCATAGCGCGCACTGTACTTTGGCAAGCCCTCAGCACTCTACCTTCCAGCAGCAGCACAGCAGGTGCCAGGTACTATGGGGGCATTTATGTATTGGGCACTGTTTTGGGGCATTTATGTATTGGGCAGGGCACTGTGGGGGCATTTATGTATCTGGCACTGTTGGGCTATATCTGGCATTGTGGGGGCATATCTGGCACTGTGGGGGCATTTATGTATCTGGCACTGTGGGGGCATATCTGGCACTGTGGGGGTATTTATGTATCTGGCACCGTGGGGGCATTTATGTATCTGGCACTGTGGGGCATATATGGAACTGTGTGGGCTTTTATGTATCTGGCACTGTGGGGGAATACCTGGCACTGTGGGGGCATTTATGTATCTGGCACTGCTGGGGGGCATGTCATGTGTATCTGGCACTGCTGGGGGGCATGTCATGTGTAGCTGGCACTGCTGGGGGGCATGTCATGTGTAGCTGGCACTTCTGGGGGGCATATCATGTCTATCTGGCACTGTGGGGGCTTTTATGTATCTGGCACTGTGGGGCCATACCTGGCACTGTGGGGGCATTTATGTATCTGGCACTGCTGAGGGGCATACCAGGTGTAGCTGGCATTGCTGGGGGGCATATCATGTGTAGCTGGCACTTCTGGAGGGCATATCATGTCTATCTGGCACTGCTGGGGGGCATGTCATGTGTAGTTGGCACTGCTGGGGGCATGGGGCGCTTTGACATTTTTTCACTCGGGGTAGTAGTAGGCCTGGAGCTGGCCCTGATCACTTACTTTATAGAAAGCAGGTGAAAATCTAAATTTTTACCTACTTTTGTAGAAATTACAGGAATATTCAATGCCACTCATTAAAAACTTAACGCAGGAAATATCACGGATATCTCCTGCTTACCTTTCAATCCCGATTGGCCTGCTGTTCCCATACACTAGTACGGGGACCTAAATTCATCAAGCTCTGAAAATATTGGTTGATTGTGGGAACATTCGTCATCTCCAGATGGCGTTTGTTTCTGCACCCTTTTCCTTTTCTATGGGAAGGAGTCCCAATTGCTAAGAGGGATCTGTTCGGAAATGACAGTTAAAAGTTGATAAGTTGCTATGGGCAATTTCTACATTCTATCTGTTTAGAAGGCTTGATACATGATGTAATGGTTAGCATTACTGCCTGACAGCACTAAGGTCATGGGTTCCCACCATGGCCGTAACTGTGTGGAGTTTGTACATTCTCCCCGGGTTTTCTCCAGGTACTCTGGTTTCGTCCCACACTCCAAAAATATACTAGTTGGTTAATTGGCACCAAACAAAAATTAACCCTAGTGTGTGTGTAAGTAGATGAGCCAAGTGGTTCTTATCTGCTGTCAAATGCTATGGTTTATTGTTACATCTACCCTAGAGTGTGTTTCACCGGAAGACAGTGCTAGAATGAAGAAGAGAGGGAATAATCTAAGTAGCCAGAGCTGAGATCCACAGGTCGCCTGCCTCCGAGATGGTGGATGCCCAGAATAAGCTACCAATAGAATATTAAAGTTTGAAACTATAAATTAATGTGATCATTTTTAGAGCATTGTGTTGTCAACACAGATGTGTAATTGTGCATTCCAGAAACAGATCTGTGGGTCTTTATCTGACAGCATAATTCTATGTTCCTACAGTTCAGACACGCAGCACATAGATAATAACACTAAGGAAACAATATATTTGTTCCATCTCCAGTGTTCTGTCATCTTTACTGTTCGTAGAGCAGTGGCAAGGAGGTGGAGCCTAGCGTCGGGCTTCAGACATTGACTCCAGCACAGCTCTGTGGTCCTAAGGGCATATTGTCAAATTTGGAAATAGCAATAAAATGTGTCTTAAATATTTATCTCTTCTTCATTTCCCTGTAGCAAAGATCAAGAGTAAACAACAAATGCAATTATTTTTATATTAGTTTTACGCAGAAAGCTTCATTTTTTATTGCTCCTTACAGTATATTGTGCAAACCTTAATTTTCATACTATACTGCGTTATTATTTAACGATAAATATTTGCAAATGTGCTTTAGTTTTGAAACTAAGTGGGTCAACTTGCACAATCGGTGGCTGTCCAAATACTTTTTTGCCCCACTGTGTGTGTGTGTATATAAATATATATATATATATATATATAGATAGATAGATAGATAGATAGATAGAGAGAGAGAGAGAGAGAGAGAGAGAGAGAGAGAGAACAAGCACTTGCATAGTATTAATAAGGACACAAAATTGTGGTTAAAATGTATTGTAATTTGCAACACAATGTTACCATATGTACTGTAGTAGTGTTCTGCTTAAAATGTTTCAAAGTACTCTGCGTATGATAAGTAACATTTATTCCGTACTAGCTGGAGTACCCGGCGTTGCCTGGGATTTTAAGAATGTCTGTTTAAAAAAATACATGTCAATATTAAACACACAGTATAAACAACATTGTAGCTGAATACCCGTACTTCACTACAGGATGAGGATGGTAAATTAGAATGATAGTTGTTCATTAATTTACGTTAGTTGGAGATATAGTATATAGGCATATCTTGCTTCCTTGATGCGATTTGTGTAGTGTCCGGACACCATTTTTGGTCCCTCAAGGGACCCTGCTCTTCCCTCTATACAACTCTCAGTCTGTGGCTTCCCGCTACCTCAATTCCCCTCCTCACATCATGTCAGTGCCCCTGTGAAATTATAATTTTTTTTACAGTTTCTAATATAGCGCAGCACATTATGTATCTCCTGATATACTTTGTGCTGCTGGGGGACCGTGCTACAGTACTTCCACTATATAACTCTCAGTGTCTGGGTTTGTGCTACCTGCACTCACATCATGTCACTGGCCCTGTCACATGCAGCCCTGTCATCACTGACATATCATGCATGTCCTGATATAGTCTGTGCTACTGGCCCACCCCTAGCGGTGCTAGTGGTGTGTTACCCCCACAGTGTTTGTTCCCAGAGTGTAAGTCATATGTGTAGCAAGTTTGGTGAAAATTGCTCCAGGCATTCCACAGTTATGCTGTCTGCTGAAAAACTCTGTGCTGCTGCCTCACCCCTAGGGGTGCTAGGAGTGTCTTACAACCACAGTGTTTGTTCCCAGCTTGTAGGTCATATGTGTACCAAGTTTGGTGTAAATTGCTCCAGGCCTTCCACAGTTATGCTGTCTGCTGACATACTCTGTGCTGCTGTTCCACCCCTAGGTGTGCTAAGGGTGTCTGACCGCCACAGTGTTTGTTTCCACAGTGAAAGTCATATGTGTGCCAAGTTTGTTGTAAATTACTGCAGGCATTCCAGAGTTATGCTGTTTGCTTAAATACTCAGTGCTGCTGCCTCACGCCTAGGGGTGCTAGGGGTGTGTTTCCCCCAAGGTGTTTGTTGCCAGATTGTAAAGCATATGTGTACCAATTTTTGAGTACATTGTTCCAGCAATTCCGGAGTTATGCTCTCTCCTGATATACTCTGTGCTGCTGTCTCTCTCCCCCCCCCAGAGGTGCTAGGGATTTCTAATTGTTTTAGTTGCCTCCGCCGTGTTTTAATACGCTTGTAAGTAAAATTTCATGATCTTCTCTTGTAAACTGTTTGGATTTGTATAGAAAGACAGAAGGACGGATTTTCGCTTTTATATAGTAAATGAAAAAGGGTGAGGAGAAAACGTGCACAGTACACACAAATAAAAGGAAACTCTTTTATAGCAATGTTTAAGCCCTTTTGGTAGTTTTGTGGGAGACTTCTGTTGGCAGCATGCCAGTCCTAGAGCCTGAGGGTATCCGGTCTCTAGGTAGACCACACTTAGGTCGACATGCATTAGGTCGACCACTATTGGTCGACATGCATTAGGTGGACATGGATTCTAGGTGGACATGGTTACTAGGTTGACATGTTCTAGGTCGCCATGACAAAATGTCAACACAAGTTTCTCACAATTTTTTTCATTTTTTAAACTTTTTCATACTTTACAATCCACGTGGACTACAATTGGGAACGGTAACCTGTGTCGAGCGCAGCGGTAGCGGAGCGAGGCACCTTGCCCGAAGCATGGCGAGCAAAGCGAGACATGCAAGGGGACACAGTGCACTAATTGGGGTTCCCGGTCACTCTACAAAGAAAATGACACCAAAAAATAAAAATAAAAACCTCATGTCGACCTTTTGTCATGTCGACCTAATGCGTGTGTCGACCTATTAAAAGGTATCGACCTAGTTACTGTCGACCAATAGTGGTCGACCTAGACACTATCGACCTAAGTCTGGTCGACCCTATGATCCACACCCAGCCTGAGAGATGGTAAAGAAGGACAGCGTCCAAAATACCTACCTACCCCTAGTTATCCCTGCAAGCATAAGTGGGGAAGGGGACGGGACTGAGGTGACCCTATATGTGTACATATATAGCACACATACCTCTTTCACTTATTACACAATCACACACACAAACACACCTCTTTCACATTTACGCACACATACCTCTTTTACTTATTACACACACCTCTTTCACTTATTACGCACACACACCATTTTCACCTATTATGCACACATACACCTCTTTCACTTATTACGCACACACCTCTTTCACTTATTACACACACACACACACACACACACACACACACCTCTTTCACTTATTACACACACACCTCTTTCACTTATTATGCACACACACCTCTATCACTTATTACACACATACACACCTCTTTCACTTATTACGCATACACACCTCTTTCACTTATTATGCACACACACACCTCTTTCACTTATTAAGCACACACCTCTTTCACCTATTACACGTACACACACCTCTTTCACTTATTAAGCACACACACCTCTTTCACCTATTACACGTATACACACCTCTTTCACCTACTACGCATACAGGCCTGCCATCAGGGGGGTGCTGTGGGCACAGATGTCCCAGGCCCGAACTCTCTAACAGGAGGAGAGGGCCCGGACCGCTCATGCCGCCGTCCGCCGCCGTGAAGCTCCGTCCTCTTTTCATTACCGAGTTCTCGCACTGTCAAAGGAGGGGGAGAGGATGCTGCAAGCTTCTATTGTAAACGTCCCTCCCAAAATGGCCGCTGCCTCAGAGGAGACAGTTACTAAAGATACTAGAGGAGGCTCCTCTAGTATCTTTAATAACTGTCTCCACTGAGGCGGCGGCCATTTTGACAGAGACTTTTCAATAGAAGATTGCAGCGTCCTCTCCCTTCTCCTGTGACAGTGCCAGATCTCATCATAAAAAGGGGCGGAGCTACACGAAATGGAGCGGGCGGAGCTACACAGGACCAGGCTGCTACAGCTCCAGCCAGCCTGTGATAGGTAAGTTGAGGGAGAGTGAGTGGGAGAGAGAAAGTGTGTGTGTGTTTATGTATGTATGTATGTATGTATGTGTATATATATTTATTTTGTATATAAATTTATTTACTTTATATATATAATTATATATATAATTATATTATAATTATATTATATATATAATTATTTATTTATTTTAGGGGGGGGGGCTGCCTATTTTGCGAGTCCCGGGCCCCAGAATTTCTGATGAGCTGCCCTGTACGCATACACACCTCTTTGACTTAGGGGGCCATTCTGACCTGATCGTAGCTGTGCTAAAATTAGCACAGCGACGATCATTTACACTGACATGCGGTTGGACGCCCAGCACAGGGCTAGTCCGCCCCGCATGTCAGGCCGCCCCCCTACCCACACAAGTACAAAAGCATTGCACAGCAGCGATGCTTTTGCATTTGAAGAGTAACTCCCGTCCAGCGCAGCTCCTGCAGCTGTCTGGGAGTTACTCGTCGCTGCCCAGGTTTCAGCAGCTGCATGTGACATCACGCAGCCACCGCGGCCCGCCCCCGGCCTGCGTTGGCCGGACCGCGCCCACAAAACGCCATGCCGACCCCTCCCACCCAGCGACCGACTCTGCCTGTCAATCAGGCAGAGGCAATCGCTAGGCAACGACAGCCTTCGGCTGTCTCACATGCGCCAGCGTACTGCGGCACTGGAGCACTTCTGACCGGATAGCTGCGCTGCGATGAACAGCAGCGAGCGATCAGGTCAGAATGACCCCCTTATTATGTACACACACCTCTTTTACCTATTATGCACACACACACTTCTTTCACTTATTACGCATACACCTCTTTCACTTTATATGCACACACCTCTTTCACTTAATACACACATCCGGTACATACCTCTTTCACTTATTATGCACACACACACACACACACACACCTCTTTCACTTATTTAGCACACACACCTCTTTCACTTATTACGCACACACATTTATTTCACTTATTATGCACACACCTCTTTCACTTATTACACACATACACACATCTCTTTCACTTATTATGCACATACCTCTTTCACTTTTTACACACATACACACATCTCTTTAACTTATTATGCACACACCTCTTTCACTTATTACACACATACACACATCTCTTTCACTTATTATGCACACACCTCTTTCACTTTTTACACACATACACACATCTCTTTCACTTATTATGCACACACCTCTTTCACTTATTACACACTTACACACCTCTTTCACTTATTATGCACACACCTCTTTTACTTATTACGTACACACACCTCTTTCACTTATTACGCACACACATTTTTTTTACCTATTACGCACACATGCATCTTTCACTTATTATGCACACACCCCTGAACACTACTGTTTTCAAAATGACAAATTATATTATACGGCGTTGAGCTGGGAGGGCAGGGTGGCATTTGCAACAGGGTGTGGCACGTTATGTCAACATTCACAATGTTAACATTCAGATTAATGACATGGTCTCATGTCGGCATCCTACATGTCGACATGCACAATAGCTACATGGTCATTATGTTCACATTGTGAGTTGGTATGTTGACATAGCATTTTAATAAAACTCCTAACCCTAACCGCAGACTAAACCTAAACCTAGCACTAGCGCTAACCCTAAGCTC
This sequence comes from Pseudophryne corroboree, assembly GCF_028390025.1. Taxonomy (NCBI): domain Eukaryota; kingdom Metazoa; phylum Chordata; class Amphibia; order Anura; family Myobatrachidae; genus Pseudophryne; species Pseudophryne corroboree. Next base: position 405,991,265 of record NC_086452.1, read on the forward strand.
AGCCTAAACCTGTACTGTACTAAACTGTTCATGTTGACACTTTGAATGTTGACACAGTGACGACCAGGGGCGGATTGGGAACAAAAAGCGGCCCTGGAAAAATTTGTACTAGTGGCCCCACATGGGCAGCACCAGAGGTGTAAGGTCTAGCCATGGGCCATGGCAGCAGCACCCTCCCCCCAAGACTTTCCAGGTAGTGGGCATGTCCAGCATCAAGGGGGAAGTTAAAATGAAATAAAATTAAATATTATGAGCACATTATATGATACACCCTCAGAATTTAGGAAACTATATAATTCTTTAGAAAGATATATTTTCTTGCTTATTACACCAACCGTATCCCAATCACTATTCACTCAATCTTATATGTCAGCCAAGCAGGCAGAGAGAGTATACACTAGATCATCTGCAATCACAGGCTAAGTGGCAAAGTCACTTTCATATATGCAAATTATTTTGCATCTTATTCATTATGTCTATAAAAAGGATCACATGTCCTCAAACAAAACAGGCCCCACGGGTGCGTCGGCCCACCGGGAATCTACCCTTTGAACCCTATGGCCAATCCGCCTCTGGTGACGACGTACTTCTTGAGTGTTACACAAGACTAGTACATTTTTTCCATTTGGGGGCCTCCAGCTGCCTGTGATGACCTCATTTAGAGTTAGATATATTCACCCGCAACGTTTTATTGTGATATGCATCTTTTTTTGTAGGCCACTTGCACTTGCAGACACCTGTGCCAAGGGACTGGGACAGGCATTAAGGGTTGTACATAGAAGAGGCCAAAGTATGGTAAGAGTGTGTTGTGGGTGTGTTGCCATGAATTGCAGCCAGGATGGCTGGGGAAAAATTACATATTTGGAGGCACAAGACTTGTTGGAGCACAAATCCTTATGTGGGTTGCATGCCGAACTAGAGTTCTTGCATGCGACGAAGACTCTGGTGTCCTGTGGAGAGAGCTGAAGGCTTTTTGCAACCCAGACCTCCTTCCCAATGAAAGGGTTGGGGCTCCGGGAATCAATGCCATCTGAAGATGTATAGGTTCTTGCTGTCAAGCTCTGAAAATGTAGAATTTTCAGAGCTTGATGAATTTACTGTAGGCTCCCGTACTATTTTATGAGGACACCGGGCCAGATCAAAGTTTAAAAGTAAGCAAGAGATATCCTTGATATAGCTGCATTACCTTTATAATGAATGGTCCCGATACTTAATTTCTACAAAAGTAAGTGAATATGTTAATGGATAGTGATCAGATTCCTTAGTAAGGGATGCAGTTAAGATACCAGCTGTCGGGATCCGGGCAGCTGGAATACAGACACAAGGATCCCTACAGCCGGCATCCCAACTGTAGGTGTAGTGGGTGGGTTAGGATCAGGGCCGGGTGGGGAAGGGAGATTAGGTTTAGGTGCCACCCTGGGTTAGGCTTAAGGTGGGGAAGGGGTGTTAGGCACCACCAGGAGAGGTTAGGTTTAGGCACTAAGGAAGGTGGGTTAGGGTTAGGCTGCGAGGAGGGGGGGTTAGGTTTAGGCACCCGCAGAGGAGGTTATAATTGAGCACTAAGGGGGAGGTTAGGGTTAGGCTGTGGGAATAGAGGGCTAGAGTTAGGGGGTGGGAGAGAGGGGATCACATACTTACCTTGCCCCAAATATCGGGAAGCCGGCATTGGTATTGTGACCGCTGGCATCCTGTCCACCGGTCACACATACCGAACATCTTAGTAACAATACCTTCAAGTACTATACAAAAAGCACTGTGTATACCAACATTTTCTCCAACTCTGCCAGAGAACAGCAAACATACTCCAGTACATATTATAAATGGCATCAGTTACTTTGCCCTGTCCAGTCCGGCTGGAAGTTCCAGAATTTCTACTAAAACACTGTCAGGACATTTTATATGTGAGAAGTACCCAGGTAGCCTGGAATATTGCAGCCACTCGGTAACACACATAAAGGTCACCTCTTTATGAAGCATTGAAGAATGTCAATATATCATGTTGTTACAGAATTCTGTATAAAAGAGTATTTTTAGTAACTGCATGGGAGATTGTTCGTGAGTGGTCAGCTGATGAGCACAGCACAAGTGATTACATTTTATGCCACATAAAAATCAATTCCATTGTATTTATAGTTGATGGGCCCTTGAAACACAATCTTACAAGATAAATGTTATAACTCAGCAGTGTAGAAATCAAAACTCTATTTAACTTATAGTTGGCATAAAAGTTAAAACATGTTGGCCCTCATTCCGAGTTGTTCGCTTACTAGCTGCTTTTAGCAGCATTGCACACGCTAGGCCGCCGCCCTCTGGGAGTGTATCTTAGCTTAGCAGAATAGCGAACGAAAGATTAGCAGAACTGCTAATAAATAATTCTTTGCCGTTTCTGAGTAGCTCCAGACCTACTCACAGATTGCGATCAGCTCAGTCCGTTTAGTTCCTGGTTTGACGTCACAAACACACCCTGCGTTCGGCCAGCCACTCCCCCGTTTCTCCAGACACTCCCGCGTTTTTCCCTGACACGCCTGCGTTTTTGAGCACACTCCCGGAAAATGCTCAGTTACCACCCAGAAACGCCCCTTTCCTGTCAATCACTCACCGATCAGCAGAGCGACTGAAAAGCGCCGCAGAATCCACAGCAAATCTGCTAAGTTTTTAGTTAAATATCTAAGCGCATGCGCCCTGCATGCCTTGCGCATGCGCAATTAGCAACAAATCGCAGCATAGCGAAAATCGGCAACAAGCAAACAACTCGGAATGACCCCCGTTGTTAGAAGGGCAATGTATACACATTAAAGACAAACATTGTCAGTCCTGTAATGCCAATTATGTGGTCACTCCTTAACCTGGGAACACACCTTTGTGATCACTCAGTGGATCGGGTTAAACGCTCCCAATCACCTGAGTACTTTGTACCTAGCTTGACCCCCTGTGTTCCCGTACAGGGTGTGGTATGCGCAGTGTCGGACTGGGGCATGTAGGGCCCACAGGGGAAATGCAGTGGTAGGGGCACATGTTAAGGGTGTGGCCAGTCTGCAGAGGGAGTGTGGCCTGTCACCTCATTGGTTTGACTAATCATTAGAGAGTGCAACTTTTAGGCCCTTCATAAATATATATCATAAATATATACAGTAAATTCAGCTGCTGCATGCATGAGAATAATGTACCAGATTAATAACAGATTAATAACAGCAATGCACTGTAGAAAATACACCATAGTCCAGTATAAGGTAACATATGTATAATGTATAATTCAAGTGCACAGTCTGGAACCTGATCCTTAGAGCAGGAGGTGGGCCCCCAGGCAGTGGGGCCCACCGGTGGTTTCCCCTGTACCCCTGTGGGCCAGTGCAAGCTTGGGTATGCGTGACCGACAGTCAGCATATCGACGCTGGTATCCTGGTATATTGGTTGGTACTTAAAGTTTCTTCAAGTTATCTCTCTTCAAGATTTGACAAAGGAATTCGCAACACAATCATGTACTGTTAAGTATGAAAACAGTTACAAATCATCTTCTTCTCTCTACCAACTGAGAGAGGAGCATCTGCAATGGAGCAGAGTAACTAATCTGCAGGTTCCACATGTAGTATCAGGGACTGTGCAAACTAATATACATCACTATTGAGGTAAAAATAAGTATGTCATAAATATTCTGATCCGACAACAGACGATAAGGTCAATGCGTTAAGGTTATTCTTTTATTTAGTTTTGCTTTTTATTCCAGCGACTATTATCTTATTAATGGGTTGTCCTGATAAAATGTTAAATAGATAACATAGTTTCATTATGCAGAAGACAAACTGAATTGGCTGATTAAGATTATTATGAGTGGAGTAATGGTAACTCATAGGAAGGATATACATGGTAGAAAGCAGGGACGTGCAGTCAGGGGAGGCAGGGGAGGACTGCCTCCCCTGTCATAATGCTTCAAATAATACAAAGAAGATATTTATAACACATATTCTGTGTCATATATAACTTCTTTGCATTTTCCTTATAATTGTTGCCCTGAAACTGCAGCAAAATCGGAGTGGGAGGCAGCGAAGAGGGCTGCCTCCCACTGATAATAGTAAACTGCTGAAGCGGGGGGCGGGGCCAAGCCACGGGCAGGAAAAGCCCATTGAAAAAAATGAAGAAAAGAGACAGCTGTACATTTGCCTCACTGATGGGGCTGTGCCTTCTGCTCACACTAAAGCACGCCCCCTGCCAGTCATTGGACAACAGATCCATCACTGCTTCTGAGGAAATGGTCAGTGAGTAAAGAAACGCCCCCATACTGTGACTATTGCAGAAGCCACCACAGCACACTGACTGCTGCAGCCGGGGCATTGAAGGGTTCCCGGCATATTTATCTTCTCAGCTGATCTGCATGACCCCTATCAGGAGCCTTGAGGCTGCTAACATCCCGGGACACAGCAGAGCTGTGCACACATGGACACCAAAGGTTAGCAGACAGGGGCCATTAATCATCTGTCACTGTGCACTTTATGACTTTACACTGGAGACAGCAATACAGGGTGAGTTATCCTCAGCACTGTAACTCTTTGATTACACACACAGGGTAGTGTTTCTCCCTTCTTACTGCACTATGGGGGTTATTCAGAGATGGATGCGGATTTTGCTTCCCTCAGCAAGATCTGCGTCCATCTATCTATTCAAATGCTAGGGGCAGCCCAGCACAGGGCAAGGCCACCCAGCATGTGTGTGTGTCACTGCCTCATGATGCGTCCGCATTGATTTGAGGTTGACCCCTACCAGAGCCATTTTTTGGGGGGGATCATCTATGTCAGCGCCGTAACTACCTGGCACACAGCGCAGTTGCCCTGGGGGCGCAACGGCTAGTGGCTTGTAATGAGTCAAATTGACTCATTACAAGCCGCCTCTGCTGTGTGCGCCGTGCTGGAGAAGCCGGAGGCAGGGGAGCAGAGCAGCAGCGCCGGAGGCAGGGGAGGAGGGAGGGGGACTGGAGCCGCAGCAGCACTATGTAATTGGTAGATGCGCCACTGCAGCAGTCCCCTCTCCTTCCGCATTGGCTGCTCGCCGCTGCTGTGAATGCTGGGATGCGCTTCCCTCATGCCAGCATTCACAGCGGCGTCGGCCAGCCAATACGGAAGGAGAGGGGACTGCTGCAGCGGCGCCTCTACCAATTACATTGCGCTGCTGCGGCTCCAGTCCCCCTCCCTCCTCCTCCTTCTCCCCTGCCTGGGATCTGCCAGCACGAGGAGCCTGACTGCCAGCGGGGAGAGATGGTAAGTATCTATCTCTCTCTCTCTCTCCTGTCTGCAGCAATGTGCAAAAAGGGGACGCTGTCTGCCGTAATGTGTAAAAAGAGGACACTGTCTGCCGTAATGTGTAATAAGGGGGACGCTGTCTGCCGTAATGTGTAAAAAAAGGGACGCTGTCTGCCGTAATGTGTAATAAGGGGGACGCTGTCTGCCGTAATGTGTAATAAGGGGGACGCTGTCTGCCGTAATGTGTAAAAAGGGGACGCTGTCTGCCGTAATGTGTAAAAAAGGGGACGCTGTCTGCCGTAATGTGTAAAAAGGGGACGCTGTCTGCTGTAATGTGTAATAAGGGGGACGCTGTCTGCCGTAATGTGTAATAAGGGGGACCCTGTCTGCTGTAATGTGTAAAAAGAGGACGCTGTCTGCGTAATGTGTAAAAAGGGAGACTGTCTGCCGTAATGTGTAAAAAGGGGACGCTGTCTGCCGTAATGTGTAAAAAGGCACGCTGTCTTCCGTAATGTGTAAAAAGGCACGCTGTCTGCCTTAATGTGTAAAAAGGGGACGCTGTCTGCCGTAATGTGTAAAAAGGGGGACAGGCTGCCGTAATGTGTAAAACGGGCTCTACCTGGTGTAGCGGTGCTACTGTGCAGCGTAATTTGAATAATGGAGACTACCGTGAACCGTAGTATGAATTGGTATTATTTTGTGGTCACGCCCCTTCCCCATTAAGCCACGCCCTATATATATTTCCGTGCGCCTGCGGCGCGCACTGCCCCTATCTTGCATAAGGGGGCGCCAATGCCGTTTCTTGCACACAGCGCTAAAATGCCTACTTACGGCACTGAGCTATGTATGACGTCACACAGATGCTCCAAAAACGCTCCTGACATGCCACCATTTTGCCCGCCACGCTCTCGCAACGTCATGTCGCCTCCCTCCCCAACGGCCACCGCTGTCAATCTCCTTGCGGCCGCATTCTGCTATAAGGTGTAGGATCACGTACACGCACTTCTGCCAGTGTGCATGCGCAGACCCTCTGAATGCAGCCTCTGCATAGATGTGCGGCTGCGTTCGGGTCTGAATAGACCCCAATATATTGTGTCTTTAAATCTATTTTTATCATTCATCAAAAAGGTCTGCATCGGACCTGATTGTTTAACTGTGTCATTGTGCAGTGACGTTTCAACCATTAGAAAGCACTGGGATCTATACTTGGACGAAATCCTGCTTATATTAACTGGTTTACAGTTATGTATATTTCGAACAAGAAATCTGTGGCAACATGTGAGGCCTGCGTTATATTGTGGGTTTATTCACACAAGCAAAACTCTAAAGATGGCATCCCCTCTTTCACCCCCATGTGTGCCTCCCCAGCCACTGACCTCACCGCACGTCACTGGTAGAAAGAGCATGAACGTAATGGATAGTACTGAACATGACCCTTTATAAATGTGAGAGGACAACTATACACTCCAAATATTGGAAATAATTTGGATTCTCGCCAGATGGACATCTGAAAGAGTTATGGTCTCTTTAGTACATAGCTGTATCTGAAGAGCATTTACTAACAGCCTACGCTTCTGCATAGACAGAAAATAGCAAGAGGTTCCAGAATATTAGGTGTTACCGAATAGGGATTTTTTTGCCTAATTTTGATCAATATATATGAAAAACGCACTTAACACATTTACTCTACACGGCCACTGGCACCTCTCTCCTCATTGCCCAGGGAGGCAGTGCTCCTCCCAGAGACCTGGCAGTGGCGCACGCAGGGGGGTTTCCGAGCACCCAGAAACCCCCCCCCCTCCAGCAAAAAAAAAAAAAAAAAAAGTTTTTTTTTTTTTGCTGCTGCATTTTGCGAGCCTCGATTTAAGCCTCGCCCCTCCCGGCATCCACTATTGAAGACTCCCTGTGGCTCCAAAGATGAGTATTATTAATGGCTGTCTGGCGTCCTCTGCAGCCTGCTGTCTTCCTGGTGGCACGTGTAAGTGCTTAATAAAAGTTTACTTTATTTTAATTATAGTACATATATATCCATGTGCATACATATATACACATGTATATACATACATATAAACACACACACACACACACACACACACACATATGATATACTGTATATACATGTGTATATATACGTGTACTGTATGTATGTATATATATATATATATATGTATATATATATATGATCCCCTTGATGAAGTCCTTTGCCATAGGATGAAACGCGTTGGAACAGGAACTTGCTGCTCACCCTGAACTTCCCTAGTGGACAGATAAGCTATTTTCATATTTATATCCTGTACGTTTGTTACCTGCATTTGCGTCAAGACTGTTTATTAAATGTGTTTATCCTTAAAAGAAAGAGACAGGAACTTGCTGTTCACCCTGAACTTCCCATAGTGGACAGATAAGCTGTTTTTATGTTTTTATCCTGTACGTTTGCTACCTGCATTTGCTTCAGGACTGTATATTAAATGTATTTACTTTTATATAACTGTGCTCTTATATGATTCTTGGGACCAGCAGTGTTCCTAACTAGGAGCATTTGGTTAATACAGTACACACTATGTTCCTTTTTCTTTTTTAATTTACATGCTTCAAAGTGTCAGAAAAAAAGGCATTTGTTTCCCCCAGCAACCTGAATGATAACCGTAAAAAGATATAAATTCCACATAATAATAGAATTCAGAGATCTTCGTTACACATATTTGCGCAAATGTGTGAATAAGCCCCAAAGCCGCATCAAGGCGTCTCTGTATATTTGGGGTCCCTAGCGCTATATCTAGGTGCAGGGTGTGGCACCCCAAAACACCAGCATAAGCCAGAAAGTCCAGCGTAGCATACCAGTGAAAAAACTATAGTGTTAATAAATTAGTATTTAGGAAGCCGAAGCTATAGAGAAAGTGATACAAAAATGAAATGCAATTAAAATAGAGAAATAGTGTTAAAAAATTAATAAGTGAAAAGTGTTAATAGAATGTAAAGGTATGCCACACTAAGGCCATCCAGCTCAGCCAGTCCAGAGGCACCACACCTCACACCTCCATTACCCCAATCTGGGTCTAAGATTAACCAGCAAGGAGCCACATGATAATGGCTCTTTACTACTATATGTCTAAGCAAAGAGCTACCTACCTTGGAGCAACCCCATAATGCTCCATGTGGCATGTCAGGGCCTGCACCTCCTCCTAATGCAGGAACCTCTCTGCCTCTCACAACAAACATATATATTGGTAGATGCTCAATTAGCTTAGTGATATCATTCAGGTGCTCGAAAGGGAGGGGTATTTCTAAGCAAGAAAAAAAGGCATTTGTTTCCCCCAGCACCCTGAATGATAACCGTAACCAGATATAAATTCCACATAATAATAGAATTCAGAGATCTTCGTTACACATATTTGCGCAAATGTGTGAATAAGCCCCAAAGCCGCATCAAGGCGTCTCTGTATATTTGGGGTCCCTAGCGCTATATCTAGGTGCAGGGTGTCGCACCCCAAAACACCAGCATAAGCAAGAAAGCCCAGCGTAGCTTACCAGTGAAAAAACTATAGTGTTAATAAATTAGTATTTAGGAAGCCGAAGCTATAGAGAAAGTGATACAAAAATGAAATGCAATTAAAATAGAGAAATAGTGTTAAAAAATTAATAAGTGAAAAGTGTTAATAGAATGTAAAGGTATGCCACACTAAGGCCATCCAGCTCAGCCAGTCCGGAGGCACCACACCTCACACCTCCATTACCCCAATCTGGGTCTAAGATTAACCAGCAAGGAGCCACATGATAATGGCTCCTTACTACAATATATCTAAGCTAAGAGCTACCTACCTTGGAGCAACCCCATAATGCTCCATGTGGCATGTCAGGGCCTGCACCTCCTCCTAATACAGGAACCTCTCTGCCTCTCACAACAAACATATATATTGGTAGATGCTCAATTAGCTTAGTGATATCATTCAGGTGCTCGAAAGGGAGGGGTATTTCTAAGCAAGAAAAAAAGGCATTTGTTTCCCCCAGCACCCTGAATGATAACCGTAGCCAGATATAAATTCCACATAATAATAGAATTCAGAGATCTTCGTTACACATATTTGCGCAAATGTGTGAATAAGCCCCAAAGCCACATCAAGGCGTCTCTGTATATTTGGGGTCCTTAGCGCTATATCTAGGTGCAGGGTGTGGCACCCCAAAACACCAGCATAAGCCAGAAAGCCCAGCGTAGCATACCAGTGAAAAAACTATAGTGTTAATAAATTAGTATTTAGGAAGCCGAAGCTATAGAGAAAGTGATACAAAAATGAAATGCAATTAAAATAGAGAAATAGTGTTAAAAAATGAATAAGTGAAAAGTGTTAATAGAATGTAAAGGTATGCCACACTAAGGCCATCCAGCTCAGCCAGTCCAGAGGCACCACACCTCACACCTCCATTACCCCAATCTGGGTCTAAGATTAACCAGCAAGGAGCCACATGATAATGGCTCCTTACTACAATATGTATAAACTAAGAGCTACCTACCTTGGAGCAACCCCATAATGCTCCATGTGGCATGTCAGGGCCTGCACCTCCTCCTTATGCAGGAACCTCTTTGCCTCTCACAACAAACATATATATTGGTAGATGCTCAATTAGCTTAGTGATATCATTCAGGTGCTCGAAAGGGAGGGGTATTTCTAAGCATGAAAAAAAGGCATTTGTTTCCCCCAGCACCCTGAATGATAACCGTAACCAGATATAAATTCCACATAATAATAGAATTCAGAGATCTTTGTTACACATATTTGCGTAAATGTGTGAATAAGCCCCAAAGCCGCATCAAGGCGTCTCTGTATATTTGGGGTCCCTAGCGCTATATCTAGGTGCAGGGTGTGGCACCCCAAAACACCAGCATAAGCCAGAAAGCCCAGCGTTGCCTACCAGTGAAAAAACTATAGTGTTAATAAATTAGTATTTAGGAAGCCGAAGCTATAGAGAAAGTGATACAAAAATTAAATGCAATTAAAATAGAGAAATAGTGTTAAAAAATTAATAAGTGAAAAGTGTTAATAGAATGTAAAGGTATGCCACACTAAAGGGGGGTACACACGGAGAGATCCGTGCTTAAAATCTAAGCAATCTTGCTAGATTGCTTAGATTTTAAGCACGGATCTGCCGTGTGTATGCCCTCCAGCGTTAGCGATGCGCGGCCCCGCGCATCGCTATCGCCGATGCTAGATTGAGCCTGCATGCAGGCTCAATCTAGGGGGTCGCTCACTTCACCGTTGTGTGAAGTGAGCGGCCCCCCGTCGGCTTTCCCCCTCGCTCAGCACATCGCGCTGTGCTGAGCGGGGTGAGAGATGTGTGCTGAGCGGTCTGTGTTAAGATCGCTCAGCACACATCTCTCCCGTGAGTACCCCCCTTAAGGCCATCCAGCTCAGCCTGTCCGGAGGCAACACACCTCACACCTCCATTACCCCAATCTGGGTCTAAGATTAACCAGCAAAGAGCCACATGATAATGGCTCCTTGCTACAATATGTCTAAGCTAAGAGCTACCTACCTTGGAGCAACCCCATAATGCTCCATGTGGCATGTCAGGGCCTGCACCTCCTCCTAATGCAGGAACCTCTCTGCCTCTCACAACAAACATATATATTGGTAGATGCTCAATTAGCTTAGTGATATCATTCAGGTGCTCGAAAGGGAGGGGTATTTCTAAGCAAGAAAAAAAGGCATTTGTTTCCCCCAGAACCCTGAATGATAACCGTAACCAGATATAAATTCCACATAATAATAGAATTCAGAGATCTTCGTTACACATATTTGTGCAAATGTGTGAATAAGCCCCAAAGCCGCATCAAGGCATCTCTGTATATTTGGGGTCCCTAGCGCTATATCTAGGTGCAGGGTGTGGCACCCCAAAACACCAGCATAAGCAAGAAAGCCCAGCATAGCATACCAGTGAAAAAACTATAGTGTTAATAAATTAGTATTTAGGAAGCCGAAGCTATAGAGAAAGTGATACAAAAATGAAATGCAATTAAAATAGAGAAATAGTGTTAAAAAATTAATAAGTGAATAGTGTTAATAGAATGTAAAGGTATGCCACACTAAGGCCATCCAGCTCAGCCAGTCCAGAGGCACCACACCTCACACCTCCATTACCCCAATCTGGGTCTAGGATTAACCAGCAAGGAGCCACATGATAATGGCTCCTTACTACAATATGTCTAAGCTAAGAGCTACCTACCTTGGAGCAACCCCATAATGCTCCATGTGGCATGTCAGGGCCAGCACCTCCTCCTAATGCAGGAACCTCTCTGCCTCTCACAACAAACATATATATTGGTAGATGCTCAATTAGCTTAGTGATATCATTCAGGTGCTCGAAAGGGAGGGGTATTTCTAAGCAAGAAAAAAAGGCATTTGTTTCCCACAGCAACCTGAATGATAACCGTAACAAGATATAAATTCCACATAATAATAGAATTCAGAGATCTTCGTTACACATATTTGCGCAAATGTGTGAATAAGCCCCAAAGCCGCATCAAGGCGTCTCTGTATATTTGGGGTCCCTAGCGCTATATCAAGGTGCAGGGTGTGGCACCCCAAAACACCAGCATAAGCCAGAAAGCCCAGCGTAGCATACCAGTGAAAAAACTATAGTGTTAATAAATTAGTATTTAGGAAGCCGAAGCTATAGAGAAAGTGATACAGAAATGAAATGCAATTAAAATAGAGAAATAGTGTTAAAAAATAAATAAGTGAAAAGTGTTAATAGAATGTAAAGGTATGCCACACTAAGGCCATCCTGCTCAGCCAGTCCAGAGGCACCACACCTCACACCTCCATTACCCCAATCTGGGTCTAAGATTAACCAGCAAGGAGCCACATGATAATGGCTCCTTACTACAATATGTCTAAGCTAAGAGCTACCTACCTTGGAGCAACCCCATAATGCTCCATGTGGCATGTCAGGGCCTGCACCTCCTCCTTATGCAGGAACCTCTCTGCCTTTCACAACAAACATATATATTGGTAGATGCTCAATTAGCTTAGTGATGTCATTCAGGTGCTCGAAAGGGAGGGGTATTTCTAAGCAAGAAAAAAAGGCATTTGTTTCCCCCAGCACCCTGAATGATAACCGTAACCAGATATAAATTCCACATAATAATAGAATTCAGAGATCTTCGTTACACATATTTGCGCAAATGTGTGATTGAGCCCCAAAGCCGCATCAAGGCGTCTCTGTATATTTGGGGTCCCTAGCGCTATATCTAGGTGCAGGGTGTGGCACCCCAAAACACCAGCATAAGCCAGAAAGACCAGCATAGCATACCAGTGAAAAAACTATAGTGTTAATAAATTAGTATTTAGGAAGCCGAAGCTATAGAGAAAGTGATACAAAAATTAAATGCAATTAAAATAGAGAAATAGTGTTAAAAAATTAATAAGTGAAAAGTGTTAATAGAATGTAAAGGTATGCCACACTAAGGCCATCCAGCTCAGCCAGTCCGGAGGCACCAAACCTCACACCTCCATTACCCCAATCTGGGTCTAAGATTAACCAGCAAAGAGCCACATGATAATGGCTCCTTACTACAATATGTCTAAGCTAAGAGCTACCTACCTTGGAGCAACCCCATAATGCTCCATGTGGCATGTCAGGGCCTGCACCTCCTCCTAATGCAGGAACCTCTCTGCCTCTCACAACAAACATATATATTGGTAGATGCTCAATTAGCTTAGTGATATCATTCAGGTGCTCGAAAGGGAGGGGTATTTCTAAGCAAGAAAAAAAGGCATTTGTTTCCCCCAGCACCCTGAATGATAACCGTAACCAGATATAAATTCCACATAATAATAGAATTCAGAGATCTTCATTACACATATTTGCGCAAATGTGTGAATAAGCCCCAAAGCCGCATCAAGGCATCTCTGTATATTTGGGGTACCTAGCGTTATATCTTGGTTCAGGGTGTGGCACCCCAAAACACCAGCATAAGCCAGAAAGCCCAGCGTAGCATACCAGTGAAAGAACTATAGTGTTAATAAATTAGTATTTAGGAAGCCAAAGCTATAGAGAAAGTGATACAAAAATGAAATGCAATTAAAATAGAGAAATAGTGTTAAAAAATTAATAAGTGAAAAGTGTTAATAGAATGTAAAGGTATGCCACACTAAGGCCATCCAGCTCAGCCAGTCCAGAGGCACCACACCTCACACCTCCATTACCCCAATCTGGGTCTAAGATTAACCAGCAAGGAGCCACATGATAATGGCTCCTTACTACAATATGTCTAAGCTAAGAGCTACCTACCTTGGAGCAACCCCATAATGCTCCATGTGGCATGTCAGGGCCTGCACCTCCTCCTAATGCAGGAACCTCTCTGCCTCTCACAACAAACATATATATTGGTAGATGCAGGGCCGGTGCAAGGTTACTTGGCACCCTAGGCAAAACGTCTGCCTACTGCCCCCCAACACCGTCAATGAAATTATCAATCAAATTACCCACTTCCCCAGTCAGTAAGGTGTAAATGCAGAGGCGGTGTATTGCATGTGCCTCTGAGTCAGGCTCTATGTGCTAGTGCCTGATGCTGGGTAGCTGGTGACTGTGCTACGTCATGGCTACAGGTCAGTGGATGTGTAAGTCCTCCTGGCTCTGGTACTGAGTTAGTTCCTAATTCTGGGTAGTTGATGAGTACAGGCACTATGTCCATTCTTGGCGCTGGGTGGATGGAGATTACGGGTACCATGCTGTGCTAATTTCTGCCTCTGGATATTTGGAGGCTACTGGCACTGTGACCCTTGGTACAGTAGTCGGTGACTACAAACACTGTACTAGTTCCTGGCTCCGGGCAGTGATGCTTTGAGACACTGTACGGCGGTGTCTTATACATCTCCCAGCTGTCTGACTGTAATGAGTATGACAAGGATGTATCTCTCAAAGACATCCTTAATTATTTGACAGGTACACTCAGTGGTACCCCCTTCCCAGATCCTGGCACCCTACCCAGCTACCTATTTCTTTCTATTTCATTCTCTCTCTCATACACACATATATACATCCATACACTGCCTCTCTAAATACATCCATACATCCATACACTGCCTCTCTAAATACATCCATACATCCATACACTGCCTCTATTGGGTGGTCTTCAGTATGCTGCCGGCCGGCATGCCGACACATATTCTCCCTCTTGGGGGAATAAATAGCGTATAGCGCGCCACTGTGCCCGCAGCGTGGCGAGTGCAGTGAGTCCGCAAGGGGCTCATTAGCGCTCACCCAGCTGTTGATATGCCAGCAGTCGGTATGCCGGCGCCAGTATGCTGGCCCCCGGGATCCCGGCCGCCGGCCACTCATACTACACCCCCTCTATCATACATACATACATACATACATACACACACTGCCTCTATGATAGATAGATAGATACATACATACACACACACACACACTGCCTCTATCATACATATATACACACACACACACACACACACACACACACACACACACACTGCCTCTATCATACATACATACACACACACACACTGCCTCTACCATACATACATGCATACATACACACTGCCTCTATCATACATACACACACACACACAAACACTGCCTCTATCATACATACATACATACATACATACATACACACACTGCCTCTATCATACACACACACACACTGCCTCTATCATACACACACACACACACACACACACACACACACACTGCCTCTATCATACATACATACATACATACATACATACACACACTGCCTCTATCATACATACACACACACACACACACACACACACACACACACACACACACACACACACACACACACACTGCCTCTATCATACATACATACACACTGCCTCTCTCATACATACATACATACATACACACACACTGCCTCTATCATACATACATACACACACACACACACACACACACACTGCCTCTATCATACATACATACATACATACATACATACACACTGCCTCTATCATACATACACACACACTGCCTCTATCATACATACATACATACATACACACTGCCTCTATCATACATACACACACACACACACACACACACAAACACTGCCTCTATCATACATACATACACACACACACACACACACTTCCTCTATCATACACACACACACACACACACACACACACACACACACACACACACACACACACACACACACTGCCTCTATCATACACACACACACACACACACACACACACACACACACACACACACACACACACACACACACACACACACTGCCTCTATCATACATACATACATACATACATACATACATACACACTGCCTCTATCATACATACATACACACACACACACACACACACACACACACACACACACACACACACACACACACACACACACACACTGCCTCTATCATACATACATACACACTGCCTCTATCATACATACATACATACATACACACTGCCTCTATCATACATACATACATACACACACACACATACACACACACACACACACACTGCCTCTATCATACATACATACATACATACATACACACTGCCTCTATCATACATACATACATACATACACACACACACACACACACACACACACACACTGCCTCTATCATACATACATACACACACACACACACACACACACACACACACACACACTGCCTCTATCATACATACATACATACATACATACACTGCCTCTATCATTCATACATAGACACACTGCCTCTATCATACATACATACATACACTGCCTCTATCATACATACATACATACACACACACACACTGCCTCTATCATACATATACACACACACACAAACACACACACTACCTCTATCATACACACACACACACACACACACACACACACACACACACACCCTCTATCATACATACATACATACATACATACACTGCCCCTTTCATACATATATACATCCATACACTGCCCCTTTCATACATATATACACCCATACACTGCCCCTTTCATACATATATACACCCATACACTGCCCCTTTCATACATATATACATCCATACACTACCTCTCTCATACATACATACATACATACATACATACACTGCCCTTCATACATATATACATCCATACACTGCCCCTTTCATACATACTGTATATATATCCATACACTGCCCCTTTCATATATATATATATATATATATATATATATATATATATATATACATCCATACACTGCCTCTATCATACATACATACATTACACTGTCCCTTTCATACATATATACATCCATACACTGCCGCTTTCATACATACATATATACATCCATACACTGCCGCATTCATACATATATTCATCCATACACTGCCGCATTCATACATACTGTAACACTGTAGGGGTGCAAGGTGCCTTTTCCTGGGGAATATGGCAGGACGCAGCAGCTGAGGAACAACACAAGTCCAGTTTCTGGTACAACTGACCCCGGCCAGTTTTATTGAAACAGAAAATAAAACAAACCCCAAAATAAAAATACCTTGCCTGTCCGGCACTAACTAAACATAAGATGTTCCTAACTGTCACTAAACAAAACACAGAGTTCTTCAGTACATACTGTATAGCTTACTTGCATCAGAAAGCGTGTCTCTCACACACAGATCCTGCAGCCTTCCCAGGCAGTCTGCCCATACTAATCAGGTTAGAAGCACTATATCACTCTTACACAGCTGAAACCCTGATTAGCCCTCTGTGAGGCCAAAGACCCGAACTGGGCCCAATGTCTAGAACTCGCCTTATCTCTCTCTCAGAGCCTTTACCCAGCTTTTACAGCAAACTGAAAAGGTTCAGACAAAACAAAAAGCATTTTTCCTAGAAGTTAACATTTTCTAAAACATGTAAGACAAGAACCTGGGACAAATATACCTGCCCTCAAACACTATCCCAGTGTTCTTGTCACATATCCCCCTCCCCTGTTTCGACCTAGGGGCCGGAACACTTGTAGCCCCCAAACAGAAGATGCGAGACAATGCATCTGCGTTGGCCAATTGTGTTCCCGGTCTATGTTCGACAGTAAACTTAAAGTCCTGCAACGCTGGAAACCATCTAGTTACACGAGCATTCTTGCCTCTATTTACATACATCCATTTTAAAGGGGCATGGTCTGTCACTAGTCTGAATTGTCTACCCAAGAGGTAATATCTCAAGGTATCTAGTGCCCACTTAATGGCCAAAGCCTCCTTTTCCACAATGGCATACCTTTTTTCATGCTCATTGAGTTTCCTACTCAAATAAATGATAGGGTGTTCGTCCCCATCTCTGGTTTGGGACAGCACAGCACCTATCCCTACCTCTGAGGCATCTGTACCACAAATTCTTTTGAAAAATCTGGTGTTATCAACACCGGTTGTGAACACAAAGCCACTTTTAACGCTTGGAACGCCTTTTCTGCATCAGGGTTCCATTTCACCACATTTGACTGCTTCCCTTTGGTAAGGTCTGACAACGGCACCGCTGTGGTCGCAAAATTAGGAATAAACCGTCTATAGTACCCAGTAATTCCCAAAAAAGCCCTTACCTGTTTTTTATTCACTGGACGAGGCCAGTTTTGAATAGCATCAACTTTATTCAATTGGGGCCTAATCAGACCTCTGCCTATGGTGAAGCCCAAGTATTTGACCTCCTCCATTGCGAGGCAGCACTTCTTTGGGTTAGCAGTTAACCCTGCCTCTCTGATTGAGTCCAGTACTGCTTGTACTTTAACCAAATGTGACCCCCAGTCTGTACTGTGAATTACCACATAGGCAGCTGCATATTTTCTATGGGGCCTCAAAATTTTATCCATCGCCCGTTGAAAGGTTGCTGGAGCCCCATGCAACCCAAAGGGTAACATCTTATACTGGTACAGCCCCTCCGGAACCGAAAAGGCTGTTTTTTCTTTGGCGCTATCAGATAAAGGTATTTGCCAGTAACCTTTGGTCAGGTCCAATGTGGTGAGAAACCTGGCTGTTCCCAGCCTTTCTACAAGCTCATCCACACGGGGCATGGGGTATGCGTCAAACTTGGACACCTCATTTAACTTACGAAAGTCATTACAGAAGCGTATGCTACCGTCGGGCTTCGGGATGAGCACTATGGGACTGGACCACTCACTGTTAGACTCCTCTATGACTCCAAGTTCTAACATGGTTTTAACTTCCTTAGAAATAGCTTCTCGCTGAGCTTCAGGAATCCTATATGGCTTTAAATGAACCCTGACCCCTGGTTCTGTGACAATGTCATGTTTTATTATGGTCGTTCGGCCAGGCAGCTCTGAAAATACCTCCCTATTTTGGATGAGAAATTCTTTAACCTGATTGTTCTGATCAGCTGATAATGTCTCTGACACCTTCACTGCGGGAAGCAACCGGGGTGAAGACACCGAAGGGCAAGGCTCCGCTGACAGAGACAACCTATCTTTCCAGGGTTTGATTAAGTTAACATGGTAGATCTGTTCGGGTTTTCTCTTTCCCGGCTGGTATACTTTGTAATTAACCTCATTCACTTTTTCCCTAATCTCAAATGGACCCTGCCATTTAGCTAGGAATTTGCTTTCCACAGTGGGTACCAAAACAAGAACTCTATCTCCAGGAGCAAATTCCCGTATATTGGCACTCCGGTTATAGACCCTCTGTTGAGCACTTTGGGCCTGTTCCATGTGCTCTCTGACAACAGGTACCACGGCTGCAATCCTATCCTGCATTTGTGTTACATGCTCAATAACGCTTCTATAAGGAGTGGGCTGTCCTTCCCACGTCTCTTTGGCAACATCCAACAGCCCTCTGGGGTGTCTACCATACAACAAATCAAATGGAGAAAACCCCGTAGAGGACTGAGGAACTTCTCTGATGGCCATTAACAAGTAGGGCAACAAACAATCCCAGTTTTTCCCATCTCTCTCAACAACCTTTTTTAACATGCTTTTTAATGTTTTATTAAACCTTTCCACCAACCCGTCAGTTTGGGGATGGTAGATGGACGTCCTGAGGTGAGTGACCTTAAATAACTTGCACAATTCTTTCATGATCCTTGACATAAATGGAGTACCTTGGTCAGTCAAAATTTCTTTTGGTATTCCCACTCTACTAAATACCTGCACCAGCTCCCTAGCTATCGCCTTGGTTGTGATAGTGCGTAAAGGGACAGCCTCAGGATATCGAGTGGCATAGTCCATAATTACCAGGATATACTGATGGCCCCGAGCAGACTTTAACAAGGGCCCCACGAGATCCATGGCTATTCTGTCAAACGGGACCTCTATAATAGGCATGGGAACTAGTGGGCTCCTGAAATGGGGTCTAGGGGCATGATACTGGCACTCAGGACAGGAAGAACAATATTCAGACACTTCTTTATAAACCCCTGGCCAAAAGAACCTTTGTAAAACTCTTTCAGTGGTTTTTTCTGCCCCTAAATGTCCTGCGGTAACGTGACTGTGAGCTAAATCTAGTACCGTTCTCCGATAAGGCTGGGGAACTACCAGCTGTTCCACCACATCCTCACCCCTTTTGACAATGTGGTACAAGAGCTCATTACAGATGGCCATGTGGGGATACGTAACCCTGTCACCTGGTACCACAGGTTCCCCATTAACAATCTTAACATTCTCTCTAGCCTTTATTAAGGTAGGATCCTTTAACTGTTCAGACGCAAACAGATCCTTCTTTACCTCCAGGTCAGGCACGCTTTCAGTTCTAACTACTATGTCTCTGTTCCCGGCAAGAGGGTCCTCACTGGACTCCCCATCTGTCACTTCCCCAGCCAAACTAGCAAAAGGCAAAGGGCCAGAAAGTTCCGAAGACCCACGTACATCCATAAAATCACCGGTATTATCAACTGGCTTTTTACTTCTCACATCTGTTGATAACCGTGATTCCCACAGTTTCCAAAAATGAGGAAAATCCCTCCCTATTATGGCCTCATGCACCAAGGTAGGGACCAGTCCCACTTTAACCATTGCTGACCCACAACAAGTTTCTATATTCACCTCAGCAGTGGCATAATGTTGGGTATCCCCATGTATGCAAGTTACCCCAATAGGTATTTGCTGGACCTTTAAGGGGTTCACTAACCCAGCTTTCACGAGGGTAACTAAACTTCCTGAATCTAGCAAGGCCTCTACCCGGTTACCTTCTAAGAACACATCACACATTTGTTTTTCCAGCTCAGGTGAAGGTACCACAGTACAGGCTAACCTAGCAAAGAAAGATATTCTGCGACATTCAAAGGCAGCATCACATTGCATGGGTTCTTGCGTGACTGGGCAATTGGCAATAACATGACCTGGCATACCACACCTAAAACATTTAACCACACGATTATCAACCCATTTGGGCAGCATAGACCGTTCTAGCCCCATTGGCCTGTTTCCAGGGCCAGTGTTTACAGTCTCTCCAGCCTTGCGTTCTCTTAACCGCCCAGCAACGTTTTCCCACGGAACAGTCTTACCAGTCTTTACTGAAGGGCGCTGTCGAGGATCTATGGGTTGCTGGGTGGTCATCAGTAGTTCCTCTGCTGCCAAATACCTCTCTACCATGTCCACTAATTGGTCAGCAGTACCCGGGTTTCCATGGCTCACCCACTTGCGCAGGACCATGGGCAAAGATCTCAAGTAGCGGTCCATGACGACTCTTTCCACCATCTGGGGACCAGTTAATGTCTCTGGCTGTAGCCATTTTTTTGTTAGCTGAATAAGGTCGTGCATCTGGGAGCGCGGAGGCTTCTCCATGGCGTACAGCCAACGGTGCACCCGTTGTGCTCGTACTGACAGCGTGACTCCCAGGCGGGTCAGGATCTCAGTCTTTAGTTTATCATAGTCCCGAGCCTCAGCAGGGCTTAAATCAAAGTAAGCTTTTTGGGGCTCACCTGACAGGAAAGGTGCCAGCAGACTGGCCCACTGTGCTTTCGGCCAGTTCTCACGCTCGGCAGTCCTTTCAAACGTGGTCAGATAGGCCTCCACATCATCAGCCTCTGTCATTTTCTGCAGGAAGTGACTGGCTCGTATAGAACTAGAGCTGGTTGGAGCACTGACGGCCACATCTCCAACCCGAGCTGCAAGTCTCTGCACCACTTCAGCTAAGGCCTCTCTATCCTGATGCTGTTGCCTGTAAAGTTCATCAACAACTGCCTGCTGTTGTCTCTTATTTTCCTCCATTGCCACCTGCTGCTGTCTGTTGGCCTCCTGCTGTAGTCTCCAATTTTCCTCCATTGCCACCTGCTGCCGTCGGTTGGCCTCCTGCTGAGCCGCTGTAGCTTGCAGCAAGGCTTTAAGCAGATCCTCCATGTCAACAGATTTTTCAGGCGGCTTTGCAGCTGCTTTCACCCAGGACATATATCAAACCCTCAGGGGTGAGTCTCAGTAACTTCACACTGGGCTGTATCTGCATAAACCACCGTTTTCTGCAGGCCTCACAAAGCTGCTGCTTTCACTTATGCGCAGAACGGCCTGCTCGCATTCTCCACCAAGTTGTAACACTGTAGGGGTGCAAGGTGCCTTTTCCTGGGGAATATGGCAGGACGCAGCAGCTGAGGAACAACACAAGTCCAGTTTCTGGTACAACTGACCCCGGCCAGTTTTATTGAAACAGAAAATAAAACAAACCCCAAAATAAAAATACCTTGCCTGTCCGGCACTAACTAAACATAAGATGTTCCTAACTGTCACTAAACAAAACACAGAGTTCTTCAGTACATACTGTATAGCTTACTTGCATCAGAAAGCGTGTCTCTCACACACAGATCCTGCAGCCTTCCCAGGCAGTCTGCCCATACTAATCAGGTTAGAAGCACTATATCACTCTTACACAGCTGAAACCCTGATTAGCCCTCTGTGAGGCCAAAGACCCGAACTGGGCCCAATGTCTAGAACTCGCCTTATCTCTCTCTCAGAGCCTTTACCCAGCTTTTACAGCAAACTGAAAAGGTTCAGACAAAACAAAAAGCATTTTTCCTAGAAGTTAACATTTTCTAAAACATGTAAGACAAGAACCTGGGACAAATATACCTGCCCTCAAACACTATCCCAGTGTTCTTGTCACAATACATACATATATACATCCATACACTGCCGCATTCATACATACATACATACATACATATATACATCCATACACTGCCGCATTCATACATACATATATACATCCATACACTGCCGCATTCATACATACATATATACATCCATACACTGCCGCATTTATACATACATATATACATCCATACACTGCCGCATTCATACATACATACATATATACATCCATACACTGCCGCATTCATACATACATACATACATACATATATACATCCATACACTGCCGCATTCATACATACATCCATACACTGCCGCATTCATAGTACATACATATATACGTCCACACACTGCTTCTATACATAAATACATACATACTACATACACTGCCTCCATCCATACACTGCCTCCATACATACACCACACGCAGCCGCTGTGACCCGGGACGTGGCGGGTAACTGCCTGCCAGCACAGCTGGCAGGGAGCTACTCAGCGTGTGCAAAAGCATTGCTGCTGTGCAATGCTTTTGCACCCTTGTGGGGGGATAGGGCCAGACATGCGGGGCGGACTAGCTCCCTCCAAATGTCTGAGAATCTGATCGTAGATGTGCTAAATTTAGCACATCTACGATCAGCTCTGAATCACCCCCACAATTAGTACCTCAGTTATTTTGACCCATGTCCTGTTGGTTTGAATACTGTACACCTCCTGACAATCTGACCACACCTATCACATGAGGCTATGGGGCAGAGTGTGAGTGTCAGGCTATTGGGCAGCGTGTGTGTGTGTGTGTCAGGCTATGGGGCAGCGTGTGAGTGTCAGGCTATGGGGCAGCGTGTGTGTGTCCGGCTATGGGGCAGTGTGTGTGTCACAGGCTATGGGGCAGCGTGTGTGTCACAGGCTATGGGGCAGCGTGTGTGTCACAGGCTGTGGGGCAGCGTGTGTGTCACAGGCTATGGGGCAGCATGTGTGTGTCCGGCTATGGGGCAGCGTGTGTGTCACAGGCTATGGGGCAGCGTGTGTGTCACAGGCTATGGGGCAGCGTGTGTCACAGGCTATGGGGCAGCGTGTGTGTCACAGGCTATGGGGCAGCGTGTGTGTCACAGGCTATGGGGCAGCGTGTGTGTCACAGGCTATGGGGCAGCGTGTGTGTGTCAGGCTATGGGGCAGCATGTGAGTGTCAGGCTATGGGGCAGCGTATGAGTGTCAGGCTATGGGGCAGCGTGTGTGGGTCCAGCTATGGGGCAGCGTGTGTGTGTCAGGCTATGGGGCAGCGTATGAGTGTCAGGCTATGGGGCAGCGTATGAGTGTCAGGCTATGGGGCAGCGTATGAGTGTCAGGCTATGGGGCAGCATGTGTGTGTCACAGGCTATGGGGCAGCGTGTGTGTGTCAGGCTATGGGGCAGTGTGTGTGTCCGGCTATTGGCCAGCGTGTGTGTCACAGGCTATGGGGCAGCGTGTGTGTCACAGGCTATGGGGCAGCGTGTGTGTGTCAGGCTATGGGGCAGCATGTGAGTGTCAGGCTATGGGGCAGCGTATGAGTGTCAGGCTATGGGGCAGCGTATGAGTGTCAGGCTATGGGGCAGCGTGTGTGGGTCCAGCTATGGGGCAGCGTGTGTGTGTCAGGCTATGGGGCAGCGTGTGTGTGTCAGGCTATGGGGCAGCGTGTGTGTGTCAGGCTATGGGGCAGCGTATGAGTGTCAGGCTATGGGGCAGCGTATGAGTGTCAGGCTATGGGGCAGCGTGTGTGGGTCCAGCTATGGGGCAGCATGTGAGTGTCAGGCTATGGGGCAGCATATGAGTGTCAGGCTATGGGGCAGCGTGTGTGGGTCCAGCTATGGGGCAGCGTGTGTGTGTCAGGCTATGGGGCAGCGTGTGTGTGTCAGGCTATGGGGCAGCGTATGAGTGTCAGGCTATGGGGCAGCGTGTGTGGGTCCAGCTATGGGGCAGCATGTGAGTGTCAGGCTATGGGGCAGCGTATGAGTGTCAGGCTATTGGGCAGCGTGTGTGGGTCCAGCTATGGGGCAGCGTGTGTGTGTCAGGCTATGGGGCAGCGTGTGTGTGTCAGGCTATGGGGCAGCGTGTGTGTGTCAGGCTATGGGGCAGCGTGTGTGGGTCCAGCTATGGGGCAGCATGTGAGTGTCAGGCTATGGGGCAGCGTATGAGTGTCAGGCTATGGGGCAGCGTATGAGTGTCAGGCTATGGGGCAGCGTGTGTGGGTCCAGCTATGGGGCAGCGTGTGTGTGTCAGGCTATGGGGCAGCGTGTGTGTGTCAGGCTATGGGGCAGCGTATGAGTGTCAGGCTATGGGGCAGCGTATGAGTGTCAGGCTATGGGGCAGCGTGTGTGGGTCCAGCTATGGGGCAGCATGTGAGTGTCAGGCTATGGGGCAGCGTATGAGTGTCAGGCTATGGGGCAGCGTGTGTGGGTCCAGCTATGGGGCAGCGTGTGTGTCAGGCTATGGGGCAGCGTGTGTGTGTCAGGCTATGGGGCAGCGTATGAGTGTCAGGCTATGGGGCAGCGTATGAGTGTCAGGCTATGGGGCAGCGTATGAGTGTCAGGCTATGGGGCAGCGTATGAGTGTCAGGCTATGGGGCAGCGTGTGTGGGTCCAGCTATGGGTGTCAGGCTATGGGGAAGCGTGTGTGTGTCAGGCTATGGGGCAGCGTGTGTGTGTCAGGCTATGGGGCAGCGTATGAGTGTCAGGCTATGGGGCAGCGTATGAGTGTCAGGCTATGGGGCAGCGTATGAGTGTCAGGCTATGGGGCAGCGTGTGTGGGTCCAGCTATGGGGCAGCGTGTGTGTGTCAGGCTATGGGGCAGCGTGTGTGTGTCAGGCTATGGGGCAGCGTATGAGTGTCAGGCTATGGGGCAGCGTATGAGTGTCAGGCTATGGGGCAGCGTGTGTGTGTACAGCTATGGGGCAGCGTGTGTGTGTCAGGCTATGGGGCAGCGTGTGTGTGTCAGGCTATGGGGCAGTGTATGAGTGTCAGGCTATGGGGCTGCGTGTGTGGGTGAGGCTATGGGGTAGCGTGTGTGTCACAGGCTATGGGGCAGCGTGTGTGTCACAGGCTATGGGGCAGCGTGTGTGTCACAGGCTATGGGGCAGCGTGTGTGTGTCAGGCTATGGGGCAGCGTGTGTGTGTCCGGCTATGGGGCAGCGTGTGTGTCACAGGCTATGGGGCAGCGTGTGTGTCACAGGCTATGGGGCAGCGTGTGTGTCACAGGCTATGGGGCAGCGTGTGTGTGTCAGGCTATGGGGCAGCGTGTGAGTGTCAGGCTATGGGGCAGCGTATGAGTGTCAGGCTATGGGTCAGCGTGTGTGTGTGTCAGGCTATGGGGCAGCGTGTGTGTGTCCGGCTATGGGGCAGCGTGTGTGTGTCAGGCTATGGGGCAGCGTATGAGTGTCAGGCTACGGCGCAGTGTATGAGTGTCAGGCTATGGGGCTGCGTGTGTGGGTGAGGCTATGGGGCAGCGTGTGTGTGTCAGGCTATGGGGCAGCGTGTGTGTGTCAGGCTATGGGGCAGCATGTGTGTGTGTGTGTGTGTCAGGCTATGGGGCAGCGTGTGAGTGTCAGGCTATGGGGCAGCGTATGAGTGTCAGGCTATGGGGCAGCGTGTGAGTGTCAGGCTATGGGGCAGCGTGTGAGTGTCAGGCTATGGGGCAGCGTGTGTGTGTGTGTCAGGCTATGGGGCAGCGTGTGTGTCAGGCTATGGGGAAGCGTGTGTGTCACAGGCTATGGGGCAGCGTGTGTGTCACAGGCTATGGGGCAGCGTGTGTGTGTCAGGCTATGGGGCAGTGTGTGTGTCCGGCTATTGGCCAGCGTGTGTGTCACAGGCTATGGGGCAGCGTGTATGTCACAGGCTATGGGGCAGCGTGTGTGTGTCAGGCTATGGGGCAGCGTGTGAGTGTCAGGCTATGGGGCAGCGTATGAGTGTCAGGCTATGGGGCAGCGTATGAGTGTCAGGCTATGGGGCAGCGTGTGTGGGTCCAGCTATGGGGCAGCGTGTGTGTGTCAGGCTATGGGGCAGCGTGTGTGTGTCAGGCTATGGGGCAGCGTATGAGTGTCAGGCTATGGGACAGCGTATGAGTGTCAGGCTATGGGGCAGCGTGTGTGGGTCCAGCTATGGGGCAGCATGTGAGTGTCAGGCTATGGGGCAGCATATGAGTGTCAGGCTATGGGGCAGCGTGTGTGGGTCCAGCTATGGGGCAGCGTGTGTGTGTCAGGCTATGGGGCAGCGTGTGTGTGTCAGGCTATGGGGCAGCGTATGAGTGTCAGGCTATGGGGCAGCGTATGAGTGTCAGGCTATGGGGCAGCGTGTGTGGGTCCAGCTATGGGGCAGCATGTGAGTGTCAGGCTATGGGGCAGCGTATGAGTGTCAGGCTATGGGGCAGCGTGTGTGGGTCCAGCTATGGGGCAGCGTGTGTGTGTCAGGCTATGGGGCAGCGTGTGTGTGTCAGGCTATGGGGCAGCGTATGAGTGTCAGGCTATGGGGCAGCATGTGTGGGTCCAGCTATAGGGCAGCATGTGAGTGTCAGGCTATGGGGCAGCGTATGAGTGTCAGGCTATGGGGCAGCGTGTGTGGGTCCAGCTATGGGGCAGCGTGTGTGTGTCAGGCTATGGGGCAGCGTATGAGTGTCAGGCTATGGGGCAGCGTATGAGTGTCAGGCTATGGGGCAGCGTGTGTGGGTCCAGCTATGGGGCAGCATGTGAGTGTCAGGCTATGGGGCAGCGTATGAGTGTCAGGCTATGGGGCAGCGTGTGTAGGTCCAGCTATGGGGCAGCGTGTGTGTGTCAGGCTATGGGGCAGCGTGTGTGTGTCAGGCTATGGGGCAGCGTATGAGTGTCAGGCTATGGGGCAGCGTATGAGTGTCAGGCTATGGGGCAGCGTATGAGTGTCAGGCTATGGGGCAGCGTGTGTGTGTCAGGCTATGGGGCAGCGTGTGTGTGTCAGGCTATGGGGCAGCGTATGAGTGTTAGGCTATGGGGCAGCGTATGAGTGTCAGGCTATGGGGCAGCGTGTGTGGGTCCAGCTATGGGGCAGCATGTGAGTGTCAGGCTATGGGGCAGCATATGAGTGTCAGGCTATGGGGCAGCGTGTGTGGGTCCAGCTATGGGGCAGCGTGTGTGTGTCAGGCTATGGGGCAGCGTGTGTGTGTCAGGCTATGGGGCAGCGTATGAGTGTCAGGCTATGGGGCAGCATGTGTGGGTCCAGCTATAGGGCAGCATGTGAGTGTCAGGCTATGGGGCAGCGTATGAGTGTCAGGCTATGGGGCAGCGTGTGTGGGTCCAGCTATGGGGCAGCGTGTGTGTGTCAGGCTATGGGGCAGCGTATGAGTGTCAGGCTATGGGGCAGCGTATGAGTGTCAGGCTATGGGGCAGCGTGTGTGGGTCCAGCTATGGGGCAGCATGTGAGTGTCAGGCTATGGGGCAGCGTATGAGTGTCAGGCTATGGGGCAGCGTGTGTAGGTCCAGCTATGGGGCAGCGTGTGTGTGTCAGGCTATGGGGCAGCGTGTGTGTGTCAGGCTATGGGGCAGCGTATGAGTGTCAGGCTATGGGGCAGCGTATGAGTGTCAGGCTATGGGGCAGCGTATGAGTGTCAGGCTATGGGGCAGCGTGTGTGTGTCAGGCTATGGGGCAGCGTGTGTGTGTCAGGCTATGGGGCAGCGTATGAGTGTTAGGCTATGGGGCAGCGTATGAGTGTCAGGCTATGGGGCAGCGTGTGTGTGTCCAGCTATAGGGCAGTGTGTGTGTGTCAGGCTATGGGGCAGCGTGTGTGTGTGTCAGGCTATGGGGCAGTGTATGAGTGTCAGGCTATAGGGCTGCGTGTGTGGGTGAGGCTATGGGGTAGCGTGTGTGTCACAGGCTATGGGGCAGCGTGTGTGTGTCAGGCTATGGGGCAGCGTGTGTGTGTCAGGCTATGGGGCAGCGTGTGTGTGTCCTGCTATGGGGCAGCGTGTGTGTCACAGGCTATGGGGCAGCGTGTGTGTCACAGGCTATGGGGCAGCGTGTGTGTCACAGGCTATGGGGCAGCGTGTGTGTGTCAGGCTATGGGGCAGCGTGTGAATGTCAGGCTATGGGGCAGCGTATGAGTGTCAGGCTATGGGGCAGCGTATGAGTGTCAGGCTATGGGGCAGCGTGTGTGTGTGTCAGGCTATGGAGCAGCGTGTGTGTGTCCGGCTATGGGGCAGCGTGTGTGTGTCAGGCTATGGGGCAGCGTATGAGTGTCAGGCTACGGCGCAGTGTATGAGTGTCAGGCTATGGGGCTGCGTGTGTGGGTAAGGCTATGGGGCAGCGTGTGTGTGTCAGGCTATGGGGCAGCGTGTGTGTGTCAGGCTATGGGGCAGCGTGTGTGTGTGTGTGTGTGTGTCAGGCTATGGGGCAGCGTGTGAGTGTCAGGCTATGGGGCAGCGTATGAGTGTCAGGCTATGGGGCAGCGTGTGAGTGTCAGGCTATGGGGCAGCGTGTGAGTGTCAGGCTATGGGGCAGCGTGTGAGTGTCAGGCTATGGGGCAGCGTGTGTGTGTCAGGCTATGGGGCAGCGTGTGTGTCAGGCTATGGGGAAGCGTGTGTGTGTCAGGCTATGGGGCAGCGTGTGTGTCAGGATATGGGGCAGCGTGTGTGCGTGAGGCAGCTCCAGACGTTGCACTGACCTGTAGGATGCATTCAGAGTTCACCTCACAGACTTTGACAGCTGCCCTGTGTCCATGCATTTTTCATCCTGGTATTTCTGGTATACTGGTACTCCTGTAGGCAGCTCAGCCCCTGCAGCTGCCCTTTTCTCATAATTTCAGTGCCCAGGGCTCCCAACAGTTACTGGTGGGTGAATGTCAGGACTTCAGCCAAAATGGGGGCGGGGCACCAGGAGCCGCGGGTGGGCGGGGCTTCAGCGGCTACTGCAGAGGTACAGTATCTGGCTAGTGAATGGGCAATGCTTTGCATATGGCCACGCCCCCTCCCTACGGCTCTCCGTCCCCTTCTCTTCTAGTACTGCCACGGACAGTGTGCCTGAGCAGCCCCAGCCTGTCTCTAGTTCTCGGTGTGACTGGTTGCAGGGGAGCTGCGCGGGCCATGGAGTTAGTCGGGGCCCTATAGCAGCTGCATCCCCTGCACCTGTAGTAGTTACACCACTGCCAACCGCCGGGTTAGCACTGCTCCCGTTACTGCCGACAGCTCTATAAGCGCGTGGTTGGCGCTGCTGCTGGTGAGGGGGCGGGCGGCTGATGCTGGTGAGGGGCGGGCGGCTTCTGCCTCTCCTCAATCCCCCCTGCCCTCCGTAACGCGCAAAAATATATTTAAAAAAAAAATTGTCCTGTGGATTGTAGGGGGACAGTAGTGGCCGCCCTCCAGCGGCCGGCGCTCTAGGCAGCTGCCTAAAGCTGCCTAATGGTAGCGCCGGCCCTGGGTAGATGCTCAATTAGCTTAGTGATATCATTCAGGTGCTCGAAAGGGAGGGGTATTTCTAAGCAAGAAAAAAAGGCATTTGTTTCCCCCAGCACCCTGAATGATAACCGTAACCAGATATAAATTCCACATAATAATAGAATTCAGAGATCTTCGTTACACATATTTGCGCAAATGTATGTATAAGCCCAAAGCCGCATCAAGGCGTCTCTGTATATTTGGGGTCCCTAGCGCTATATCTAGGTGCAGGGTGTGGCACCCCAAAACACCAGCATAAGCCAGAAAGCCCAGCGTAGCATACCAGTGAAAAAACTATAGTGTTAATAAATTAGTATTTAGGAAGCCGAAGCTATAGAGAAAGTGATACAAAAATTAAATGCAATTAAAATAGAGAAATAGTGTTAAAAATGAATAAGTGAAAAGTTTTAATAGAATGTAAAGGTATGCCACACTAAGGCCATCCAGCTCAGCCAGTCCAGAGGCACCACACCTCACACCTCCATTACCCCAATCTGGGTCTAAGATTAACCAGCAAGGAGCCACATGATAATGGCTCCTTACTACAATATGTCTAAGCTAAGAGCTACCTACCTTGGAGCAACCCCATAATGCTCCATGTGGCATGTCAGGGCCTGCACCTCCTCCTAATGCAGGAACCTCTCTGCCTCTCACAACAAACATATTTATTGGTAGATGCTCAATTAGCTTAGTGATATCATTCAGGTGCTCGAAAGGGAGGGGTATTTCTAAGCAAGAAAAAAAGGCATTTGTTTCCCCCAGCACCCTGAATGATAACCGTAACCAGATATAAATTCCACATAATAATAGAATTCAGAGATCTTCGTTACACATATTTGCGCAAATGTGTGAATAAGCCCCAAAGACGCATCAAGGCATCTCTGTATATTTGGGGTCCCTAGCGCTATATCTAGGTGCAGGGTGTGGCACCCCAAAACACCAGCATAAGCCAGAAAGCCCAGCGTAGCATACCAGTGAAAAAAATATAGTGTTAATAAATTAGTATTTAGGAAGCCAAAGCTATAGAGAAAGTGATACAAAAATGAAATGCAATTAAAATAGAGAAATAGTGTTAAAAAATTAATAAGTGAAAAGTGTTAATAGAATGTAAAGGTATGCCACACTAAGGCCATCCAGCTCAGCCAGTCCAGAGGCACCACACCTCACACCTCCATTACCCCAATATGGGTCTAAGATTAACCAGCAAGGAGCCACATGATAATGGCTCCTTACTACAATATGTCTAAGCTAAGAGCTACCTACCTTGGAGCAACCCCATAATGCTCCATGTGGCATGTCAGGGCCTGCACCTCCTCCTAATGCAGGAACCTCTCTGCCTCTCACAACAAACATATATATTGGTAGATGCTCAATTAGCTTAGTGATATCATTCAGGTGCTCGAAAGGGAGGGGTATTTATAAGCAAGAAAAAAAGGCATTTGTTTCCCCCAGCACCCTGAATGATAACCGTAACCAGATATAAATTCCACATAATAATAGAATTCAGAGATCTTCGTTACACATATTTGCGCAAATGTGTGAATAAGCCCCAAAGCCGCATCAAGGCGTCTCTGTATATTTGGGGTCCCTAGCGCTATATTTAGGTGCAGGGTGTGGCACCCCAAAACACCTTTTATATAACTGTGCTCTTATATGATTCTTGGGACCAGCAGTGTTCCTAACTAGGAGCGTTTGGTTAATACAGTACACACTATGTTCCTTTTTCTTTTTAAATTTACATGCTTCTAAGTGTCATCAGAACTGAAGACGTGTTTAGAGATAAGTTGTTCTCTCAAACATTTTATTTTCTCAACGTCTCACATGGTGAATTGCCACATATAAATTATTTTTTGTTAAAACACCAGCAGGCGCTCTTTTGCAGTCCATTTTTCACACACACACATATATATATATATATATATATATGCATGTGACCGGCACTCCAACTAAAAAATACATAAGTACCTGGGTGCCCTCCCGTGGCACTACAAGGCCCAGCAGACAGCACAAATTGGTGGGCGGCACTCCAAGGGTTTATAAAGAAAAGACAGCTGCACAAGCTGAATTGCTTCAACGTTTCAGACGCCTTTATTTGCGCCTTTCGTCAGGATACAGAACAAACAACAATTACATACCTTTATACCCCAGCCCGTGAGAAATCCCTCCTGCTGCTCTCCTGCTTCCGGTGTCAGCGTCATGACGTCATACGTACGTCCGCAAACTGCTGGTAGCCATGGAAACCAAGGGCGGAACTGTTGCCCTGGTAACCTAAGTAAACATGACTACCTCTATGTCCGGACCAGCCGGCTCCACTACAAACGCTGTCTAGGGAATACAGGGACAGCACGGACGGATGCCAGATAGAAAAGGCACCACCGTGACATATACATCATACTCCTTTCATCAGCCGTACCGTGCCTGCGTGACCACACACACGCGGCATCAGCGGCTCAAGGAGTGTGTCTTTATTATACAAAAATACCTGCACCAACACCCTCCTATTCCACAATTCATAGATATATGAAGTACCCGCTCCAAAGTGGTGGGGCATCTCCATCTAGGTAAAGCATATCTATATATATCTCGTTGTCCCACTACAGGACGAAAAACCAATCACTGCCGACCAAGATAAAGAACCCCCCCTCACCGAAAGGCGTGATAGTTGCATGCAAAAGGTAATAATAACATGCAAATAAATATAATTATCATGCCAACAGGTTAATGTCTAAAGAATTTAGAGAAGAGGAGCATTAATGAGATAAGATTTAGAATAAAGGAGAAGGACGGGATAGTTTAAAGAAAGCAGAGGAGAGATAAATTCTCATTAAGTCCATAAGGGGCCACGGTATTGAGTTCGAATATCCATCGTGACTCCAGCTGCAACAACTTTCTGTTGCGATCTCCTCCCCTTGTCATTGGTGGAACATGGTCGATCAATTTGTACCGCAGGGCTGCCATTGTATGTCTTGCATCCTTGAAATGCCTGGCCACAGGCTGATCAATTTCTTTGCCTTCCAAGGCCTGTCTGATGGCTGACCTATGTTGTGCTGCCCTTTCCCTAAAGGAACAAGTGGTCTTCCCAATGTAGGCCAAGCCACAAGGGCATTTGATGATGTAAATTACAAATTTGGATGTACAGGTCAATACGTGCTTGATCTTTATCTTTTTCCCGGAATGTGGATGCAGTACAACTGGCCCGGTTTCCAAATACCTGCAGGTAGTGCACCCAATGCACTTATATGATCCCGGAGTTTTCGTCAAAAAGTGTGATCTTAGCTCTCTTCCCAAGGTCGTGGTATCATTGTGGACTAGCCAGTCCTTAAGATTGCGCCCCCTCCGATGACAATTCAGTACTCTATACTGGTTCAGGACTGGTAGAGATTTGTCCGTTTTAATGATAGGCCAAAACTTCCTTGTTTTGTTCCTTACAATGGTACTTGCTGTATTATAAGTGGTTACCAATGGGATTACTTTCTTAGAGACCTTCTCTTTCCTCAGTAAACATTGTGCCCGCGGTACTGCCAGGGCTTTTCCCTTTGCCTGTATAAGGTCTTCCATTTGGTATCCCCTTTCCACATACTTAGATATCATCCGGTCCACCTCCGCTTCACAATCTTCCTGGTTGCTGATGATCCGCCTGGCTCGGAGGAACTGTGAAAAAGGTAATCCCTTTTTCATAGCCACTGGGTGAAAACTTTTGGCATGCAGCAACGTGTTCTTGTCAGTCACTTTGTGGTAAACTGCAGTCTGCAAGCTATCCCCCTTCCTAGATATCAATACATCCAGATAATGTATAGCCTCAGAACTACATTCAAAAGTAAATTTAATGTTGTTGTCAAGAAGATTAACAGCTTGCATCCGAGTCTCAAAATCTTCTGGAGTGCCGGCCCATATAAGAAGCAAATCGTCTATATAACGAGTGAAGAGCAGCAGCCCATCCGAGAATGCTGGATTCCGCAAAAATAGTCGTTTCTCAATCTCCAGCATGTAGGCGTTTGCAAAGGCCGGTGCCACGTTGCTCCCCATGGCACAGCCTACCCGCTGCAGGTAGAACTGGCCATCAAAGTAGAAAAAATTCCTGGTAAGAGTCTTCTCCAGTAATTTGAGAAAGAATTCGATATTCGGTCCCTTGTAATGCACATTTCCCTGGAGTAGATGCCTAACTGCCTCAATTCCTTCAGCATGCGGAATGTTCGTATAGAGGCTCACTACATCCGCACTCCCCAATGTGCATACCTTAGGGAGATGACTCAGATTCTGCAACAACAGTAACAGCTGGGTTGTGTCTAAAAGCACAGTGGGTTCTGATTGAATTACGGGTTGAAGGAGATTGTCCAAATATCTTGAGATGTTACTGTACAAGGAGCCACGGGCAGATATTATGGGGCGCCCCGGGGGGTTGTCCAATCTTTTGTGGACCTTCGGGAGTGTATAAAGAATAGGCGTGATCGGAAATTCCACCACCAACGCTTTGAAGGTTTGCTTGTCTATAATGGAATTTTGACAAGCTGTTGTTAAAATAGCATCATGCTATTTTAACAACAGCTTGTCAAAATTCCATTATAGACTATTTTTGCGGAATCCAGCATTCTCGGATGGGCTGCTGCTCTTCACTCGTTATATAGACGATTTGCTTCTTATATGGGCCGGCACTCCAGAAGATTTTGAGACTCGGATGCAAGCTGTTAATCTTCTTGACAACAACATTAAATTTACTTTTGAATGTAGTTCTGAGGCTATACATTATCTGGATGTATTGATATCTAGGAAGGGGGATAGCTTGCAGACTGCAGTTTACCACAAAGTGACTGACAAGAACACGTTGCTGCATGCCAAAAGTTTTCACCCAGTGGCTATGAAAAAGGGATTACCTTTTTCACAGTTCCTCCGAGCCAGGCGGATCATCAGCAACCAGGAAGATTGTGAAGCGGAGGTGGACCGGATGATATCTAAGTATGTGGAAAGGGGATACCAAATGGAAGACCTTATACAGGCAAAGGGAAAAGCCCTGGCAGTACCGCGGGCACAATGTTTACTGAGGAAAGAGAAGGTCTCTAAGAAAGTAATCCCATTGGTAACCACTTATAATACAGCAAGTACCATTGTAAGGAACAAAACAAGGAAGTTTTGGCCTATCATTAAAACGGACAAATCTCTACCAGTCCTGAACCAGTATAGAGTACTGAATTGTCATCGGAGGGGGCGCAATCTTAAGGACTGGCTAGTCCACAATGATACCACGACCTTGGGAAGAGAGCTAAGATCACACTTTTTGACGAAAACTCCGGGATCATATAAGTGCATTGGGTGCACTACCTGCAGGTATTTGGAAACCGGGCCAGTTGTACTGCATCCACATTCCGGGAAAAAGATAAAGATCAAGCACGTATTGACCTGTACATCCAAATTTGTAATTTACATCATCAAATGCCCTTGTGGCTTGGCCTACATTGGGAAGACCACTTGTTCCTTTAGGGAAAGGGCAGCACAACATAGGTCAGCCATCAGACAGGCCTTGGAAGGCAAAGAAATTGATCAGCCTGTGGCCAGGCATTTCAAGGATGCAAGACATACAATGGCAGCCCTGCGGTACAAATTGATCGACCATGTTCCACCAATGACAAGGGGAGGAGATCGCAACAGAAAGTTGTTGCAGCTGGAGTCACGATGGATATTCGAACTCAATACCGTGGCCCCTTATGGACTTAATGAGAATTTATCTCTCCTCTGCTTTCTTTAAACTATCCCGTCCTTCTCCTTTATTCTAAATCTTATCTCATTAATGCTCCTCTTCTCTAAATTCTTTAGACATTAACCTGTTGGCATGATAATTATATTTATTTGCATGTTATTATTACCTTTTGCATGCAACTATCACGCCTTTCGGTGAGGGGGGGTTCTTTATCTTGGTCGGCAGTGATTGGTTTTTCGTCCTGTAGTGGGACAACGAGATATATATAGATATGCTTTACCTAGATGGAGATGCCCCACCACTTTGGAGCGGGTACTTCATATATCTATGAATTGTGGAATAGGAGGGTGTTGGTGCAGGTATTTTTGTATAATAAAGACACACTCCTTGAGCCGCTGATGCCGCGTGTGTGTGGTCACGCAGGCACGGTACGGCTGATGAAAGGAGTATGATGTATATGTCACGGTGGTGCCTTTTCTATCTGGCATCCGTCCGTGCTGTCCCTGTATTCCCTAGACAGCGTTTGTAGTGGAGCCGGCTGGTCCGGACATAGAGGTAGTCATGTTTACTTAGGTTACCAGGGCAACAGTTCCGCCCTTGGTTTCCATGGCTACCAGCAGTTTGCGGACGTACGTATGACGTCATGACGCTGACACCGGAAGCAGGAGAGCAGCAGGAGGGATTTCTCACGGGCTGGGGTATAAAGGTATGTAATTGTTGTTTGTTCTGTATCCTGACGAAAGGCGCAAATAAAGGCGTCTGAAACGTTGAAGCAATTCAGCTTGTGCAGCTGTCTTTTCTTTATAAACCCTTGGAGTGCCGCCCACCAATTTGTGCTATATATATATATATATATATAATTAGAGATGTGCACCGGACATTTTTCGGGTTTTGTGTTTTGGTTTTGGATTCGGTTCCGCAGCCGTGTTTTGGATTTGGACGCGTTTTGGCAAAACCTCCCTGAAATTTTTTTGTCAGATTCGGGTGTGTTTTGGATTCGGGTGTTTTTTTTCCCAAAACCCCTCAAAAACAGCTTAAATCATAGAATTTGGGGGTAATTTTGATCCTATAGTATTATTAACCTCAATAACCACAATTTCCACTCATTTCCAGTCTATTCTGAAAACCTCACACCTCACCAGTGGCGTAACTACTGCCCCCGCAGTCCTCGCGGTGGCTTGGGGGCGAGGGGCTGCGGGGGCGCCACTGACTTAGAACAGATTGACATTTCAACGAAGCCACACACCTTTTGGCGGCGCGCGCCAAAGGCGCGCGCATATTTGTCCCTTTACTACTGCCAATTATGGGGGGGGCGCCGAAGAATTTTTGGACTTGGGGAGAAAAATTTCTAGTTACGCCACTGCATCTCACAATACTATTTTTAGTCCTAAAATTTGCACCGAGGTCGCTGGATGCAGGCCCGGCGCTACCCGCTCAGCAAAGGGATGCAAAGCAGGTAGGCGCCTGATTGGAGAGGCGCCTTCCTGCTCTGCATCCCTGTGCTGCGCTGCCCTGAGCCTGGCCTGAAACCCTGCTGCTGCCGCCTGCAAATGCAAAGTGACAGGCAGCAGCGCCGTCCGTTTAAAGCCCTCCCTCCTTCCCTACAGAGGCATGATGAGCGGATGGAAGGTGGGCAGAGCTACATGGACTAAAGGGGCCGTGGTTACACAACCGAAAAAAAGCGGGGCTAAACGGGATCCCCATGCTGAGGCAGATCCCTTCCAGCCAACCAGCCTGTGGTACTGTAAGTGGATTGAAAAAAGGTGAGAGAAAGTGTGTGTATGTACTGTCTGTGTATATGTATATGTGTGTATGTATGTATATGTGTGTGTGTGTGTGTGTGTGTGTGTGTGTGTGTGTGTGTGTGTGTGTGTGTATGTACTGTATGTATATATGTATATGTGTGTATGTATGTGTATATGTATGTATATGTATGTGTGTATGTATGTATGTATGTATGTGTGTGTGTATGTATGTATATGTATGTGTGTATGTATGTATATGTGTTTGTGTGTGTATAAGTTTCACTTCTGCAGGCATTAACGGTAGATGGCAGAGGTGGAACTTTCGCCGCAGCAGCCAGTGCAATGCATGGGGGCCCACAGCACTTGGGGGGCCATCAACCAGTGGCTCAGTCAGCAGGACTAATAACGGTGCGCTGCTGCTAGCCATGGGCTACAAGGAGAAAGGTGGTCTCCTCCCCTCCCTGACCTGCCCCTCCTGTCACCAGGCCCGGCGTAACACGCTCAGCGAAGGGATGCAAAGCACGGAGCACTGGGCTGGAGAGGCGCTGTCCGTACTCTGCATCCCTGCTGCTGTGCGCTTGTCACACTGTAGCATCCTGGCGTCGGTTACCTTACTCCCTCTTCTCGTTGCGTCTCCGGCAACGAGAAGCGGCTCTTCTTCACCGGTCCACACGGCTCTCTTCTCTGGTGAAGTCACGGTCTCCCTCCCCTCTTCTCCCCACCTCTTAATTCATTGTTCAGCACCACACTGCACCCGTCCCCTCCTGTGGACGATATGTATAATGTATGTATAATTATGTATAATGTATATGTAATGTATGTATGGAAGTTTTTTATTTTTATTTTACTAATAGCAGTGTGCAGACCATAGGCATCATAGCACCCACAACTCACAAGCTTGCCACCGGTTAATGTGTCCCTCCATGCTAACGATTAATGTCGCCCTCGAGGTGCCCGGTCACGTCTCGTTCGTGTGACATGTAGTGTCTCCACGCTTCTCCTGTCGACTCCCCGGTATGAGGCTCCTGGAGCACAGAAGAGCTGCTTTGTTGATGGGACTTGTGAGGAGACGGAGGAGCGGGACATGGCAGGAGCTCTAGTCACACTTGCTCTGGCTATCTGTCTTAGCGCCGCGGCTCCTGTGTGAGGCTGATGCCACTGTCCACAGAGGGAACAACGGCGGCCGGGACCCGGGAGCTGTGGGGAGCAGGTGACATTCTTGTTTAATTTAGCGAGCGAGAACGAGTACCTTTCATTACCATCCTGCCCCCCCTGCTCCGCACCACTACTCCCATCCTGCCCCCCTGCTCTACACCACTGCTCCTATCCTGCTCCGCACCACTACTCCCATCTTGCCCCCTCCACTGATCTTATCCTGCCCCCTCCTGATTGGCTGCAGGTCCAAGGTGGATTTTAAATAGTGGCGCTGTGGTCATAGGAGTGCCACCAACCACAGCTTCCTCCTCCTTGCACTGCCACCGCCCTCTGCCTCCTCCTCTGCTACACCGCCGCTGCCCTCAGCCGCCCTGCTGCCGCCCTCAGTCCTTCTCTGCACTTCTGTACCATGTCGACCACAGCCTCCTAATACACCGCACCGCAGACCACAGCATCCTCAGCACCGCCGCTGCTAAATAGGTAATCTTACCCTGCTGCCTTTCTCTCTCCCTAGTCCCTATTGTATGCCCTTACTATCCCTCTCTCTGTCACGCTCCCTTTCCCTATGTCCCTGCTGTCACTTTCCCTCTCTCTCCCTGTCCCTGCTGTCACTCTCCCTGAATTTTGTCTCCATGTGGCATAATTTGAATTTCGGCTCATTCTGTGTGCTATAATGCAAATTTTGGCTCATTCTATGAGCTATAATGTGAATTTCAGCTCATGCTGTGTGCTATAATATGACTTTCGGCTCATGCTTTGTGCTATAATGTGAATTTCGACTCATTCTGTGTGCTATAATGTGAATTTTGGCTCATTCTATGTGCTATTATTTGAATTTCGGCTCATACCGTGTGGTATACTGGGAATTTTGGCTCATTCTGTGTGCTGTAATGTGAATTTCGGCTCATATCGTGTGGTATAATGTGAATTTCGGGTCATACCATGTGCTATAATGTGAAATTCGGCTCATTCTGTGTGCTATAATATGAATTTTGGCTCATTCTGTGTGCTATAATGTGAATTTCGTCTCATACCGTGTGGTATAATGTGAATTTCAGCTCATTCTGTGTGCTATAATGTGAATTTCAGCTCATTGTATGTGCGGTAAAATGTTAATAAGATTGTGCTACTGTGTGACATAATTTGAATTGGGGGTACTGTTATGTGGTCACACCCCGTGGGAAACCATAATCCTTTTTTGCGGCCTCTGACGCACGCTCTCATTTTATTAACTACAGTATGAGAGGGAGGGCGCAAAATGTATAGTTTGCAGGGGGGCGCCGAACACCCTAGCACCGGCCCTGGCTGGATGACTAAGCAAAGCGACCCAATAGGGCGGCACAAACACCTGGCCCATCTAGGAGTGGCACTGCAGTGTCAGACAGGATGGCACTTAAAAAATTGGCCCCAAACAGCACATGATGCAAACAAAAGAGAAAAAGAGGTGCACTGTGGTCGCTGGACGGCTAAGCTAAGTGACACAAACACCTCAATATCACTGGAATTATTCGTTCTAATCAATGGTATTATTGGTCCAAATCACTGGAAGAAAATGACAAAATCACTGGAATTATTCGTTCTAATCAATGGTATTATTGGTCCAAATCACTGGAAGAAAATGACAAAATCACTGGAATTATTATTTCTAATCAATGGTATTATTGGTCCAAATCACTGGAAGAAAATGACAAAATCACTGGAATTATTTGTTCTAATCAATGGTATTATTGGTCCAAATCACTGGAAGAAAATAACAAAATCACTGGAATTATTCGTTCTAATCAATGGTATTATTGGTCCAAATCACTGGAAGAAAATGGAATGGATGGATACTTGCAGTGACACAGAGCTGCAAGATACAGCAATGGCCTACTGTACACAACTATATACTGTTGGGTCACCAAAATGCTACACTGTAATACTATATATACTGCTCACAAAAATGCCACACAGATATGGAATGGATACTTGCAGTGACACAGAGCTGCAAGATACAGCAATGGCCTACTGTACAACTATATACTGTTAGTCACCAAAATGCTGCACTGTAATACTATATACTGCTCACAAAAATGCCGCACAGATATGGAATGGATACTTGCAGTGACACAGAGCTGCAAGATACAGCAATGGCCTACTGTACTGTACTACTAATTATTAATTATATAGATGACAGATATAAAGTTACATTGTGGGGGAATCCAGTATACGTTCTATCACCAGGTACCAGTGAATGACCACATCATGTATATAGGTGATAGATATAAAGTTACATTGTGGGGGAATCCAGTATACGTTCTGTCACCAGGTACCAGTGAATGGCCACATCATGTATATAGGTGACAGATATAATGTTACATTGTGGGGGAATCCAGTATACGTTCTATCACCAGGTACCAGTGAATGACCACATCATGTTTATAGGTGACAGATATAATGTTACATTGTGGGGGAATCCAGTATACGTTCTGTCACCAGGTACCAGTGAATGGCCACATCATGTATATACTTATACTGGTGGTCCCCAGTCCCCACAATGCAGCACAGTGATAAGATATTTGCAGCACACTGAGCACAGATATGGAGCGTAGATATTTTCAGCACACTGAGCACAGATTATTTGCAGCACACTGAGCACAGATATTTGCAGCACACTGAGCACAGATTACGAAGCTTTTCAGGGAGAGAACGTAGCCACGTACTCTCCGTTCAATCTCCAATGCACGAGTGAAAATGGCGGCGACGCGCGGCTCCTTATATAGAATACGAATCTCGCGAGAATCCGACAGCGGGATGATGACGTTCGGACGCGTTCTGGTTAATCAAGCAAGGCGGGATGATCCGAGGCTGCCTAGGAACCGTGTAAAATGGGTGAAGTTGGGGGGGGGGGTTCGGATCCCGAGGAACCCGCTCATCTCTAATATATATATATATATATATATGTGTGGACAGGGAATGAGGTATTGAAGGCGACCACTGGTGCCAAATAGTATTGTAAAAAATAGGCAGTTTTGTTAAAAAAGGAACAACATTTATTTATGAAGCACTAAAACAAACCTAGGTATTAAAAAGGTGGGAATCAATATAGGAAAAATACATAAAAAACGCATAGAGTACTCATAACAATTTTTCAATAGAAAAGGAGCATAAAAAGTAGGACATAAAATCTATAGGAATAAAAAGCAATTAAATTTAAAAGAAAAGAGGAGTAAATATCTTAACTTAGTATTTGAGGTTAGATCAAGGTAGCACCCAACGCGTTTCGTCCTTTGTGGACTTCATCAAGGGGTGATTTGAGACTAGAGACAGCACTACTATATATACTCATCCTGTAAAGGAAGTGGTGCTTACATCACTTCCTGTGGTTAATTAGTTAGCATACTCAAAAAACGGCCATAAACATATTAAGACATCAACGGATGTGAGGTCATACGATGCCCGGACCGGAAGTCACGGATATATGATGTATTTCATGCCTTACACATGTTTTTCTTATATTTCTTAAACAA
The DNA here is from genome assembly GCF_028390025.1 of Pseudophryne corroboree. Taxonomy (NCBI): domain Eukaryota; kingdom Metazoa; phylum Chordata; class Amphibia; order Anura; family Myobatrachidae; genus Pseudophryne; species Pseudophryne corroboree. Next base: position 406,033,084 of record NC_086452.1, read on the forward strand.
TATCTTCTAATATATGATGCCCTGATATGTAAAAGTATTTGTTGATGTCTTAATATGTTTATGGCCGTTTTTTGAGTATGCTAACTAATTAACCACAGGAAGTGATGTAAGCACCACTTCCTTTACAGGATGAGTATATATAGTAGTGCTGTCTCTAGTCTCAAATCACCCCTTGATGAAGTCCACACAGGACGAAACGCGTTGGGTGCTACCTTGATCTAACCTCAAATACTAAGTTAAGATATTTACTCCTCTTTTCTTTTAAATTTAATTGCTTTTTATTCCTGTAGATTTTATGTCCTACTTTTTATGCTCCTTTTCTATTGAAAACTTTTTATGAGTACTCTATGCGTTTTTTATGTATTTTTCCTATATTGATTCCCACCTTTTTAATACCTAGGTTTGTTTTAGTGCTTCATAAATAAATGTTGTTCCTTTTTTAACAAAACTGCCTATTTTTTACAATACTATTTGGCACCAGTGGTCGCCTTCAATACCTCATTCCCTGTCCACACACTTTTTCTCAAGGCATTTATACCAGTGCCTTATTCTACTTGAGGTAAATAGGCTGACGCCCTAAATAAATTAGAGGGAGTGCCCACTAAGCAGTTCTCTTTTTTCTTTTTACTTCATTTTTTATTCATTTTTTAGTCTTTTTAGTTATTTTACTATATGGTCCTGATACTAGTGTAGTAATTAGAGATACTGCATCTGTGGCGCTGACGGCTTCTTTGGTACACATATATATATATATGTATATATATATATATATATATATATATATATATACATGTTTAATATGCTATGTATATAGGTATGGTATGTGTCATGTTTTTATGAAACTACACACACCCATGAGACATGAACCTTATTGCCGTTTAAGTGGATAATTCATATAGTTATACATTAGGAGTTAGTAAGTTTATATATGGGGGGCTTTATATGACATGCTTTATCCCATAACCGGCTGTTGCTGACAGCCTGACGGAGTGCCGACATGGTCGATACATTAGATAATGACCAGAGTCTACCCAGTTTGTCACGGCTTGCTTTGTTGCAAATGGTATGGTTATGCCGTGTGTGTGCATATGAAAATAGCCGAGGACAATAACAACTCAACAATGGCCTGCATCCCAGATGTATAATTATCATGAAGTATTTAATTCATTCACTGGGGTATAATAAGTGAGGGGTGTCAGACACTTTTAGGCTGATAATGCATTGTGGTTTGGTTTCCTTTTTTTGTGTATCCTGGGATTGTACCTGTGGTGTGCAGATAACGGGTTACCATGGTAACCACTGATATGCATGTGTTCAGCGCTATTGGTCAGCCCCATCCCCGGACGTGAGAGAAGTGGTGACTCACGAGTGACGCTGGGGGGAGCGGCCATTGTACGTTGTGTTGCCTGGGAGACGCGAGTTCAGGAAGTAACTTGTTGGGCCGAAAACACGCGCATGCGCAGTGTGCTGGAACGCACGCCGGCATACTGGGAGGCATGTTATAGCACCTGTGAAGTTGGTAGGAGTTACTTGAGATAATTAAATGATCTTTCCCACTTGGTATATAAGGTCTTTGACTATTGAGGTGTGTGTGGATGGCTGTGGCAACAAAGGTGGTCTATGCTTGATGCAGGAGTCTATGATGGCCACTAGATGACCGAGGTCGACAACGGATACGTTTTGACTTTTTACACTATATCTTATAAAGCTGCATTGATGTTGAAATTCTCTTGGAGTATAGAGATATATTTAAAAATGTTTGGGAATGACTATGGATATATAAGCATTTTCCCTTCACCATTGCCATCAATATGGATTTTAAAAGTTTGTCTTTTTTGGAATTAATACATTTTCATAAATTTGTTCTGGATGTTTGAGTGCCCTTTACCAACAACAGTTAAATATTCTGGACCTGGGAAGGAACGGACTTAAGGGAGCACCATTTGTAAATTGTTGGGGAGTGTGCATTTGTTTAAAGATTTTTTCTATTTTGTGGATTGTATTTGATAAATACTATCTATTACAGATGGCACCTCATTTGAAATGTGATTATTAAATTTATATGATTTTCCAATTATTCACTGGCATAATACCATACCTTGTATGATTTTTTAAATATTATATATTTTTGCTTGTTTATACAAAGGTGCAGGCCTATGGGATTGTAGATTTGTCTAGTGTATATGTTTTTCAAACTGGTCGGACTGGGAATAGATAGTGGATTGAGTTTCTTTTTCATAACTACACTAAAAAAAAATTCTTGGTCATAATATGTCTCAAGGGGTTCGATTATTGGATGATTTATTGTTGGCTAATGCAGAGAATGCGCACATTAGTTTGACAGACGAGGATGCTGAGAGAGTGTTGTTTGAACAAACGAGAGTCCCAATGCCAACAATGATGATTCTGCCCCAGTTAACTCATAATGAGACAAATTGAAAACATTGTTAACCATTACTTCTTTCTTTCCCTTGCCTCCTGTATCTATAGGGTCCGCTGTCACCCCTAAAAAAGCTTGCCCACTCTGTGGTAATGTGTCATTATTATCAGTTTTAGATGCTGAATATGTTGGTCCTCCGGTTGAATTTTTATGTGAGATGATTATGACTGTTCTCACTTTGAATCATTTTCAATATGGAGAGTCATTTTATGTGCTGAATGCTGGGACCGCATTGGGTTCGAATTTGGCGCCGGCGTACGCTAACATCTTTATGACGCAGTATTAGGAAAATTACATCTATCTTGTGTACGGACCCAGCAATCTGCACTATTACAGATTCATACATGACATCTTTATTGTTTGGGGGAATACTAAGGACAGTTTTGTTGAGATGGTGAATGCATTGAACAGTCTTGACACTCCCATCCGTTTTACACATAAGGTCCAGTCCGACCAGATTGAATTTCTTGATGTATCCATATTTCGTCAAAATAACAAATTGGGTACAACGTTGTATCGAAAAGATACTGATAGAAATACATTGTTGTACTCTACGAGTCATCATCCAAAGTCCTTGAAAGATGGTCTGCCTATTTCTTAGTTCCTGAGAGTACTTAGAAATAATTCCCAAAGTGAATTGGCAGAGGCACAGCTAAGTGAAATGTCTACAAAATTTGAACAGAGAGGTTATACACTTCAAGTAGTTAGGAGGGCACTCAAAACAGCAAGGTCTATTTACACTCAGGAACAAAAGGAGAAAACGCCAAAAATTTCCAAAAGAATGGTGGTCACCACTCAGTATGATGTAAATGCACCGGCTTTCACACGGGCGGTTTAGAAGAACTGGCCAATTGTGGGCACAGATACAACATTCAAACAGATTAGTAATAAACCGTTGATTTCTTATTCAAGAGGACCCAATTTGAAGCAGTTATTAATGCAACCTACTAAAAATTTTGACATCAATGCACAACGGACTTGGCTGAATACAAACAAACAAGGTAGTTACCGTTGCCATGGGTGTACGACGTGTAATGGTATGTTGGCAGGAAAAACCTTTGCACATCCCCATAATGGAAAGAAGATCTCCATTAAACATTATGTCACATGTTTGACTACCCACATTGTTTACATTTTGATATGCCCATGTGGGCTCTATTATGTGGGGAAGACCATCACCACTTTTCGTGAAAGAATGGCTAACCACCGTTTATCCATTAGACAAGCTTGGATAAACAAACAGAGTGATAAGCCGGTAGCAAGACATTTTCTGGAGAAAGGTCATCAAGTGGCTTCCCTGAAAAGTATGATTATAGATCATATCCCTAAAACAAGTCGGGGAGGGGGGGGGGGGGGGGCGTGGTCATTTATTCCTACAAAGGGAGGCCAAATGGATATATATACTTGATACAAGGACACCACGAGGACTTAATGACAACATTAATTTTCGCTGTTAATTGTGAACATTGATGGTGGATACGGATAACTATACAAGCATTATATTCACATATAAGTAGATTAAGGGTTTATTGAGCATTAGTGAATGGTCATATATTCATTGATGTTAGAGAATTTAGTGGTAGAACTGTTTTTCACAATGTATATAGGTATGGTATGTGTCATGTTTTTAAGAAACAACACACACCCATAAGACATGAACCTTATTGCCGTTTTAGTGGATAATTCATATAGTTATACATTAGGAGTTAGTAAGTTTATATATGGGGGGCTTTATATGACATGCTTTATCCCATAACCGGCTGTTGCTGACAGCCTGACAGAGTGCCGACATGGTCGACACATTAGATAATGACCAGAGTCTACCCAGTTTGTCACGGCTTGCTTTGTTGCAAATGGTATGGTTATGCTGTGTGTGTGCATATGAAAATAGCCGAGGACAATAACAACTCAACAATGGCCTGCATCCCAGATGTATAATTATCATGAAGTATTTAATTCATTCACTGGGGTATAATAAGTGAGGGGTGTCAGACACTTTTAGGCTGATAATGCATTGTGGTTTGGTTTCCTTTTTTTGTGTATCCTGGGATTGTACCTGTGGTGTGCAGATAACGGGTTGCCATAGTAACCACTGATATGCATGTGTTCAGCGCTATTGGTCAGCCCCATCCCCGGACGTGAGAGAAGTGGTGACTCACGAGTGACGCTGGGGGGAGCGGCCATTGTACGTTGTGTTGCCTGGGAGACGCGAGTTCAGGAAGTAACTTGTTGGTCCGAAAACAGCGCATGCACAGTGTGCTGGAACGCACGCCGGCATACTGGGAGGCATGTCATAGCACCTGTGAAGTTGGTAGGAGTTACTTGAGATAATTAAATGATCTTTCCCACTTGGTATATAAGGTCTTTGTCTATTGAGGTGTGTGTGGATGGCTGTGGCAACAAAGGTGGTCTATGCTTGATGCAGGAGTCTATGATGGTCACTAGATGACCGAGGTCGACAACGGATAAGTTTTGACTTTTTAAACTATATCTTATAAAGCTGCATTGATGTTGAAATTCTCTTGGCGTATAGAGATATATTTTAAAAAAAATTGGGAATGACTATGGATATATAAGCATTTTCCCTTCACCATTGCCATCAATATGGATTTTAAAAGTGTGTCTTTTTAATTAATTAATAGACTTTCATAAATTTGTTCTGGATGTTTGAGTGCCCTTTACCAACAACAGTTATATATATATATATATATATATATATATATATATATATATACATATATGTGTGTGTGTATATATATATGGTGTGTGTGTGTGTATATATATATATATATACAGATGTATCCTCATACACCGTTGCTCATAGCGCGCTATTTAGGGTCCTGAATCGCGAGTTGTAATAACGTTATGGCGTGCGTTGTGTCCCACGCCATGTAATACACAGTTTCACCGCTAGGTGGCGAATGCTTCATGTTAAGCACGGTGCCGCGCGTTCACTAAGAGTAAAACACATCACAACACAACACAGCCGGTGTCTGAGTACAAAACATAATGGAGCCTTCCAAGATGTCACATTAATGACATAGAGATCCAGTGGCATTGTGCATTACATATTTAGGGCCATTTGAAGCAAATGAACCAGAAATGATGTCCGAAACGTACATGCCTTTTATGCTTCACCAATAAAAGATATTTTCCCCAATGTAACGACAATATTGATAGTGAACAAGTGCACCGTGGTTGGGGTAGGTGCTTTGTTACAACGAGCTCAGCAGGAACGAATAAACAGACCAAATAATTTTATTTCATAAAGAAAAAATATATATATAAATAAATCCACAAAAAAAAAAATTCTGGTTCCGCTAGAATTCGAACCCATCAGCCAATCAGCAGGTGGTGCTACGAAGGGTCCGTTGGCTATTTGAGGCATTCACTGTAGTGTTTAGGAAAAGTGACATCTGGTGGACAGAATGTAGAATGCACGTTACAATTATAACGTGACGTCACATTTACAACGCAACTTACAACGGGAGTTATAGCGCAAGGAGCTGGCGCGAGTTGCATGGTGCCCGCTATGCGGTACGCAGCAACGATATATCAGGACACATCTGTATATATATATATATATATATATATATATATATCCAAACGTTGTGACAAAGATCCACAAAAACCAGCACACCTTGTGTAGCAATAAACAATTTACTGAATCCTCATTTTAAAGTGCACCGTGCATAAGATAGTGCAAATGTATACTTAGCAGTTCAATTCACAGTGGTAACCCCGCATATTGTACAGACACACACACAGACACACTAGTTTTACGGACCCAGCGTATACTGGGTCACCTCAGTCCCCACCCCCGTGCTTGGCTCCGCCCAATTCTGGAAACCCCCCCATGCAAATCCTGCGATTGCCACTGCCTGGGGCTATATGTAATAGGGTGCGAAAAACCGGATGTGCGGGAGTTTGTGTGAGAATGCCCGGAACTTTTAAAGCAGCAGTCATTTACAAGACAAAAGCAACCTGGTTTTGCCTTGTAAATGATTGGCACTTTAAAAATACGGGCATTATCGCACAAACTCCCACACATCCAGCTTTTCACACCCTATTACATTTAGGCCCTAATTCAGCAAGGACCATAGATGTGCAAAAACGCACATCTATGATCCATTACACTGACACGCGGGGGGGACGCCCAGCACAGGGCAAGTCCATCCTGCATTCCGGGTCCTAACCCCTTCCCCCCTTCCCTCCCCGACTAACATACAAAAGCATCGCACGGTGGTGATGCTTTTCGCATGTTTTGGGTAGCCTAGCTGCGAAGGCAGGTGGTTACCCGCCATGTTTCAGGTCGCAGCGGCTGCGTGTGACATCACACAGCTGCAGCGGCCCGCTCTGCAAACGGTCTGGACGCGCCTGCGTTGTCTGGACTGTACGCTCCAATGCCTCTGTAGCACCCCTTAAATGCCAAGTCGATGCCCACTCCTACCCTGCGAACGCCTCTGCATGTCAATCAGACAGAGGCGTTCGCAGATGTGAGATGCTGTTGCACACTTCACAGGACTTCAGCATGCGAATGCTGCCGCAGCATCATTCCATGCTGAATTCGGCCAACAGTCCCAGGTTTCTGGATAAAATACCCCATATCTGTATTAAAATGGATTTATCTATGTTTTGAAAGATCAACACAACACAGTACACAGTACACAGTACACAGTAGATAGATTATGTTATCTTTAGAATAGAAGTAAAATGTGGCCATTCATTTGAAAACGCTAACAATCCAGTAACTGTCTCCGTTTGAAGCCTAAATGAAGTTATTGATTTAAGTAAACGCAGAGAGTAAAAGCTTGTATGTCATTATAATATTTTGCTAAAATGTATTGTCATAGTGCGTAAACTGGTAAATAGCAGAACAATGGACAAAAGTCACACATAGAGTATAACTGTCTGATATTAACTACACAGATGCTCATGTCTGAAAATATAAAAAGGAATGAAACGCTCCCTCTGCTTCTGCTTTATAATCAATAGACAAGTTCCTGAATTTATATTCTCTGTTACCTGTATATAATATAATACTTCATCCAGTAGCGGATCTTGCCACGTGCAAGCAGGACTTTTGCCCAGGGCGCCGCCTTCCGGAGGGCGCCGCACCATGGCAAGATCTGCCACTGTGCCCCCCGCAGTGTCTCCCGCGCTGCCCCCCCACTGTGAAGGGAACCAGACGCTACGCGTCTAGTTTCCCTTTGTGGAGAGGACCCTTGCTGTGCGGTGCGCGATGACGTCATGGCGCACCGCACAGCATTGTGGCACAGACGCTAGGGGTCATAATTGACCTGCAGTGTCTATGCATCTGAGGAGAGGAGCGGCGCCGGCGGAGGTCTGTAGCGGTCTGGAATCAGGAGCTGGGATGTAAGTATACTTTTTTTTTCTTTTCTTTCAGCAGCGATACAAATGGGGGCGGAACTAACCACGCCCCGTATTAAGCCACGCCCCTAACATTTTGCTCGTGGCGCCATAAGGGCAAGAACCGCCCTGACTTCATCACAAGCAGAGAATACAATTACACATAAGTATACTGTAACTGTTATGAGAGAAACCAAATGTAGTTGGACAGCTAAATAAATAAATCGCTTCATTAAACTACTGCATAAAATGTGATTCAATCTGGGCATTTTAAAGCCAATTATTGAGTAGTTAATTATTGCAAGCTACTTTTGTAATTGCTATAAATATAATGTTGTCTTTAAGGTCAAAAGATTTATCCTTTCCGGAAAACATCAGCCGATTGTAAAATGTAATGCATCGGTCAACTGTCAAAATTCTGCAAAATGTTTAGTGAGATGCGATAATTAAAAAAAGCAGATAAATTATGTTTTTGTTCTGATTCAATATAGTTAAATAACAGTGTTTCTTAAAAATGACAAAACAATTAAGTGAATTTAGGGGGTAATTCAGAGTTGATCGCAGTAGCAAATTTGTTAGCAGTTTGGAAAAACGTTGGGCCTAATTCAGACCCGATCGCTAGCAGGCAACTTTTGCATTGCTGCAATCAGGTAGTCGCCGCCTACAGGGGGAGGGGGTATTCGCTGTGCAGGGGTGTAGTCGCATGTGCAGAGAGCTGCACAAACAAAAGTTTGTGCAGTCTCTGCACATCCCAGGACTTAGTCTTCCAGTGCGATGATCGGGGCCGGAGCTGACGTCAGAAACGCTCCCTCCAAACGCCGTTTCCTGCCTGCGTTTTTCCAGACACTACTCTAAAACGGTCAGTTGCCAGTGCCACCCACAAACGGCCTTTTCCTTTCAATCACCTTTCGATCACCCGTGCAATCGCTTTGTTCACACCATCCCATAGCTGCCCGGCGCTCCCCGTCACTGTAGACCGACGCGCCTGTGCATTGCAGTGCATACGCATGCGCAGTTCAGACCCAATCGCCCGCTGTGCGAAAACGCACAGCAGCGATCTGGTCTGAATTAGGCCCCATGTGCACTGCAGGTGGGGCAGATATAACAATTGCAGAGAGAGTTAGATTTGGGTGGGTTATTTTGTTTCTGTGCAAGGTAAATACTGGCTGCTTTATTTTTACACAGCAATTTAGATTTCAGATTGAACACACCCCACCCAAATCTAACTCTCTCTTAGAGATGAGCGGGTTCGGTTCCTCGGAATCCGAACCCGCCCGAACTTCAGGTTTTTTTACACGGGTCTGAGCGACTCGGATCTTCCCGCCTTGCTCGGTTAACCCGAGCGCGCCCGAACGTCATCATCCCGCTGTCGGATTCTCGCGAGGCTCGGATTCTATCGCGAGACTCGGATTCTATATAAGGAGCCGCGCGTCGCCGCCATTTTCACACGTGCATTGAGATTGATAGGGAGAGGACGTGGCTGGCGTCCTCTCCGTTTATAGAGAAGAGAGTGAGACTAGAGTAGAGAGAGACACAGTATTTACTTTAGTAATTTTGGGGAGCATTAGGAGGAGTACTACTACTTGCTGAAGTGATAGTGTGACTGTATATATCTGACTTGTGGGGGAGACAGTGGGGAGCAGTTAGAGTCTGAGAGCAGGAGTACATATTTTAACGTACAGTGCACACTTTTGCTGCCAGAGTGCCACACTGCCATTGTGACCACACTGACCACCAGTATATATTGTGATTGTCTGCTTAGGAGTACTACTTGCAAGTTGCTGATAGTGTGACCAGTGACCTGACCACCAGTTTAATTAATCACCACCAGTTTAATATATATATATATAATTGTATATAATATATATATAATTGTATACCACCTACCCGTGTTTTTTTTTTTTCTTTCTTCTTGATACATACTACTATAGTAGCTTACTGTAGCAGTCTGCGGTGCTGCTGAGCTGACAGTGTCCAGCAGGTCCGTCATCAGTCATTACATAATAAATATATATACCTGTCCGGCTGCAGTACTAGTGATATTATATATATATATATATATTAATTTCATCTCATTATCATCCAGTCTATATTAGCAGCAGACACAGTACGGTAGTCCACGGCTGTAGCTACCTCTGTGTCGGCAGTCGCTGGTCCATCCATAATTGTATACCACCTACCCGTGGTTTTTTTTCTTTTCTTTCTTCTTGATACATACTACTATAGTAGCTTAGTGTAGCAGTCTGCGGTGCTGCTGAGCTGACAGTGTCCAGCAGGTCCGTCATCAGTCATTACATAATAAATGTATATACCTGTCCGGCTGCAGTACTAGTGATATTATATATATATATATATATATATTAATTTCATCTCATTATCATCCAGTCTATATTAGCAGCAGACACAGTACGGTAGTCCACGGCTGTAGCTACCTCTGTGTCGGTAGTCGCTGGTCCATCCATAATTGTATACCACCTACCCGTGTTTTTTTTTTTTTTCTTTCTTCTTGATACATACTACTATAGTAGCTTACTGTAGCAGTCTGCGGTGCTGCTGAGCTGACAGTGTCCAGCAGGTCCGTCATCAGTCATTACATAATAAATATATATACCTGTCCGGCTGCAGTACTAGTGATATTATATATATATATATATATATATATATATATTAATTTCATCTCATTATCATCCAGTCTATATTAGCAGCAGACACAGTACGGTAGTCCACGGCTGTAGCTACCTCTGTGTCGGCAGTCGCTGGTCCATCCATAATTGTATACCACCTACCCGTGTTTTTTTTTTTCTTTCTTCTTGATACATACTACTATAGTAGCTTACTGTAGCAGTCTGCGGTGCTGCTGAGCTGACAGTGTCCAGCAGGTCCGTCATCAGTCATTACATAATAAATATATATACCTGTCCGGCTGCAGTACTAGTGATATTATATATATATATATTAATTTCATCTCATTATCATCCAGTCTATATTAGCAGCAGACACAGTACAGTAGTCCACGGCTGTAGCTACCTCTGTGTCGGCAGTCGCTGGTCCATCCATAATTGTATACCACCTACCCGTGTTTTTTTTTTTTTTCTTTCTTCTTGATACATACTACTATAGTAGCTTACTGTAGCAGTCTGCGGTGCTGCTGAGCTGACAGTGTCCAGCAGGTCCGTCATCAGTCATTACATAATAAATATATATACCTGTCCGGCTTCAGTACTAGTGATATTATATATATATATATATATTAATTTCATCTCATTATCATCCAGTCTATATTAGCAGCAGACACAGTACGGTAGTCCACGGCTGTAGCTACCTCTGTGTCGGCAGTCGCTGGTCCATCCATAATTGTATACCACCTACCCGTGTTTTTTTTTTCTTTCTTCTTGATACATACTACTATAGTAGCTTACTGTAGCAGTCTGCGGTGCTGCTGAGCTGACAGTGTCCAGCAGGTCCGTCATCAGTCATTACATAATAAATATATATACCTGTCCGGCTGCAGTACTAGTGATATTATATATATGTATATTAATTTCATCTCATTATCATCCAGTCTATATTAGCAGCAGACACAGTACAGTAGTCCACGGCTGTAGCTACCTCTGTGTCGGCAGTCGCTGGTCCATCCATAATTGTATACCACCTACCCGTGTTTTTTTTTTTTCTTTCTTCTTGATACATACTACTATAGTAGCTTACTGTAGCAGTCTGCGGTGCTGCTGAGCTGACAGTGTCCAGCAGGTCCGTCATCAGTCATTACATAATAAATATATATACCTGTCCGGCTGCAGTACTAGTGATATTATATATATATATATATATATATATATATATTAATTTCATCTCATTATCATCCAGTATATATTAGCAGCAGACACAGTACGGTAGTCCACGGCTGTAGCTACCTCTGTGTCGGCAGTCGCTGGTCCATCCATAATTGTATACCACCTACCCGTGTTTTTTTTTTTTTCTTTCTTCTTGATACATACTACTATAGTAGCTTACTGTAGCAGTCTGCGGTGCTGCTGAGCTGACAGTGTCCAGCAGGTCCGTCATCAGTCATTACATAATAAATATATATACCTGTCCGGCTGCAGTACTAGTGATATTATATATATATATATATATTAATTTCATCTCATTATCATCCAGTCTATATTAGCAGCAGACACAGTACGGTAGTCCACGGCTGTAGCTACCTCTGTGTCGGCAGTCGCTGGTCCATCCATAATTGTATACCACCTACCCGTGTTTTTTTTTTTTTCTTTCTTCTTGATACATACTACTATAGTAGCTTACTGTAGCAGTCTGTGGTGCTGCTGAGCTGACAGTGTCCAGCAGGTCCGTCATCAGTCATTACATAATAAATATATATACCTGTCCGGCTGCAGTACTAGTGATATTATATATATATATATTAATTTCATCTCATTATCATCCAGTCTATATTAGCAGCAGACACAGTACGGTAGTCCACGGCTGTAGCTACCTCTGTGTCGGCAGTCGCTGGTCCATCCATAATTGTATACCACCTACCCGTGTTTTTTTTTTCTTTCTTCTTGATACATACTACTATAGTAGCTTACTGTAGCAGTCTGCGGTGCTGCTGAGCTGACAGTGTCCAGCAGGTCCGTCATCAGTCATTACATAATAAATATATATACCTGTCCGGCTGCAGTACTAGTGATATTATATATATATATATATTAATTTCATCTCATTATCATCCAGTCTATATTAGCAGCAGACACAGTACGGTAGTCCACGGCTGTAGCTACCTCTGTGTCGGCAGTCGCTGGTCCATCCATAATTGTATACCACCTACTCGTGTTTTTTTTTTTTTTCTTTCTTCTTGATACATACTACTATAGTAGCTTACTGTAGCAGTCTGCGGTGCTGCTGAGCTGACAGTGTCCAGCAGGTCCGTCATCAGTCATTACATAATAAATATATATACCTGTCCGGCTGCAGTACTAGTGATATTGTATATATATATATATATATATTAATTTCCTCTCATTATCATCCAGTCTATATTAGCAGCAGACACAGTACGGTAGTCCACGGCTGTAGCTACCTCTGTGTCGGCAGTCGCTGGTCCATCCATAATTGTATACCACCTACCCGTGTTTTTTTTTTTTCATCTTGATACATACTACTATAGTAGCTTACTGTAGCAGTCTGCGGTGCTGCTGAGCTGACAGTGTCCAGCAGGTCCGTCATCAGTCATTACATAATAAATATATATACCTGTCCGGCTGCAGTACTAGTGATATTATATATATATATATTAATTTCATCTCATTATCATCCAGTCTATATTAGCAGCAGACACAGTACAGTAGTCCACGGCTGTAGCTACCTCTGTGTCGGCAGTCGCTGGTCCATCCATAATTGTATACCACCTACCCGTGTTTTTTTTTTCTTTCTTCTTGATACATACTACTATAGTAGCTTACTGTAGCAGTCTGCGGTGCTGCTGAGCTGACAGTGTCCAGCAGGTCCGTCATCAGTCATTACATAATAAATATATATACCTGTCCGGCTGCAGTACTAGTGATATTATATATATGTATATTAATTTCATCTCATTATCATCCAGTCTATATTAGCAGCAGACACAGTACGGTAGTCCACGGCTGTAGCTACCTCTGTGTCGGCAGTCGCTGGTCCATCCATAATTGTATACCACCTACCCGTGTTTTTTTCTTTTCTTTCTTCTTGATACATACTACTATAGTAGCTTACTGTAGCAGTCTGTGGTGCTGCTGAGCTGACAGTGTCCAGCAGGTCCGTCATCAGTCATTACATAATAAATATATATACCTGTCCGGCTGCAGTACTAGTGATATTATATATATATATATATTAATTTCATCTCATTATCATCCAGTCTATATTAGCAGCAGACACAGTACAGTAGTCCACGGCTGTAGCTACCTCTGTGTCGGCAGTCGCTGGTCCATCCATAATTGTATACCACCTACCCGTGTTTTTTTTTTCTTTCTTCTTGATACATACTACTATAGTAGCTTACTGTAGCAGTCTGCGGTGCTGCTGAGCTGACAGTGTCCAGCAGGTCCGTCATCAGTCATTACATAATAAATATATATACCTGTCCGGCTGCAGTACTAGTGATATTATATATATGTATATTAATTTCATCTCATTATCATCCAGTCTATATTAGCAGCAGACACAGTACGGTAGTCCACGGCTGTAGCTACCTCTGTGTCGGCAGTCGCTGGTCCATCCATAATTGTATACCACCTACCCGTGTTTTTTTCTTTTCTTTCTTGATACATACTACTATAGTAGCTTACTGTAGCAGTCTGTGGTGCTGCTGAGCTGACAGTGTCCAGCAGGTCCGTCATCAGTCATTACATAATAAATATATATACCTGTCCGGCTGCAGTACTAGTGATATTATATATATATATATTAATTTCATCTCATTATCATCCAGTCTATATTAGCAGCAGACACAGTACAGTAGTCCACGGCTGTAGCTACCTCTGTGTCGGCAGTCGCTGGTCCATCCATAATTGTATACCACCTACCCGTGTTTTTTTTTTTCTTTCTTCTTGATACATACTACTAAAGTAGCTTACTGTAGCAGTCTGTGGTGCTGCTGAGCTGACAGTGTCCAGCAGGTCCGTCATCAGTCATTACATAATAAATATATATACCTGTCCGGCTGCAGTACTAGTGATATTATATATATATATATATATTAATTTCATCTCATTATCATCCAGTCTATATTAGCAGCAGACACAGTACGGTAGTCCACGGCTGTAGCTACCTCTGTGTCGGCAGTCGCTGGTCCATCCATAATTGTATACCACCTACCCGTGTTTTTTTTTCTTTCTTCTTGATACATACTACTATAGTAGCTTACTGTAGCAGTCTGCGGTGCTGCTGAGCTGACAGTGTCCAGCAGGTCCGTCATCAGTCATTACATAATAAATATATATACCTGTCCGGCTGCAGTACTAGTGATATTATATATATATATATATATTAATTTCATCTCATTATCATCCAGTCTATATTAGCAGCAGACACAGTACGGTAGTCCACGGCTGTAGCTACCTCTGTGTCGGCAGTCGCTGGTCCATCCATAATTGTATACCACCTACCCGTGTTTTTTTTTTTCTTTCTTCTTGATACATACTACTATAGTAGCTTACTGTAGCAGTCTGCGGTGCTGCTGAGCTGACAGTGTCCAGCAGGTCCGTCATCAGTCATTACATAATAAATATATATACCTGTCCGGCTGCAGTACTAGTGATATTATATATATATATATTAATTTCATCTCATTATCATCCAGTCTATATTAGCAGCAGACACAGTACGGTAGTCCACGGCTGTAGCTACCTCTGTGTCGGCAGTCGCTGGTCCATCCATAATTGTATACCACCTACCCGTGTTTTTTTTTTTCTTTCTTCTTGATACATACTACTATAGTAGCTTACTGTAGCAGTCTGCGGTGCTGCTGAGCTGACAGTGTCCAGCAGGTCCGTCATCAGTCATTACATAATAAATATATATACCTGTCCGGCTGCAGTACTAGTGATATTATATATATATATATATATTAATTTCATCTCATTATCATCCAGTCTATATTAGCAGCAGACACAGTACGGTAGTCCACGGCTGTAGCTACCTCTGTGTCGGCAGTCGCTGGTCCATCCATAATTGTATACCACCTACCCGTGTTTTTTTTTTCTTTCTTCTTGATACATACTACTATAGTAGCTTACTGTAGCAGTCTGCGGTGCTGCTGAGCTGACAGTGTCCAGCAGGTCCGTCATCAGTCATTACATAATAAATATATATACCTGTCCGGCTGCAGTACTAGTGATATTATATATATATATATATTAATTTCATCTCATTATCATCCAGTCTATATTAGCAGCAGACACAGTACGGTAGACCACGGCTGTAGCTACCTCTGTGTCGGCAGTCGCTGGTCCATCCATAATTGTATACCACCTACCCGTGTTTTTTTTTTTCTTTCTTCTTGATACATACTACTATAGTAGCTTACTGTAGCAGTCTGCGGTGCTGCTGAGCTGACAGTGTCCAGCAGGTCCGTCATCAGTCATTACATAATAAATATATATACCTGTCCGGCTGCAGTACTAGTGATATTATATATATATATATATATATATATTAATTTCATCTCATTATCATCCAGTCTATATTAGCAGCAGACACAGTACGGTAGTCCACGGCTGTAGCTACCTCTGTGTCGGCAGTCGCTGGTCCATCCATAATTGTATACCACCTACCCGTGTTTTTTTTTTCTTTCTTCTTGATACATACTACTATAGTAGCTTACTGTAGCAGTCTGCGGTGCTGCTGAGCTGACAGTGTCCAGCAGGTCCGTCATCAGTCATTACATAATAAATATATATACCTGTCCGGCTGCAGTACTAGTGATATTATATATATATATATATATATATATATATATATTAATTTCATCTCATTATCATCCAGTCTATATTAGCAGCAGACACAGTACGGTAGTCCACGGCTGTAGCTACCTCTGTGTCGGCAGTCGCTGGTCCATCCATAATTGTATACCACCTACCCGTGGTTTTTTTTTTCTTTCTTCTTGATACATACTACTATAGTAGCTTACTGTAGCAGTCTGCGGTGCTGCTGAGCTGACAGTGTCCAGCAGGTCCGTCATCAGTCATTACATAATAAATGTATATACCTGTCCGGCTGCAGTACTAGTGATATTATATATATATATATATATATATATATATATTAATTTCATCTCATTATCATCCAGTCTATATTAGCAGCAGACACAGTACGGTAGTCCACGGCTGTAGCTACCTCTGTGTCGGCAGTCGCTGGTCCATCCATAATTGTATACCGCCTACCCGTGTTTTTTTTTTTCTTTCTTTCTTCTTGATACATACTATAGTAGCTTACTGTAGCAGTCTGCGGTGCTGCTGAGCTGACAGTGTCCAGCAGGTCCGTCATCAGTCATTACATAATAAATATATATACCTGTCCGGCTGCAGTACTAGTGATATTATATATATATATATATTAATTTCATCTCATTATCATCCAGTCTATATTAGCAGCAGACACAATACAGTAGTCCACGGCTGTAGCTACCTCTGTGTCGGCAGTCGCTGGTCCATCCATAATTGTATACCACCTACCCGTGGTTTTTTTTTTCTTTCTTCTTGATACATACTACTATAGTAGCTTACTGTAGCAGTCTGCGGTGCTGCTGAGCTGACAGTGTCCAGCAGGTCCGTCATCAGTCATTACATAATAAATATATATACCTGTCCGGCTGCAGTACTAGTGATATTATATATATATATATTAATTTCATCTCATTATCATCCAGTCTATATTAGCAGCAGACACAGTACGGTAGTCCACGGCTGTAGCTACCTCTGTGTCGGCAGTCGCTGGTCCATCCATAAGTATACTAGTATCCATCCATCTCCATTGTTTACCTGAGGTGCCTTTTAGTGGTGCCTATTAAAATATGGAGAACAAAAATGTTGAGGTTCCAAAATTAGGGAAAGATCAAGATCCACTTCCACCTCGTGCTGAAGCTGCTGCCACTAGTCATGGCCGAGACGATGAAATGCCAGCAACGTCGTCTGCCAAGGCCGATGCCCAATGTCATAGTACAGAGCATGTAAAATCCAAAACACCAAATATCAGTAAAAAAAGGACTCCAAAATCTAAAATAAAATTGTCGGAGGAGAAGCGTAAACTTGCCAATATGCCATTTACCACACGGAGTGGCAAGGAACGGCTGAGGCCCTGGCCTATGTTCATGGCTAGTGGTTCAGCTTCACATGAGGATGGAAGCACTCAGCCTCTCGCTAGAAAAATGAAAAGACTCAAGCTGGCAAAAGCACCGCAAAGAACTGTGCGTTCTTCGAAATCCCAAATCCACAAGGAGAGTCCAATTGTGTCGGTTGCGATGCCTGACCTTCCCAACACTGGACGTGAAGAGCATGCGCCTTCCACCATTTGCACGCCCCCTGCAAGTGCTGGAAGGAGCACCCGCAGTCCAGTTCCTGATAGTCAGATTGAAGATGTCAGTGTTGAAGTACACCAGGATGAGGAGGATATGGGTGTTGCTGGCGCTGGGGAGGAAATTGACAAGGAGGATTCTGATGGTGAGGTGGTTTGTTTAAGTCAGGCACCCGGGGAGACACCTGTTGTCCGTGGGTGGAATGGGGCCGTTGACATGCCTGGTGAAAATACCAAAAAAATCAGCTCTTCGGTGTGGAAGTATTTCAACAGAAATGCGGACAACATTTGTCAAGCCGTGTGTTGCCTTTGTCAAGCTGTAATAAGTAGGGGTAAGGACGTTAACCACCTCGGAACATCCTCCCTTATACGTCACCTGCAGCGCATTCATAATAAGTCAGTGACAAGTTCAAAAACTTTGGGCGACAGCGGAAGCAGTCCACTGACCAGTAAATCCCTTCCTCTTGTAACCAAGCTCACGCAAACCACCCCACCAACTCCCTCAGTGTCAATTTCCTCCTTCCCCAGGAATGCCAATAGTCCTGCAGGCCATGTCACTGGCAATTCTGACGAGTCCTCTCCTGCCTGGGATTCCTCCGATGCATCCTTGCGTGTAACGCCTACTGCTGCTGGCGCTGCTGTTGTTGCTGCTGGGAGTCGATGGTCATCCCAGAGGGGAAGTCGTAAGACCACTTTTACTACTTCCACCAAGCAATTGACTGTCCAACAGTCCTTTGCGAGGAAGATGAAATATCACAGCAGTCATCCTGTTGCAAAGCGGATAACTGAGGCCTTGACAACTATGTTGGTGTTTGACGTGCGTCCGGTATCCGCCGTTAGTTCACAGGGAACTAGACAATTTCTTGAGGTAGTGTGCCCCCGTTACCAAATACCATCTAGGTTCCACTTCTCTAGGCAGGCGATACCGAGAATGTACATGGACGTCAGAAAAAGACTCACCAGTGTCCTAAAAAATGCAGTTGTACCCAATGTCCACTTAACCACGGACATGTGGACAAGTGGAGCAGGGCAGGGTCAGGACTATATGACTGTGACAGCCCACTGGGTAGATGTATGGACTCCCACCGCAAGAACAGCAGCGGCGGCACCAGTAGCAGCATCTCGCAAACGCCAACTCTTTCCTAGGCAGGCTACGCTTTGTATCACCGGTTTCCAGAATACGCACACAGCTGAAAACCTCTTACGGCAACTGAGGAAGATCATCGCGGAATGGCTTACCCCAATTGGACTCTCCTGTGGATTTGTGGCATCGGACAACGCCAGCAATATTGTGTGTGCATTAAATATGGGCAAATTCCTGCACGTCCCATGTTTTGCACATACCTTGAATTTGGTGGTGCAGAATTTTTTAAAAAAAGACAGGGGCGTGCAAGAGATGCTGCAAGTGCTGGAAGGAGCACCCGCAGTCCAGTTCCTGATAGTCAGATTGAAGATGTCAGTGTTGAAGTACACCAGGATGAGGAGGATATGGGTGTTGCTGGCGCTGGGGAGGAAATTGACAAGGAGGATTCTGATGGTGAGGTGGTTTGTTTAAGTCAGGCACCCGGGGAGACACCTGTTGTCCGTGGGAGGAATATGGCCGTTGACATGCCTGGTAAAAATACCAAAAAAATCAGCTCTTCGGTGTGGAAGTATATCACCAGAAATGCGGACAACATTTGTCAAGCCGTGTGTTCCCTTTGTCAAGCTGTAATAAGTAGGGGTAAGGACGTTAACCACCTCGGAACATCCTCCCTTATACGTCACCTGCAGCGCATTCATAATAAGTCAGTGACAAGTTCAAAAACTTTGGCCGACAGCGGAAGCAGTCCACTGACCAGTAAATCCCTTCCTCTTGTAACCAAGCTCACGCAAACCACCCCACCAACTCCCTCAGTGTCAATTTCCTCCTTCCCCAGGAATGCCAATAGTCCTGCAGGCCATGTCACTGGCAATTCTGATGAGTCCTCTCCTGCCTGGGATTCCTCCGATGCACCCTTGCGTGTAACGCCTACTGCTGCTGGCGCTGCTGTTGTTGCTGCTGGGAGTCGATGGTCATCCCAGAGGGGAAGTCGTAAGCCCACTTGTACTACTTCCAGTAAGCAATTGACTGTCCAACAGTCCTTTGCGAGGAAGATGAAATATCACAGCAGTCATCCTGCTGCAAAGCGGATAACTGAGGCCTTGACAACTATGTTGGTGTTAGACGTGCGTCCGGTATCCGCCGTTAGTTCACAGGGAACTAGACAATTTATTGAGGCAGTGTGCCCCCGTCACCAAATACCATCTAGGTTCCACTTCTCTAGGCAGGCGATACCGAGAATGTACACGGACGTCAGAAAAAGACTCACCAGTGTCCTAAAAAATGCAGTTGTACCCAATGTCCACTTAACCACGGACATGTGGACAAGTGGAGCAGGGCAGGGTCAGGACTATATGACTGTGACAGCCCACTGGGTAGATGTATGGACTCCCGCCGCAAGAACAGCAGCGGCGGCACCAGTAGCAGCATCTCGCAAACGCCAACTCTTTCCTAGGCAGGCTACGCTTTGTATCACCGCTTTCCAGAATACGCACACAGCTGAAAACCTCTTACGGCAACTGAGGAAGATCATCGCGGAATGGCTTACCCCAATTGGACTCTCCTGTGGATTTGTGGCATCGGACAACGCCAGCAATATTGTGTGTGCATTAAATATGGGCAAATTCCAGCACGTCCCATGTTTTGCACATACCTTGAATTTGGTGGTGCAGAATTTTTTAAAAAACGACAGGGGCGTGCAAGAGATGCTGTCGGTGGCCAGAAGAATTGCGGGACACTTTCGGCGTACAGGCACCACGTACAGAAGACTGGAGCACCACCAAAAACTACTGAACCTGCCCTGCCATCATCTGAAGCAAGAAGTGGTAACGAGGTGGAATTCAACCCTCTATATGCTTCAGAGGTTGGAGGAGCAGCAAAAGGCCATTCAAGCCTATACAATTGAGCACGATATAGGAGGTGGAATGCACCTGTCTCAAGTGCAGTGGAGAATGATTTCAACGTTGTGCAAGGTTCTGATGCCCTTTGAACTTGCCACACGTGAAGTCAGTTCAGACACTGCCAGCCTGAGTCAGGTCATTCCCCTCATCAGGCTTTTGCAGAAGAAGCTGGAGACATTGAAGGAGGAGCTAACACGGAGCGATTCCGCTAGGCATGTGGGACTTGTGGATGGAGCCCTTAATTCGCTTAACAAGGATTCACGGGTGGTCAATCTGTTGAAATCAGAGCACTACATTTTGGCCACCGTGCTCGATCCTAGATTTAAAACCTACCTTGGATCTCTCTTTCCGGCAGACACAAGTCTGCTGGGGTTGAAAGACCTGCTGGTGAGAAAATTGTCAAGTCAAGCGGAACGCGACCTGTCAACATCTCCTCCTTCACATTCTCCCGCAACTGGGGGTGCGAGGAAAAGGCTCAGAATTCCGAGCCCACCCGCTGGCGGTGATGCAGGGCAGTCTGGAGCGACTGCTGATGCTGACATCTGGTCCGGACTGAAGGACCTGACAACGATTACGGACATGTCGTCTACTGTCACTGCATATGATTCTCTCAACAGTGAAAGAATGGTGGAGGATTATATGAGTGACCGCATCCAAGTAGGCACGTCACACAGTCCGTACTTATACTGGCAGGAAAAAGAGGCAATTTGGAGGCCCTTGCACAAACTGGCTTTATTCTACCTAAGTTGCCCTCCCACAAGTGTGTACTCCGAAAGAGTGTTTAGTGCCGCCGCTCACCTTGTCAGCAATCGGCGTACGAGGTTACATCCAGAAAATGTGGAGAAGATGATGTTCATTAGAATGAATTATAATCAATTCCTCCGCGGAGACATTGACCAGCAGCAATTGCCTCCACAAAGTACACAGGGAGCTGAGATGGTGGATTCCAGTGGGGACGAATTGATAATCTGTGAGGAGGGGGATGTACACGGTGATATATCGGAGGATGATGATGAGGTGGACATCTTGCCTCTGTAGAGCCAGTTTGTGCAAGGAGAGATTAATTGCTTCTTTTTTGGGGGGGGTCCAAACCAACCCGTCATATCAGTCACAGTCGTGTGGCAGACCCTGTCACTGAAATGATGGGTTGGTTAAAGTGTGCATGTCCTGTTTTGTTTATACAACATAAGGGTGGGTGGGAGGGCCCAAGGACAATTCCATCTTGCACCTCTTTTTTCTTTTCTTTTTCTTTGCGTCATGTGCTGTTTGCGGAGGGTTTTTTGGAAGGGACATCCTGCGTGACACTGCAGTGCCACTCCTAGATGGGCCCGGTGTTTGTGTCGGCCACTAGGGTCGCTTATCTTACTCACACAGTCAGCTACCTCATTGCGCCTCTTTTTTTCTTTGCGTCATGTGCTGTTTGGGGAGGGTTTTTTGGAAGGGACATCCTGCGTGACACTGCAGTGCCACTCCTAGATGGGCCCGGTGTTTGTGTCGGCCACTAGGGTCGCTTATCTTACTCACACAGTCAGCTACCTCATTGCGCCTCTTTTTTTCTTTGCGTCATGTGCTGTTTGGGGAGGGTTTTTTGGAAGGGACATCCTGCGTGACACTGCAGTGCCACTCCTAGATGGGCCCGGTGTTTGTGTCGGCCACTAGGGTCGCTTATCTTACTCACACAGCGACCTCGGTGCAAATTTTAGGACTAAAAATAATATTGTGAGGTGTGAGGTATTCAGAATAGACTGAAAATGAGTGGAAATTATGGTTTTTGAGGTTAATAATACTTTGGGATCAAAATGACCCCCAAATTCTATGATTTAAGCTGTTTTTTAGGGTTTTTTGAAAAAAACACCCGAATCCAAAACACACCCGAATCCGACAAAAAAAATTCGGTGAGGTTTTGCCAAAACGCGGTCGAACCCAAAACACGGCCGCGGAACCGAACCCATAACCAAAACACAAAACCCGAAAAATTTCCGGCGCTCATCTCTAGATATAACATGTGCAGAGAGAGTTAGATTTGGGTGGGTTATATTGTTTCTGTGCAGGGTAAATACTGGCTGCTTTATTTTTACACTGCAAATTAGATTGCAGATTGAACACACCCCACCCAAATCTAACTCTCTCTGCACATGTTATATCTGCCTCCCCTGCAGTGCACATGGTTTTGCCCAATTGCTAACAAAAATCCTGCTGCGATCAACTTGGAATCACCCCCATGGTTTTGCCCAACTGCTAACAAATTTGCTGCTCCGACCAACTCTGAATTACCCCCTTAATGTGAGCAATCAAAGGGGTCAATCCTATTACCCGCGCTGGCAGGGAGCTACTCATTGCTGCTTGGGTCACAGCGGCTGCGTGTGATGTCACGCAGCCGCCGCGGTCCCCCCCCCCAACGGCCCAGGCACGCCTGCATTGCCCGGACCGCGCCCCTTAAATGGTGGCCAAACGCTGCCAGCCCGCCCCCTCCCGCCCAGCGACCGCCTCTGCCTGTCAATCAGGCAGAGGCGATCGCAGGGCTGAGACAGCAGTCGGCTGTCTGCCATGCGCACTTCAGACCTGATTGCTGCTGTGCAAACATGCACAGCAGCGATCAGGTCTGAATTAGCCCCATAGTGTATCAGAGCTGCTTGCACTGCAGACGGCATTATATTAGATGTTTGTAAGCAGAGTATTTTGGCAGCTAGAAATTTAAGACAGGAACATTCCAATCCATTTGTCAGCATTGGTCATGTACAGTAGATTTCATTTGAATAATGATAGAATTGTTCCCTTCTCCCAAAGATTTGATTTTGTCCCACGAGCCTAAAAGTTTATTTATTTTTAACTATCAACTAAATAAAGTTATTAATGACTTATTAACTACCGATTCCATTACGTGGATGTACATGGCAGTTATATGGCTCATAAGAATGGTCGTTGCACATTATTAATGGAGAGGGTCCATTTATGTGCATATACTGTAGAACACTGTGCTATGTACACAGGAAATGGTACGTCCTATCAACTATATGTACAGTACTTATTAAAGTGCCCTTGGGTCTAAGAAGACTCTGCAAAAATAAAAAAATGTTCCTGCTTTTTTTCAGCATTAAATAGAGCTGGTAGGTCAACATATTGTATAGCTGCTGTATATACAATACAAGCTGTAGATGAGAGGTGTCATGCACGCTCATCCCAGAGACCTGCACACACTTTGGGCAATGGGGGTAATTCAGAGTTGATCGCAGCAGCAAATTTGTTAGCTGTTGGGCAAAACCATGTGCACTGCAGGTGGGGCAGATATAACATTTGCAGAGAGAGTTAGATTTGGGTGGGTTATTTTGTTTCTGTGCAGGGTAAATACTGGCTGCTTTATTTTTACACTGCAATTTAGATTTCAGTATGAACACACCCCACCCAAATCTAACTCTTTCTGCACAAGTTATATCTGCCCCCCCCTGCAGTGCACATGGGCCCTCATTCCGAGTTGTTCGCTCGCAAGCTGCTTTTAGCAGCATTGCACACGCTAAGCCGCCGCCTACTGGGAGTGAATCTTAGCTTCTCAAAATTGCGAACGAAAGATTCGCAATATTGCGAAAATACTTCTCTGTGCAGTTTCTGAGTAGCTCGAGACTTACTCTACCAGTGCGATCAGTTCAGTGCTTGTCGTTCCTGGTTTGACGTCACAAACACACCCATCGTTCTCCCAGACACTCCTCCGTTTCTCCAGCCACTCCCGCGTTTTTCCCAGAAACGGTAGCATTTTTTCACACACACCCATAAAACGTCCAGTTTCCGCCCAGAAACACCCACTTCCTGTCAATCACGTTATGATCACCAGAACGAAGAAAAAACCTCGTAATGCCGTGAGTAAAATACCAATCTCCATAGCAAATTTACTTGGCGCAGTCGCAGTGTGAACATTGCGCATGCGCAATAAGCGGAAAATCGCTGCGATGCGAAGAAAATTACCGAGCGAACAACTCGGAATGACCACCATGGTTTTGCCCAACTCCTAACAAATTTGCTGCTGCAATCAACTCTGAATTAGGCCCAATATGTACTTGGGGGGTGATTCAGACCTGATCGCTGGGATGTTAGTTTTGCTGTCCTGCGTTCAGATAGTCGCCGGCCCCAGGGGGAGTGTATATTTGCCGTGCAAGTGTGCAATCCTATGTGTACACCGAGCTGCAAAAATCCACTGTGTGCAGTCTCTGCGCAGCCCAGGACTTACTCCTCCAGTGCGATGAGAACAGGCTGATCGGGGCCGGAGCTGACGTCAGACACCCTCCCTGAAGACGCTTGGGCACGCCTGAATTTTTCTGGACACTCCCAATAAGCGGTCAGTTACCACCCACAAACGGCTTCCTCCTGTCAATCACCTTGCAAACGTCCGTGTGATCAGAATTTTCACACCAGCATGGTCGACGAGCGTGTTGTCGACGAGCGTGCGCTTTGCGGTGCATACGCATGCGCAGTTATGACCTGATTGCCAGCTGTGCGAAAATGCACAGCAGCGGTCAGGTCTGAATCACCCACTAAGCCTTGGAGAGTGGTAAAGTGGAGTGAGATAAAGCATCAGTTAATCAGCTTCCAAACTGCTCTGTTACAGGCTGTGTTTGAAAAATGACAGGAGCTGATTGGGTGGTACTTTATCTCTCTCCACTTTATCATTCTTGAAGGCTTAGTATAGTACATCTGCCCCTTATCACATTGAGGATACTCTGCAGTACCAGCTACAGCAGGCATGTCAAACTCATGGTCATCCAGCTGTTGTGAAACTACAAGTCCCAGCATGCTTTACCAGCTAATCAGTGGAAGGTATGCTGGCAAAGCATGCTGGGACTTGTAGGTTCACAACAGCTGGAGGGCCACGAGTTTGACACGCATGAGCTACAGTATAGACAACATGAAGCATTGCACCAGCAATACTGCCATCTGCACATTGTTTATCACTCACTGCAATCAGTATTTCAGCTAAAGGTTAAGTTAATCAGCATTACTACACCTCATCTGTATGCAGCCTTTGTCCTTATTTCTAACAAGTTTTGCACAAGCAAAACTTGGATTTGCATTTTGCTGTTGGTGCTTTAAACTTAAGATTTGCCCCTTAAAATGTTAAATTTCCCAAACTTGTTATCTTTAGCTTCAACACTCAGGATTTTATTTTCTCCAACTCATCAGCTTTGTACCTCATGAACAATCATTTTAAGACTTCACAGCTTTACTGCCATTAGAACAGTATTTCTCTATTATAAACCTTATCTAAGTGGAGTGCCACCAGCACCATGACATTTTGTTTGCGCCTAAGCGTTAACCATGCTGGGTAGAGCTGAAGTGTGATGCCTAGATGACTTGTTGATCAGTCAATTTAGTTATCTGATTCCAACAAATTACAGCAACCATTTTTGTCCAATAGCCTAAAAATTAATGATCCACGATCTGGGAGCTATTGAGAAAAGGATATGCACACAGAAATAGAAGACAAGTTTGGTGAGCATTGTATATTTTTGCCTCTGTCAGGTCCCTGCTCCCTGGCACTTACCTCTCCACTGGTCCGCACTCCTCTTCAGTGGATTCTATGGTGCCTTCCTGCTGGTCCGCACTGCTCCTGCAGCAATGCTGCAGGAGCAGTGTCTTCTCACCGTATTCTTCTCCTGGCTCCACTTACTAGGTGTCGCCATCCTGGAAAATGTCCCCTGATTGCATCCTATCCAATAATGGGCTTATTGGCTAGGATGCTACATGGAGGCTGGAGGCTACATGACTCCAGCCTCCAATAAAAGCTCAGCAGCCCCTATAAAAAATGCTTCCTGAAGTGCTGGCAAGTTGCCAGTGCAACGTTGCTATACACCAGCATATCTTGGCTCCTGGTCTCTCAGATCTGCCATCTGGTTCCAGCACTGACCTGTTCTGCAGCACTACTGCTTGCAGCAATTCCAGTTCCAGCCTAGTTGGCTCAGTGGTCACCTCTAATCAATCTTGCTGAACTACTAATTCTAGAAATCCTGGTTGCAGTTGAACTGCCTTCCATACTGGTTCCAGCCAAGTAAACCTGCATAGCCAGTCCTAGCTGGGCATCCAGTCTACCCAGTCCTAGTCGGGCATCCAGCATAGTCGGTCCCAGCCCAGTATCCAGCAGAGCCAGTCCCACCCCGGCATTTGGAATTACGGATCTCAGTCCGGTACCAAGCTTTCATAATCTAACTCCTCTTTGGTGAACCTTTCTTATGTAGAAATTTCATAAAACCACCTAGCTTCTTACACTTTAGTGTTACACCAGAACAAACCCGGAGTACTAGTCAAAGGACACAAATCCCTTCAATTCAGAGCACTATTGCTGGACCTGCTGACCACAGCATCCAATCACCACATGCTCAGCCCTATAAGTTCCACTTCCTTACTGGCTCAAATCGCCAGTACAACGTCGCTTCTGCTGAAGTTACAGCTTTCTGGTATCTGTCAAGAGGCATTCCACCCATATCCAGTTCTAGTCTGGTTTATGCAAGTCTCCAATTGCCACTGTGTTCCAGTTTGCTCTATTAGGAGACTTGCTTCTAGCTACTCATCGGTTCCAGTCCAGTCTCCCTCCGGTTCCAGCCCGACCACTCACTGGTTCCAGCCTGGCCACTCACTGGATCCAGACCAGTTACAATCTGGTTTCAGTCCAGTTACCATCTGGTTCAAGTCCAGTCACCACCACTTACAGCCCTGTCCCATCTGGTTCCAGTCCCCCTCTGGTTCCAGTCCAATCACTCTCTTGTTCTAGTCCAGTCACCATATGGTCCCAGTCCAGTTACCATATGGCTCCAGTCCAGTTCATCATTCAATTCCAACTCTACTGCAATTTCAGTATTAATAAAGTTATCTCTACTGTCTCCACCTTCAGGCTGTTTACCACTAGAACTCCAACAACTTTCATCTTTCATACTACCTACAGTTCCATTGCCTCCTCTCATTTTCTCAATCCATGAGGAAGAGTTGAATTAAGTCTCCCAGATTCATCCATGCCTCAGCAACTCCTGCTTCAGTCTCACATGCCTGCCCAATCCAACCCCAACCCTCAGGCGTGACAGACAACGTCCATATTATTTACTGCAATTAAAGCTATCCATTACCCTATCCTCGACTGCCTGCTCTGTAGACACATTCTCCTTCTGCAGAATTTCCTAGATTAAGACATTGTCCACAAGATGGAACTATTCTTGATTCTGAAGATCAGGCACATAATCGTAGAAGCTGTTGATGGATGACCTGTACCCCAACATCAGTAACCGTCAAGATTATAAGTGTGCTGGTGAAAGTTGATTACAATTACTGAGATTTTATATCCAACAACAACCAGTTTATATCCTTCAATACTCTGGAGAGACTAATAACCCAAGGTTACCCCAGATCTACATGTACAACCTACAGTAGTGATCAACTGAAACTGAAGCAAGACTTTGCCATTTATTCCAAGGCCCCAATAAGTTCAAAGTTATTTTTTTGTGGCATGGAAGGATAGTTCACAGACTTCAATTAGAGGGGCTCAAGTAAATTACAATCAAGAATCTATATTCCATTCCACAAATCCTTTGCATCTTTTAAAACAGCACCATCAGGCAACACTATTTTACAAACTAGCATCCAACCTGAGCTATTTCATGTAGAGGGATACATACAGTAGAAGACAGTGTTCAACATAAAGGATGGTCATTATGAGTACCCGGTCATACTGCTCGACTTGTGCAGATGTTATCCAAGTATTGTATACTGTGGGGGGTATTCAATTATACGTGAATTTTTTGCCTGAATACTTTTTGCGGCAGTCGTCCAAAAAATTACTGCAAAAATGGCTTTTACAATTCCTATACAATTCCAACCTGGTTTCCCACAAAAAATCTTGCAGTGAAAAGTGTAGGTGAAAATGGGTAAATCAGCATGTACCCCCAATATTGCCAAAATAACACATGAAAACAGAAGCAAAGTGTATTAGAGATCACATTAAATAGTTTTTGGGGACTTAAATTATGTGAAATGGCGGTTATATGCATTTTTTTTAAATGCAAGAAAATGAAAGAGAGCAAGATTTTTTGTACAAAGTAGATGCTCACATTAGGGGTACATGAAAAAGGGTATAAGTATATATTTGGGTTATTTTAGGGTAAAAAAAAGTGGAAACAGACTGACTACTCTCAACTGCAAGCCTAAAAACACCCGTCTCACTCATAATCGCTAATCGAATACCCCCCTGTATGTGAATTTCTTATTTACAGAAGTACTGTAGACACCAATCCTCATCTACCTGGATGATATCCACATAAGGCAAGTACAAGTGCACACTGATGGCTACAGAACAAAATTAATGGGTAGGGTTGGTGAAGGTACAGAGACAGGGGCATTTCTAGAGAGGAGGAGGCCTGTGTGCAGTCTCCGACTGTGCCCCCCCTCCTCTCTAGCTGGCAGTGCAGAGACTCTGGGCACTCGGGTACCTAGCGCTGTCCCAGAATCTAGGGCACATGTGCAGATCTCCATAAAAATCGTGCAGTGGCCATTTTCCCAGTGATTTTTCTACTGCGCAAAACACCAGAAAAATGGTGCCGCAACATTTTCCCAGTGATTTCTGCAGAGCTGCTGGACTCCGGAGGGTGAGACTTAAACATAATGGGTGCAGGGTGTGAGCAGTGGTCCTCTCTGGACCCCGGGGGGAGGGGGGGAGGGCGGTGTGCACCGCACACACTGCTCATTTTAGATACGCCAGTGCACAAAGATGCTTTCAATTCTGTGCACAGTGAATTTTTAGCTTTGCTCTCTGGAATTTGCTTCCTCATAAATTCCCTCCACACTAGACAGTTACAAAATCAGACTAAGGCCTTTTCAGTTTGCTCCTGCATTTCAATAAAATAATTTTACATGATGTGTTTATTAATTTCAATTGCAAATGTAAAGCACAATGAGCACGCTGGGAGAAACGTGCTATTTACTATTATTATTGATAGTAGTAGTAGTATT
Organism: Pseudophryne corroboree; assembly: GCF_028390025.1. Lineage (NCBI taxonomy): Eukaryota > Metazoa > Chordata > Amphibia > Anura > Myobatrachidae > Pseudophryne > Pseudophryne corroboree. The sequence continues at coordinate 406,062,911 of NC_086452.1, forward strand.
TTTATTATTATTATTATTATTATTATTATTATTAGTAGTAGTAGTAGTAGTGTTTTTCTATTTTATTATTATTATTATTAGTAGTAGTAGTAGTAGTAGTAGTAGTAGTAGTAGTAGTAGCAGCAGCAGCAGCAGCAGTGTTTTTTATTATTATTATTATTATTATTATTATTAAGTAGTAGTAGTGTTTTTATTATTATTATTATTATTATTATTATTATTATTATTATTATTAGTAGTAGTAGTAATAGTAGTAGTAGTAGTAGTAGTAGTAGTAGTAGTAGTAGTAGTAGTAGTAATATTAATAGAAATAGTACCAGTAGTGTTTATTGTTACCAGAGTTATAATTAGTAGTAGTAGTAGCAGCAGTGGCATTAGTATTTTTATTATTATTGTATTGTTGTTTTTTAATTATTATTATTATTATTATTAGTATTATTATTAGTATTATTATGTAAAACTTTAAGTTCACACAAATACCATTGCAAATAAATGTAAAAGGATACATTTTGTGTGGTCATAACATTACAAAGTACTCCAGTCACTTAAGGGTTAAAGAAACACCTTTCTGACAAATAACTAATTACATCAACATCATTATGTACTACCCACCATTGATGCCAGAGGCTTAGCATTACTTGATCACCTTTAGACATACATTGTAAAAGTGCATTAATTCTAGAGTAACCCTGCACTGTGATTTTATCATAAGCATCTTTGCTAAAAGGCTCTGTAACCCTAATTATCCAATTGTGTGTTGAGTGCTTCCGCAAATATGATAATCCATAGCTCCATTTAAATAACACTTTGACTTATTCACTCAATTAAAGGTGCTACAAAAAGGTTTTAACTTAACAATGGACATGATAACCTAAAGAAATCTAAATTGTTTAATATTACAAAAAAAAAAAAAGATTAGCACATCTTCTACAAAGGGTGTCATATTAACCCTCTGGCTTCAGAAATGTTAATTATGCTTCCAATGAAAATTCCATATCACGTTGCTTGACATTTAATTAGGGGTAAAGGAAAATGGACAGGACTAGAATTTTAACTGTCAATTTAATAACCTTTGTACAGCTCATTTCAGAATGATTTTCCACCTCTCAGGAGAGTTTCCTAATGTCAAACAGTGATATTAAGGTGAGTCGTCACTGAGAAGCTACAAAGACGGAGCATGACAAAACTATTAATTTCAGTTTGGAACAAAAATGAAATAGCAGAATTGTGGAATATTCTGAATAATTATTGTACCTAAATGGAAGACATTCACAATTGTTTAATTACAAATCTTCCTGTAGAAGTTATGAGCAGCTCTGTAATGCTCTAGAATGTTAAGAGGTTTCATTGTATGTATTCGTTGTTCAACCATGTGGAGAGAAGTTAAACGTTTCCTGGGCACAGAGATTAAAAGGTCAAAGAATAGTTTATTAAACAAAAACAACAAATGAATGCATTAAAACATCAACATATAAAGATTATAATCTGTTTTATTTTATTCCAAACATATTTGAATTTGATGCTTTATTTTATTGTATTTTGTTTTATGTTATACATAAAGATAAGTTAAATATTCTGCTAATTTTCAGTTTAGATAAATTTCAGTGGTTTGCAGAATATCAATTTGCAATACAGTACATTTTATTTTGGAATTGCAAATTTGGATGACAGTGGAAGCTAATTTTATCAAGGGCTCCCTGGATGCAGTCATATGAAGTGTGAAACGCATTGGGTCGGCACCTTGGATTTCTATTATTTGGACAGATAAACTCTTACAATTTTTGTTTCGTAGTCAGAACTTTTATGGTTACCGGTACAATACACACTGTGAGATTTGGTTTCTCTTTTCGTCCCTTTCTCTGCTGATAGCTACGATAGATATGTTGGAGGAAGAGAAATGCAGATGCACACTCTAAGCACTAAGAACACTGATAGTAAACATAATTTAAATAAACTCTCACAATTAACATGGAGTATAATTGAAGTTCTTAGCACACATTTGCGCAAATATGTGGGCCCATGTACCGCGGCCAGATGACTTCATCACATGGGTCCCTAACATTCCTAATACTATCACATTCTATTAATTTATTCAGGACTTATCTCTAAATAGGGCCTTATCAAAGGAACCCAGCTAATTAAAACACCTGAGGGTGAATGGGAGGAGTGCCAATGCCAGAGGAAGGAAGCCTTGCCTTCCAGTGTACAATATATACACAAATATAGTGGAAAAAAGGGGGGATCTGGATTGCACATCCTATTACTAAATATATCAAGAGGTGTAATCATGCTGAGGCTTATAATACTAATATTATTTTGGAATTGCAAATTTGGATGACAGTGGAAGCTAACTTCATCAAGGAACCCCTGGATGCAGTCATATGAAGTGTGAAACGCATTGGGTCAGCACCTTGGATTTATTTTAATTGGACAGATAAACTCTTACAATTTTTGTTTTGTAGTCAGAACTTTTATGGTTACTGGTACAATACACACTGTGAGATTTGGTTTCTCTTTTTGTGCCTTTGTCTGCTGATAGATAGATAGATAGATAGATAGATAGATAGATAGATAGATAAATAGATTTTTATTATTATTTTATTTAAAATAAAATTGTGGGGGGTGGAGTTGGCTTATTTTCTATAAAAACTTAAATATTATTTACCTGTGCTAGTTGGCTTGAGCTGAGCTTGTTTATCTCCTATAAGAGTTTCAACCCACAATAGGAGAGGTTATCAGAGACATGGATTTGACAGCCAAAACATGGGCAGATCCAAAAAGCACAGACTACAAAACTTATTAATTGTTAGTTTGGGGTCTATACAGACTACAAAATATCTAATTCAAAATATTTTTTTGTTTTGAAATTGCTTTTGTATTCAATTATTTGTTAATCAATTTCAAATATTTTCTAAGAAAGAAGAAGAAATTCCCCCATTATAAACCCACAGGACTACCAGGAATGCTCCCTTTGATGGAGGTGCTACAAGAAAGACTTTACCAATATGGTGAAATGTGATTATCTTAACTATCATTAATATTTCTTTATTAAAAAAGTATAAAATAAAATCTATATAAAATCTATATAAAATAAAAGTTATAAAATGTACGCCAAGACCTCAGTGCTGTGAGGCAATAATGCTACCCATTACACCAACTGGGCTGCTCAATCTAATATTATTTCAAAAAAGTGGTTGCATTGTCTGATAAAATGAAACATTCATTTTTCAGCTCATAATATTTCATTGACATATATTACATTTTAGGGGAGCGTAGCCCTGAAATTTGCGGAATAGTGAAATGACAGCAAATACATACTCATATTAAAGTTAAATAATCAGTTATGCAAAGTAATACATTGAAATCAACAAGCAGAAATACTGTAAGAAAATCTTTGATCGTTTAGAGCTGAAGAATTTTGAAACATACAAAGCCTACAGTATATTCTGATGAGCCTGGTCTTCCACTTTTAAAGCAGGATGACCAATCACATATTGCTCTCTGAAATCTTGTGTGTCTATGAGCAGAATGGTATTCATCTTCATACATTGTTGTAAGTATAAGCTGGTAGTTGAACATTTTCAACATTTCTACTCATCAATTTCTATGAGAAGTTTCAGCAGTTTGGTTTGAAAATTCATTTCAGATTGCAATCCATCTTGTTTGTTTCTCTCATCTCTGTGCGTGAGTAGAGTAAGAACATAAAAACAGATTTTTTTTTGAACATCATATGACCTAGACTATTAAGTACACAACTGTATCTATACTTCGGCTCCTGTTTCTTATTTTATACTAAAAAAATGGATACGTGAAAAACATCTTAGAGAATTTAACTTTAATGTAAATTTTCATGAAAAGGGTAAATGTTTGCACAAATGTAAATCAAGTTATTAATGTAATCACTGGACCATGGTAATTAAAACTCTCAGGATAAAAAAAAAGAAGCAAACTAGATTCTAATAAGGAACTGACCACTTTATATCATTACACATTTTCATGAAGAATCTTAAGGTTAAACTCTCCATTGCCTCCAGTAAATTAACAACTGAGCACAAAACTCAGCATGAATTTTTGGGTGGAGTATCTGAGCTAAAACCTGGTTCTGCAGGCCTGCTTACATGGGGAAAAGTGTCCAGGTCATCCAGTCAGTCTCTTGATGTCTTGTGCTCCTAGTCATACACTGCTACTAATAGAAAATTTGAAGCAACTGTTCAACATCCAGCAGAATCTTCATCTTTTCTCCTGAACAATGGTGAAACCATGGCTTAAACCACATAAAAAATGTAACAGCAATTATATATTTGGTAAGCCTTTTGTTTAAATCTTCATTTGATCTATGGGATGTTTTCCTCCTTTTCAGTACTAATTTTTACTAGTAACTCTACCTAAGCTGGAAATTGGGTCTAGGTGATCCCAAATTGGAGCAGCAAGACTTGAGCACCACTACTTTGAAGACTTTCAAACATCTCATTGAACAATTTTCTTTATTGCTTGAAGTGGGTAAGGTATCTTATCTTTAGTAAATTTTATACAATAGCAGCCAAAGAGTGCTCAGTAATTGGCACCCCCTACTGTACTTGCTCAGTGAAGGCACCAATAGACCGTAGATCATATTCTTAATACAAACAAGTTATGTGTGTTAAACAAATTTGGCTTTACATTCACTGTACACCAGTTCTAAATATATCTTTAGTCTCAATCCAGCCGAGACATTGTATGATGCCAATATATTGAAGACAGTATTTAGGAGCAATATTTCCTGTTATAAATAAAAGTTCATTTAAAGATTACAAATATTCTGGACATGAGCAAATATAGTCAAAATAAATATATTGGTGGGTATATTCCATGTTTCTGAGCATGTGATATTCTAAAACATATATCAATGTATATCTGTTGAAGATCAGCATTGAGATTGATAAGTCTATTGGTAAATGAAGGCATGACAAATGGGAAAATCCACAACACACGGGGTAACACTAAAGATAATGTTTAATTACTGTACAGATGATGCTAAGGTCCGAAATTGAAACCCAGAAGGTCCATACAGAAACTTATGAACTGCTTTGTCGCTTGCATCTCAAACTTCCATTATTTTTGAAGATTAAATTATATGAAGCTGATCAACGTTAGGAAATAGCTTTCTTGACAGGTTTTTTTTTGCACACCATGATTAGTAATGGTGTAATTTTGTGAAAGAAAAGCTTTCTCTGCTGTGCCATGAACGCAAACATCACAATGGACCTTGAAAGTCAGACAAAATAAGGTCCCATTGTTACTTACAATAGCCTAATAACAACCATGGATTGTGAAATAGAGAAACTATATAAATCATAGTCACATAGAACCTAATCTTCTAGGCTCAATTTTTCAAGAAAAATAAAAGCCATTGCACTGCTCGGGAACAAATGGGAAGATGGGAAATAGATGAAAATGAAAGTAACAACACAGTGCTAGTGTGAGGGTCCCAGTGCAAGGCTCTTTTCTCGTAAAAATAATGTTTCTATTACTTGCAAGTAGGTTGTTGAATAAGACCTGTTGTTCACACATACCATAAACCACATATAGTATGTGTATTTCAAATAACATTTGTACAGACAAGTCATAATTTCTTCTCGCCAAGACCTTGTATCCCATATTGCTATGCCATTAGCAGAAGTCTTTATTATTTTAGATTAATGGCTGCTATGTATGAGGGATATTTTCTTTACTTCCATCATGGCAGGATCATTCAACCTCATGTCTTAGTATTTTTTATATAGTGCATATCCTCTATAAGATTGTAGCACACCTCCATCTTTTTCTCTATAAATGACTTCTCACCATATTAAAACAAATATAGTATTTAATTTTGTTTGTTTCCAAGTGATTCAGGAACAAAATAAAATAATGATATCCTGATGTCTTGTATAGGAGCCACGGGTATGGTGAATCTGAACAAAAATTGTGGACAGCTTGGTTATCATTGCTACCTCACAGCCCTGAGGTCCTGAGTTCAATTCCTGACCAAAGCACTATCTGTTCTGAGTTTTTATGTTCTCACCATGGCCCTCATTCCGAGTTGATCGGTTGCAAGGCGAATTTAGCAGAGTTACACACGCTAAGCCGCCGCCTACTGGGAGTGTATCTTAGCATCTTAAAATTGCGACCGATGTATTCGCAATATTGCGCTCACAAACTACTTAGCAGTTTTAGAGTAGCTCCAGACTTACTCTGCCTGTGCGATCAGTTCAGTGCTTGTCGTTCCTGGTTTGACGTCACAAACACACCCAGCGTTCGCCCAACCACTCCCCCGTTTCTCCGGCCACTCCTGCGTTTTTTCCGGAAACGGTAGCGTTTTCAGCCACACTCCCATAAAACGGCCTGTTTCCGCCCAGTAACACCCATTTCCTGTCAATCACATTACGATCGCCGGAGCGATGAAAAAGCCGTGAGTAAAAATACTATCTTCATAGCAAAGATACTTGGCGCAGTCGCAGTGCGAATATTGCGCATGCGCACTAAGCGGAATTTCACTGCGATGCGATGAAAAATACCGAGCGAACGACTCGGAATGAGGGCCCATGTTTGAGTGGGTTTCCACTGCATGATCTGGTCCCTCCCACGCTCCAAAAACATACTGGTAGGTTAACTGGCTTCTGATGCTGACAACACATTAACACTAGTTAGAGATGTCCGCCAAACCATTTATGCTGGGTTTGGTTTTGGTTCTACTTTGTCGTCCAGTTTTGGTTTTGAAATCGGTTTTAGATTTTGCCATAAAATTGGCAAATTTGCCATAAAAAAAACCTAAAATCACATAATTTTTGTTCCTAGAGTATTATTAACCTCAATAACATTAATTTCCGTTCATTTCCAGTCAATTGTGACACCTCACAATATTGTTTTAATTCACTTTACACCAAAGACTGCAGCAAGCTAGCTGGTTACTAGGCAACAGAGCAGCAACACAAACCCACAACGGTTTATAACATATCTATGAAACATTGCCATAGCCAGGGCCAGATTAAGGCTCCAGGGGGCCTGGGGTACTTTAGACAAGGGGGGCCCCGGAGAACTAAATATTGTGTATATAAGAAGGGGAGGTTCCTTACATGTGTGTATATATATATATATATATATATATATATATATATCTAAGACAGATAAAAGTATAAGCAGAAAGCTGTTGGAGGCAGTAACAAAATATAGCACATATTATTGAATAGAAAATTAGCATATGAATACACCAGGCATGTCCAAACTGCGGCCCTCCAGCTGTTGTGAAACTACATATCCCAGCATGCCCTGACGCAGTTTTGATGTCAGAGAATGCTAAAGATGTGTCAGGGCATGCTGGGATGTGTAGTTTCTCAACAGCTGGAGGGCCGCAGTTTGGACATGCCTGGTATACACTGTATAAAAACAATATCACACTGTAGAAACCCCCGTGCTGCCGATACATCGCCGTAGGTGACAGGTACGGATTTAAGAGGGGAACGATCAGGGTGCTCACCTACCCTAGCACACTGCTGCTTTTCAGTGTTATGAGACACACTGTCTCGGTGATGGAGGAGCATCAGGAGATGGTGTGGCTGCGGGTCCCGGCCTTCCTGTCCCTGGACGATGTGTTCAGCATAGAAAAGAGCCTGGGCTCCGAACAGTGCCGTTTCTTGCAGCGGGCGGGCCGTGCAACCACACGGGGCACCCGCCGCGGCACTTCTTGAGCACTTTGAACCCCCCCTCCTCCCTCCTCCCGAGTGCCAGGCTCGGGGGGAGGAGTTTCGCGTAATGACGCGAGTGCGTCGTGATGTCACGACGCAATCGCGTCATTCCGCAAAACTCCGCCCCCCAAGCTGGGCACTCGGGAGGAGGGAGAAGGGGGAGCCAAGCCGGCCGGCGCCGCGCAGATGAGGGAGAGGCAGCTGAAGAGCGGGATGAACCGTTTCAAATGTAAGTCAGCCCCTCTCCCTCCCTCCCCCCCTGCCGTAATGTGTAAAATGGAGATAGTTGCCTGCCGGAATGTGTAAAATGGGGACACCTGTCTGCCGGAATGTGTAAAATGGGGACACCTGTCTGCCGTAATGTGTAAAATGGGGACACTTGCCTGCCGGAATGTGTAAAATGGGGACTCTTGCCTGACGGAATGTGTAAAATTGGGACACTTGACTGGCGTAATGTGTAAAATGGGGACACGTGCCTGCCGGAATGTGTAAAATGGGGACTATTGCCTGCCTTAATGTGTAAAATGGGGACACTTGCCTGCCGGAATGTGTAAAATGGGGACAGTTGACTGACGTATTGTGTAAAATGGGGACACATGCCTGCTGGAATGTGTAAAATGGGGACTATTGCCTGCCTTAATGTGTAAAATGGGGACACTTGACTGACGTAATGTGTAAAATGGGGACACTTGACTGACGTAATGTGTAAAATGGGGACACGTGTCTGCCGGAATGTGTAAAATGGGGACACCTGTCTGCCGTAATGTGTAAAATGGGGACACTTGCCTGCCGTAATGTGTAAAATGGGGACACCTGTCTGCCGTATTGTGTAAAATGGGGATACTTGCCTGACGGAATGTGTAAAATGGGGACACTTGACTGACGTAATGTGTAAAATGGGGACACGTGCCTGCCGGAATGTGTAAAATGGGGACTATTGCCTGCCTTAATGTGTAAAATGGGGACACCTGTCTGCCGGAATGTGTAAAATGGGGACACCTGTTTGCCGTAATGTGTAAAATGGGGACACTTGCCTGCCGGAATGTGTAAAATGGGGACTCTTGCCTGACGGAATGTGTAAAATGGGGACACTTGACTGGCGTAATGTGTAAAATGGGGACACGTGCCTGCCGGAATGTGTAAAATGGGGACTATTGCCTGCCTTAATGTGTAAAATGGGGACACTTGCCTGCCGGAATGTGTAAAATGGGGACACCTGACTGACGTATTGTGTAAAATGGGGACACGTGCCTGCCGGAATGTGTAAAATGGGGACTATTGCCTGCCTTAATGTGTAAAATGGGGACACTTGACTGACGTAATGTGTAAAATGGGGACACTTGACTGACGTAATGTGTAAAATGGGGACACGTGTCTGCCGGAATGTGTAAAATGGGGACACTTGACTGGCGTAATGTGTAAAATGGGGACACTTGCCTGCCGTAATGTGTAAAATGGGGACACCTGTCTGCCGTAATGTGTAAAATGGGGATACTTGCCTGACGGAATGTGTAAAATGGGGACACTTGACTGATGTAATGTGTAAAATGGGGACACGTGCCTGCCGGAATGTGTAAAATGGGGACTATTGCCTGCCTTAATGTGTAAAATGGGGACACTTGACTGACGTAATGTGTAAAATGGTGACACTTGACTGACGTAATGTGTAAAATGGGGACTATTGCGTGCCTTAATGTGTAAAATGGGGACACTTGACTGAGGTAATGTGTAAAATGGGGACACGTGCCTGCCAAAATGTGTAAAATGGGGACTATTGCCTGCCTTAATGTGTAAAATGGGGACACTTGACTGACGTAATGTGTAAAATGGGGACATGTGCCTGCCAGAATGTGTAAAATGGGGACACCTGTCTGCCGGAATGTGTAAAATGGGGATACTTGCCTGCCGGAATGTGTAAAATGGGGACACCTGTCTGCCGGAATGTGTAAAATGGGGACACCTGTCTGCCGTAATGTGTAAAATGGGGACACTTGCCTGCCGGAATGTGTAAAATGGGGACACTTGCCTGCCGGAATGTGTAAAATGGGGACACGTGCCTGCCGGAATGTGTAAAATGGGGACACATGCCTGCCGTAATGTGTAAAATGGGGACTCTTGTCTGCCATAATGTGGAAAATGGGGTTTTAATGTATCAAGGGCATTGCGGTGTATGGCATAACATATATTTTGTATTTTTTTACCTGTGCTCGCCGTGATCTGTCGGTGCAAGGTCAAAAACTGGGGTGTATGGTAGTCTTTTCAGACGAGGCCATGCCCATTTTACAGAGTCCACGCCAATTTTATTGAGGCCACGCCCCCTTTGTCGGGGGCGCGCGCATACCTTTTACTTTTTATATCTATGGGAGGGGGCGCATTTTTGGGTTATGTCAATGGGGGGACGGCGCATTTTTAAATCTCGCACTGGGAGCCAAATTGTCTAGAAACAGCCCTGGCTCCGAACTACAGGACCTAACCAAGCAGTGCAGCCCTGAGTCGGTGTCCCGCGTGGTTCCGCAAGTGGCGCGGGTTCTTGAGCTGCTTGAGAGCTTCACGACAGCGGGTGGGAGGGAGCAGGAGCTGCTGATCAGGACGATGTAGAGGATGCATATGGCCCCGGAGGAGGGCGCCACTTCGGTGAGTCTCAACCCTTGGTGCCGGTACCTGGCAAATGGAGTGGAACTGCAAGTCTGAGCATTCTGACACTTGTAGTTTCACAGACAGCAGCAGCCCATTGCCTACAGCAGTCAGCAGCTTCTTCAAAGTCGGTCAATAAAGAATAAATACAATCAGGAACTGTCTTAGGCCATGGGTAGGTATTCAGCTGAATCAGAGTGTAGGCATTTATTATATGCTATAATTATTAATGCTAGGATGCAATGTGATCGCCCCCCTTCCGACGAGGAGAGCTGACTGGGGCTAGGGGGTTAGCTGCAGCGGTAGCGCACAGATCATCCGGTAGTTTCTATGGGGCTGGATAGCTGGCTGGGTGACACACTGTCTTCCTCCCGAGTCCCAAACGTCCCCCTCTTACCACAGCCACCAGGATATTGCTGCTGGCTATCTATCGCCTCCCCAGACTTTTAACTCATATATATATATATATATATATATATATATATATAAAAAACACAGTAGTATCTTTATCTCGCGCCAACCTAGAAGCGGCACCACGGGAGAGATCTTTGTTGGGAGACCTCAAAAGCATACAAGAATAAACACAAATTCCCTAGAGCGCTAAAGTGGAATGTAATTACACAGTTCTTCCAGCGTTATTTTCGTCGGAATGGAGACTGGAGGGTATTTAAATCTGGGGACCTGTAACAGACACCCCTCACCAAATAGTCACCCAAACAAGAGGCCAACAGGCCAATTAGTAAAAAGTTATTTTAATAACGTATACACAGTTCAAAGTATAAAATTGTGTCAATAAAATGCAACTAAAAGAGTACACAGCCAACACATTTGTAAGATGGAATCTAGATATCCCCTCACCTTTTGCAAGGTGCGAGCTCGACAGGGAGTATCCTTACAGACTAGGTTGTGATTCTCTGACTGACAAACCAACGCGTTTCGTCTTATCGACTTCATCAAGGGTAACTTGTTTGGGGGGGAAATAAAAATAGTGGACTATTTGAGAAAAACTGCTACTTTAAATTGGGAAAATTATATGTATGTGGTTTGTAAACATTACCTACCGAATATAGGAAAAGGCTAAGTTGCTCATGATGAATTAATATAAAGGATCATAACCTGAAATAAATATGTAAATAACACATTCTTAGATGTGTTTATTTTAAGGAACTAATAAAACATTGTTATTATTGTCGTCGTTACTACAAATATTGACTGGACATACCTCTAATGTACGATTATTCAGAATCTCCTATATCAGGACTTAGTGGATGAAGCTTTTATATCAGGGCTCCTGATTAGAGCTTAAGAGGTATTCCTTCTTAAATGTATAATCGGTTGGATAATGCTGTTTTGTACAAACTACCTAATGAAAAGAGGAAAGAAATCCACTATGGACAAATTTATCATCTATTAGATTCTATTAATTAATTATAGGAAATACCATACCTTAAAACTAATTCCTTACAGGGTCGCCTAGGAATACTATTGGTTATAATCTCTTAAGATTGCTGACAACCATATGTCGGCATTTTTGCAAACTACCTAATGAGATATATAAATACAAAAAAATAGTGTTATTTATATAAAAATACCTATTGATGTGATTTAATAGTCCAGTCTATTGAAAGCATACCTAAAGTGTGGTGTCCAATTTTAAATTCAAGACTATTTCTGATTCGGATGTTGACCAACGTACAACGAAATTCTGGAAAAATCAATATTAATTTTCAATATTAATTTCTAGTGAAAGGCGTGTCAGTCATCAAATAATCAATATTAATTTTCAACACTAATTTTTATATATATCTCTCTGCCCCCTTATGCTTGCCTCCACCCCCTCTTTGGAAACCCCCCTTTACAAAACATGCGTTTACCCCTGCACAGCATACCTACATTCACACAGCATACATCCACACACACATACATACATACATACATACATACATACATACATACATACACATACCCTCCAATATTTTACACATAAAAACCGGTACAAATTAGGAAAGTGGGTGTGGTCACAGGTAAATGGGCGTGGTCACGCCCAGTTTGCAATACTTTTAATGTAAATTTGGAGAGTCAAAAATCGGTACAGAGCCCTTTTTGGCAGGTACAGACCATAAAAAAAGGTACAGCTGGAGGGTATGATAGCTAGCATAGTGTACATACATACATACATACACACACCCAACACACACAAACAAACAAACAGCATGCATACATCAGATACACACACACACACACACACACACACACACACACACTACACACCTACAAACAGCATACCTACAAAAACACACACACACAGCACTAACCAATTTAAGAGAAGAGGAGGCGATTCTGCCGGAGTCCATGTGAGTTAAGCACAGGAGCTGCTGCTGCTACTGCACATGCTCAGCAGCTCCTTCCACGATGAGTTATGTCTCCAGTACAGAGAGCTCTGCTGATCAGAGGAGCATTCACGGCAGCTCGTTAGTGCCTGTGGGTGGCCCACCGGGTGCAGAGACGGAGACCAGGCTGTCTTCTCTCTGAACACAATTCGTCTTCAGGGGGTAAAGTTTGCTGAACTTCATTAAAAAAAACATGCAAAACTGCCAGTGTTTGACGGCAGGCACGGGAGGCCCTTAGATTTGGGGGGCCCAGGGTAATGTGTTCCCTGGGCTCCCCCCTTAATCCGGCTCTTGCCATAGTGTCATTGGTGTATCTATAATGGGTGCAGTGTATGGGCCCCAGAGTCCAGGGGGGCCCACCCCGCACACACTGCACCCATTTGTTTAATACTTACCTCTCTGGAGTCCCCCGTCGGAGCCATCCCTTCTCAGCAGCACAATAGAGTCTGAACACTAGGGGGAACAAACTATATTGTGCCTGCTGAAAACTCCGGAAACGTGGCATGGCAGACGATTTTCTGGAGTTTTGCGCATGCGCATTAGGAAAATCTTTGGGGAAAATGGCTGCCGCGCCGTGTTCCCGGAGTTCTGCGCAATAGAGCCTGTGCTCAGACTATATTGGCGCTGCAGAAAAGGATGGCTGCGCCTGGGGGACTCAGGAGAGGTAAGTATTAAAACCTTGTGCCTCGTTCAGAGAGGAGGGGGTATCTGTTGCAGAAGGCTGTACACGGACCTCCTCCTTTCTTAAAACGCCCCTGCATAGCGTACTAGGGTACAGTGCAGTGACGTGCGGTGAAGTGATGCAGAGCCTTTCCTGTCATACTAACGTATACGCCAGAGTTTTTACTATATAAAGTATATGAAGAATACAAAGAATATATTGCAAATATCTTCTTTTATTTTTTATTTTTTTTCCATTTATACATTTTATTGAAGAGATAATGATAGAGACAAGTAAATAATTGACACAATCTGTACACAGTTACAACAATGGGGGTCATTCCGAGTTGATCGCTAGCTGCCGTTGTTCGCAGCATAGCGATCAGGCTAAAAATCGGCTGTTCTGCGCATGCGTATGGGCCGCAGAACGCACGCGCAAAGTACTTTCACACAAAACTATGCAGTTTTACACATAGTCGAGCGACTCTTTTCAGTAGCACTGCTGATCGGTGAGTGATTGACAGGAAGTGGGTGTTTCTGGGCGGAAACTGACCGTTTTCGGGGAGTGTGTGTAAAAACGCAGGCGTGCCTGATAAAAACGCAGGAGTGGCTGGAGAAACGGGGGAGTGGCTGGCCGAACGCAGGGCGTGTTTGTGACGTCAAAACCGGAACTAAACAGTCTGAAGTGATCGCTAGCTAGAAGTACGTCTCGAGCTACTCAGAAACTGCACAATCTTTTTTTGTAGCAGCACTGCGATCCTTTCATTCGCACTTCTGCTAAGCTAAGATACACTCACAGAGGGTGGCGGCATAGCGTTTGCACTGCTGCTAAAAGCAGCTAGCAAACGATCAACTCGTAATGAGGTCCAATGTCTGAATATACTGAGTGAGGACAAGATTTTCCATACTAAGATTCAGTAGAAAGTAAGAAAGTGTATGGAGTATTTTCTTACAGCAAACAGTAACAACAAACTAAGTACATCCCAGAAGGCCAGCCAGTGGAACTTCCGGAAGGACTTATACAAAATTGTAAATACACTTGAAAGAAAGAGGGGGAGTGAACGAGGATTGGGAAAAATAATAAAGTTCAGAGAAGAAAAGGAAAGAAAGTAGCAAGCTGAGCGAGTCGAGGAAGAGAGGAGAGAGAAAATAAAAAAAAAGGGGGGTGGGGAGCTTTATTGGAGACCTGGGAGAGAAACATTATAATTAGCATACCAAGGTGTCCAGATACTGTGAAATTTGTCCACTGTGTTGTTCACCAAAGAAGAGAGGAATTCCATCTTTGCCACAAACCAGATACGATTCATAAGTTCAAGGCGGGTGGGAGGAGTGACTTGATTCCATGATTTGGTAGTTTGGAGTTTAGCTGCACAGGCTATATGCATAGCCAGTTTGTTTTCAGGCTTAGATAACTGACAGGCTGGGGCAGAGCCGGCCATAGGCATAGGCAAACTAGGCAATTGCCTAGGGCATTTGATATGCCTAGGGGCATCAGGTATAACTGAATCAATGAGTTCGGACCAAGGACCAAAAGAGAGATATCTTAGGGCAGCTCCACCAAGGAGCCTATTTGGCCGCATTGGCACCAGCAAAGATTGGAGGAGGTTGGATAAATTTGATAAAGGCGGACTGGGACTGCATACCAGCGTGTGTAGATTTTGTAGGAGGTTTCCTTGATGGAAACGCTAATCGAACATTTTGAGATATTTAATCGTATAGTATTCCATGCTTCATCATCAAGGGGAGTCCCCAAGTCCCTTTCCCAAGCAATTTCATGCGCTGTGCGTGAGGGAGGGTCTGGAGAAAGAATAGACTGATATAATATAGAGATGATGCCTCTATCCGAGGTGCGATGTATACAAAGGCGTTCCACTGGTGTCGGGACATTGGAGGAAGTTGTTTTCCTACTGGAGGTCATAACACAATTTTGTATTTGGAGGTATTGATAGAAATAGGATGTTGGGAGGGAATGTTTCGCCTGAAGGTCTGCGAAGGAGAATGGGACATTATTAAGAAGTATGTGATGAAAGCAAGTGATGCCTGCTGCTGACCACTTAGAGGCCATAAGAGATAATCATCCCAGGGCAAAAGAAGGGTTATTCCATATGGGGTTAAAGGAGAAGGGTATGTATAGAGTGAGGATTTGGTGCTTAAGGAGTCCCAGACAGAGGATTAACCTGTACCAGGTCGCTTTCCAAATCAACCCATCTCCTCAGGTGTCATGGGTAATGCCAGGCAACCAGTTGGCTGAGTTTCGAGGCAAAATAATATTGTGATAGTGAAGGGAGGCCTAAACCGTCACATTAATCAATCTTCTGAAGAGTTTCCCTTCGTAAACACGGATTTTTATAATTTCAAAAGAATTTACCACATTGAGATTGAAGGGATGTTAAGATTCAGAGAGGGACTGGGACCGGGAGGGTTCGGAAGAGATATAATATCTTGGGGACAACATTAATCTTAATAGCTTTTATCCTTCCTATCCAGGCTATAAAATGTTTTCTCCATCCCAACATATTTTGAGAAATTTCCTTAAATAATTCGCTTCATATAGGGAATAGTAGGATTTGGTAATATGAATTCCTAGGTATTTAATGGAGCCATGTAAAAAAAAAATGTTTTTTTTAGAAAGTTTAGTGTGTTGATAGATATGTGTAAGGGAAGAGCTTCCGATTTGTCGTTATTAACCTTGTATCAGGAAAGATCTCCATAGACAGATAATTCCGTAAAAAGGTTGTGTAGGGAAATTAACGGGTTGGTAAGGGTAAGGAGGACATCATCCGCGAAGAGGGAAAGTTAATACTGGGAATTCTTAATGGTAAAAACCCATAATATCCGAGTTATATCGGATACGACAGGCAAGGGTTTCGATTATTAGAGCAAAAATAAGTGGCAACAGAGGGCAGCCTTGTCGCGTACCATTAATAATGGTGAAAGTTTCTGAAAGAACCCTGCTCATCAAAACTGAGGTGGAGGGGTTATGGTAGAGTGCAGTAATGGTTTGGAGAAATTCCCATCGAAAGCCAAAGCTACGGAGAGTGTGGTTGAGGAAAGTCCATGAAACCCTATCAAAGGCCTTCTCTGCTTCTAGGGATAGAAGAAGAGAAAGAAGTTTGATAGAATTATCATGGTGTATCAAGTTAATGGTGCATCTGGTATTATCCAGATCCTGGCGAGAAGGGACGAAAACCGACATGGTCGGGATGTATAAGAGTTGGGAGAAGGGGGTTCAGGTGCAGGGCTAGTATTTTTGCAAAGAGTTTTAGGTTGGTATTTAGAAGAGAAATAGGGTGATAATTAGGGACCAGGTGGTGGTCTCTTCCTGGTTTGGAGATAACTGTAATTAGCGCTTTGGTAGTTTCGTTATGGAAGAAATCGCCTTTAGGAATTTTATTGAAAGTGGAGATCAGTTGAGAGATGAAATGTTTCTCAAAGTTTTATAGTAAACAAAGGGTAAGCCGTCCAGTCCCGGGGCCTTGGAAGGTTTTTGGAGTTTAAGGGCGGCAGATACCTCCTCTTCTGTAATGGGTTTACAATTTACATAATGCAATGGAAGAGGAAGCGTTTAACTGCGGTAAGGTGCATGAAGTCAGGTACTCTGAAATGAGGGTGGGCAGGTCAGATAGAGAGGAGTTAATATCTGGGGTGTTATATAAACTGGCGCAATATTCTGTGAAGATGGAGTTGATGCCGGAGGGATTATAATATATTGAACCTTTGGGATCCTTGATCGAGGCTATCAATGAGACGGCTTTGCGTGCTTTCAATCTGTTTGCAAGAAGAGTATCAGCTTTGTTGCTTTTCTCATAAAAGCGTTGGTTGAGCCAACAAAGGGATTTATCTATTTTTTCAGTTAATATTGCATTGAGAGTTGCTCTAGCTGCAATAAGCTGTTTATAGTTCGAGTCCGTGGGGTTCCGCTTATGAAGGGAGTCTAGAGTCTGAGAATTATTTTTTGTTCCTTATCGCGATGAGATGGGCTTCCCGGGCTAGTGCAGAACAGCCAGATTCGGGATTGTTAAGAGTAAAATATTCATTAAGTATTTCGCCAATCTTGGCATTGAAAGATGGAATTTTGAGTAAAGTTTCATTCAAGCACCAAGATCGACGGGAATTTGGAACATCTAATAGATCAAATGTGGGCGTGACAGAAGAGTGATCAGACCAAACATTGGGGGTGATTGACGAAGATAGAATGTGTTTAGAGGCTGGAGGACCACAAAGCAGGTACAGTAGTCAATCCTGTAAAAGGTATGATGGGGGGGTAGAAAAAGAAGCATAATACTTAGAGGACGGGTTGAGGGCATACCAAGTGTCAAAAAGAGACGCTTCTTTTATTTGTTTTGAGAAAGCGTTGGATATACGGCAGGAACAGGGATCTTTCTGAGGAGCTGATCTATCTAAGGATGGATCCAAAACTGCGTTAAAATCCACTCCCAGAAACATATATCCTTCTCTATGTTTTTGAAGGGCTGTGAAGAAGGATTTAAAGAAACGTTGTTGGCCCGTGTTGGGTGCATAGAGATTAGCTATAGGCATTTCCAAATGTCCCAGCCTGCCAGTTAAAATAATATATCTCCCATCCATGTCGATATGAACCGAGCTTTGAAAGAAGGGGAGTTTGTTGCTCACCAAGATGGCGACTCCATTATGCTTAGATTTGCTTGAGGAGTACATCACAGTGGAGAAACATTTGGAAGAAAGAGTGGGGTGGCCTGGGTTCTTGAAATGTGTTTCCTGAAGCATGACAGTGTCTGCACGTAAGGTGCAAATTGTACGGAACAGGTGAGAGCGTTTTTGTGGCGTGTTAAGGACCCGGACATTCATTGAGGCAACAGTAAAAGGCACGTTGCTGAGAGAAAAAGGGGTTGGGGAAGAGCAGAAAAGTGAGAAGGGTTGAAAAAGATCGACTCGCTCTGTGCAGAGAGTTAAGAGGAAGAGAGAGAGAAAAAAATAGAAATAAAGGAAAATAAAAGAAGATGGGACAGAGCACTCAACCTCAATTGAGCAAAGTGCAAGGAGAAGAAAGAAAATAGATTGCTCAATACAAAAGGGAAGGTACTCATTTGTTAGGACTAGCGGTCCAAATGGGCGAGGGAACAGAGATCCGAGTCGCCACAAGGAAACAAGTGTGTAGTTGAGGGTGGTGAGTGTACAATAGAAACTAATATCATATAAATGGGGGAGGGAGATGAGAGCAGGAGCATTACTTAACAAGAGGAATGTTACGCTAGAGAAATAAGGTACTAGCATATGAGATTCAAGAGGGGGAATGGTTTCCCTTGGGTGAATGAGGTTTGGGAAAGAGGGTAAGGGAGGGGGAGAGAGAAAAAAATAAAACCTCTCCAGAATAGTCGATAAACATACAATTTATAAAGATTGAAGCATATCTTAATTGACATGTGGCCTAATTCAGACCTGATCATAGCCGTGCAAAATTTTGCACGGCTACGATCAGCCACCCTGACATGCGGGGGGTCACCCAGCACAGGGCTAGTCCACCCCGCATGTCTGGCCCTTTCCCCGCTGCACAGGTACAAAAGCATCGCACAGCGGCGATGCTTTTGTACCGGAAGAGTAGCTACCTACCAGCGCAGCTCCTGCGCGTTGGCAGGGAGTTACCCATCGCTCTCCGGGTCACATCGGCTGCGTGTGATGTCATGCAGCCACCGCAGCATGCCCCCTTCTTGGTCCTGGCCTGCCTGCGTTGCCCGGACCAGGCCCCCAAAATGGTGGCCCAACGCCGCTAGTCTGCCCCCTCCCACCCAGCAAACGCCTCTGCCCGACAATCAGGCAGAGGCGATCGCTGGGCTGTGATGCTCATAGCATCTCTGGCATGCGAACGGCACACAGTGGCGCTGGCACTTGCGTAGTTCAGACCTGATCGCCCGCTGTGCGAAAAAACGCACAGCAGCGATCAGGTCTGAATTAGGCCCCTGGTCAATAAGCTCGGAGGGCCCACCTCAGAGGTTACACTGATTCTTACAGTCTAGCACGGCAATTGCAAGGGAGCCAAGCGATAAGCTATGGAAGTGTTTGGGACCTCCATGAACATGGACCAGGTTGTAATAATTAACACATAGAACATTTAAATGTCATTTTAGGTGAAGAAGGCAAACCAGCAATGTATGAGACAGAAGATAAAGCGGCGGAAATAGTTCCAGACCTTAAAGCTCCCCATTATAAAACAGGCTGGCATCTTAACTTAAAGTGTAATATCAGTGAAAATGAGCATAGAACTAATTAACAAAGAATTTCCTGTGTAAGGAATGTATGCTGGGGTCTGAAAACTGGACACCAGTAAAAAAATAACATCTGAAATATAATCAAATTCAAGAGCCAGCCTGTAAAAAGGTATAGGATAAACAAAGAAAAAGGGAGAGAAAAAAGGGGAACAATTATCGAATAAAACTCTGAGATGCTGACATTTCCAAGGTTAAGAATATACAATTACACTGGTCAGTCTGTAATGGATACGTGGAGATGTGAAGGTACAGTATTTCACGAAGGTCTCTATTAATGACCCTCATTCCGAGTTGATCGCACCAAGCAACTTTTTGCTGCTGGTGTGATCAACTAATCTCCGCCTATAGGGGAGTGTATTTTAGCATAGCAGGGCTGCGTTCGCTTGTGCAGCCCTGCTATGCTAAAAAAGTTTCACACAAAACAAGACCAGCCCTGGACATACTTACCCTGTGCGACGGGTCCAGCGATGATAGTCACGGCTGTGACATCAGACATCCACCCTCCGTTCGCCTGGACACGCCTGCATTTTTCTTACCACTCCCCGAATACGGCTTCAAACGGTCACTTGACGCCCCGGAACACCTTCCTGCTGTCAGTCTTCTTGCGGTCGCCGTTGTGACCGCTTTCTTTGCTGTCAGCTTCGTTGCCCAGCGACGGACATTGCTGGGCAACGAATCGCGTGCGCAATGCGCACGCCGCACATGCGCATTCCAGACCCGATCACACCGCTGTGAATAAGCGCAGCGTGCGATCAGATCGGAATGAGGGCCTATGACCGTTTTTCCATAAATATCTACGGTCAGCTTGAAGGGGAATCCCCATCAATAACGGATGTGTCTATCTCTTAGGACCTTGGTTAGATCACGTAGTTCCCTCCTCTTAGCAATGGTTAAAGGGGCCAGATCTTGAAAAAACTGGAGTTTAATTGATTTAAAAAGAATATGAGGCTTTCCGCGAGTAGAGTGTAGGATCTTTTCTTTTTCCTTGAACTTGAGGAAACATAGAACTACATCTTGGTGGAGATACAACATCTCGAGGTTTAGGACTGAGTGCTTGGTGAGCCCTTTCTAACGGCAACTGTTTGTCCTGTAAATCGGGAATCAGAGAGGAGAATAGTGTTTGAAGGTAGGGTTCTAAATTTTCTGCGCTGACGGATTCAGGAATGCTATGGATGCGCAGATTGCATCTTCGTTCACGATTCTCAAGATCTTCGTTTTTGGTGCTAAGTTCAGATAATTCTGCAACAATCTGATCTAGGTCACGACCTGTGTCATTTAGAGCTTTTTGAAAGTGGTCTTGATGGGATTCCATTTTGGTCGCTCTAGAAGCGAGGGAGGAAATGTCCACCTTAATAGAGTCCACTGCTTTATCCAATTTTGGCTCCAATAATTCCTTAAGTTCAGTAATAAGAGAACAGAGAGCCAAGATGTCATCTTTAATGGATAGAGGTGGAGGCGACTTGGCAGAGTTATCCATAGTAATGCGTGCAGGGGAGGGGAGACCTCTAGGGTGGGTGTTTTTGGTGCCCCTAGTGAAATGTTGAGAGATATCAGCACCCACTTGTATAGGAGTCTTGGCAGAAGATTTCTGCATGTGGACCAGACCAGTGTGGGGATTTTTTTTAACTGTTATAAAAATCCATCAGAGAGAAAAAAAAATAATAAAAAAAATAATAACAGGCCCAGAAAAATATTGGGAAGATGAGAAAGTGAGAGCACCCAGGGGAGACCACACTTTTCAGGTGAACATTAGGGTGGTCAGTGAACTAAAACATAAGGAGAGAATATCTCCGGTACAGATACATCCCCTAAAAGGAGGGCAGAGGTTCTACACAATAGATGTTATAGTCGTTATGTGCTGGGAGGAGCAGAGACCCAGGTTATCAGAGCAGCCCTGAGAACAAAATATGTTGAGAAAAAAAATAACCTCCCTGGGAGGGGGCGGGAGAAGTCTTTGCCAGAGTACTGAAAACCAGTGTTGGAGCCACTGAGTGAGGTACTGCAACCTAAAAAGCAATTTCGGGGCTAGATAATTATATAGAGCCAGGGTGCTAGTTGGCAAGTAGGCAGGTCTCCTCACCTTAGATTATGGTGCGTGCTCCAGAGGTTAATATAATAAATTCCTGTACAACCTCTTGATATCATGGAATGTGGGCTGTATAATAGGGTTGGGAAGCCAACTGACCTTGCAGCTCACAACCTCCAGATCAGGTAGGTGTTATGATTCTGATACTCAGGTCAGGGGTGATCTTATACGGTAGGACCTGAATACCAGAACGTAATGCTGGGAAAGGGGAATGGAAAGGGAATAGCCCCTGGCACCCTATCTCCGTTGTCTCGTCCGTGCTGTCAGTACACTCTTGCGAGACTATGGTTGCTTGGGCCCATGGCAGCCGCGTTTGAAGGGCGGATTACGTCTGCCCAACTCCGATGCCCCCTCAGGTCTTAATGAGAGACAAAGTGTGAACCGAGACAGGGTGATAACAAGGGGCCCTCTAACTGAACAACAAAGCCAGGGGCTACTAACAAAGCTGAAACTAAAGTATGCGCGGATTTCCGCCAGGGAAAAGAACAACAAAATACTCCACTTGTCTACTCTCCTACACGGCACCGCCGAGTACCGGAGAGGACTGTGGAAGCGGATACCTCCGCAAATGCTCCAATAACAGAAAATAATATAAAGCGGTTTAGGCCGCAACTCGCGGCGGAGCCGCCACTCACGAAACCAAGCAAGATCCTCAATCGACTGCCACAGGTAAACGAGGACCAGAAGAACTCCTTAGGAATAGACGGCTACACCAAGACTCAGGAACTCAGAGAACTGGAAAGACCGGGCACAGCAGACCAGGAACAGACGTTCACCAAACATGAGCAGCATGCAGGAAGCTATCACCGGCGTCTGTGTGAGGCACTGAGGAGGCTTAAAACCGGGAACCCTCCAATCAGAGTCCAGAGCCTAATTACCCACAATGTCGTGCAGCTGCCTTGCTGCACGACCAGAGAACATGTGTAGTGCATATTAATTAAACACCAGCAACGGGGAACGCGGTCCGCCTGTGGCGTCCCCGTTGCTATGGACCCGGCGGCTCGACACGCACGCGTCCTGGTGTTGCTAGGGACCCGGCGGCTCAGCGCGCACGGCGTCCCTAGCGTTGCCAGGCGCCGTGCAGAAAGGGGAGAAGGTGCAGCGGCCGGCTACGGACCACTGCGCCTAACAGTACCCCCCCTTGAGGAGGGGTTAAAGAACCCCTAAAGCCAGGTTTCCGAGGAAATTCCTGAAAAAATAATCTCTTGAGTCTAGGGGCATGTAGATCCCCATCCAGGACCCAAGACCTTTCCTCCGGACCATAGCCGTTCCAGTGAACCAAAAAATATAGTCGGCCCGAGAAACTTTTGAATCTAAAACCTTCTCAACCAAGAACTCCTGTTGCCCCTGAACATCCACTGGAGATCTACCCTGGGAGGTCTTCCGAGGAAATCTCCTGAAAGAAACATATTGTTTCAACAGGGAACAGTGGAAAGTATTTCCAATTCTGAGAGATCTTGGCAAGCGTAGCCGAAAAGCAACTGGGTTGACCTTCTTAATGATAAGAAATGGTCCAATAAATTTGGGTCCCAGTCTAGCCGAGGGTTGTCGGAGCTTGATGTTGCGAGTTGACAACCATACCTTATCTCCCACCTTAAAAGTGCAAGGACGTCGGAGCCTATCAGAAAATTTATTTTCTCGGAAGGCAGCTTTTCTGAGGGCAAGGTGCACTTTTCTCCAAATTGCTCTGAGGTGGGAGGTTAAGGTCAACGAGGAAACTGGAGAATGATGGAAAAAAGAGTTGGCTCTAGGATGAAAACCAAAGACTGAAAAGAATGGGGACTCCTTGGTGGAGGAATGACAAGAGTTATTATAAGCAAATTCGGCCAAAGGAAGAAACTCGGACCAATCATTCTGGAGTTTGGCCGAATACAAGTGTAAGTATTGTTTTAATGATTGGTTGACTCGTTCGGTTTGCCCATTAGACTGTGGATGGTAACCAGATGTTAAGGACAGTCTCATCTTCAATGATGCACAAAAACTTTTCCAGAATCGTGCGATGAATTGCGGACCCCGATCAGAGACGGGTGGTCTTCTGTTTGCCGGCGGTCGGGCTCCCGGCGCTCAGTATACCGGCGCCGGGAGCCCGACAGCCGGCATACCGACAATTATTTTCCCTCGTGGGGGTCCACGACCCCCATAGAGGGAGAATAAAATGGTGTGGCGCGCGTAGCGCGCCACCGTGCCCGTAGCGTGGCGAGCGCAGCGAGCCCGCAAGGGGCTCATTTGCGCTCGCCAAGCTGTCGGTAAGCCAGCGGTCGGGCTCCCGGCGCCGGGATGCTGGTCGCTGGGAGCCCGACCGCCGGCCAGCCGTAGTGAACCCTCAGAGACAATATCAGTGGGCAGACCATGGAGCCTGAACACATGGCGAAGAAACAAAACTGCCAACCCTTGAGCAGAGGGTAATCGGGGAAGAGCAATGAAATGAGCCATTTTACTAAAACGGTCCACCACCACCCAAATGACTCGAAATCCGGCTGAAAGGGGAAGGTCTACCACGAACTCCATGGAAATATGAGACCATGGCCTGAGAGGAACGGCTAAAGGCATGAGTTGCCCAATAGGCAACGAACGAGGGACCTTATGCTGTGCACAAACCTGACAGGAATGGACAAATTCCTTAACGTCTTTAGAAAGACTAGGCCACCATACTGAGCGAGAGACTAACTCCAAGGTCTTAGTGATACCTGGATGGCCCGAGACTTTGTTGTCATGAAACTCAGTTAAAACAGTGCCTCTCAAAAATTCAGGGACAAAAATTCGACCAGCAGGAGTTAGCCTAGGAGCTTGGTGTTGAAGCTGGTTTAACTGAGTAAATAAATCCTGTGTGAGACCTTTTGAATCCACTGGCGCTCATAAAAACAAATAAAACAAACAATCATAGTGTGATATGTACATAAAAGTGGATGCAAGCACAGAAAAAATCTTTTGGTAGGTCTTATACCTATAATGTATGTCTACCGTTTTAAGAGCAGACAAACACGCTTTCATGGGAGCTGGAATTTCACCAGTCTAGATTTTGTCCTCTTGTATTCCTCTCCTCGATGTTAGGCCCAAAAAAAAGAAGGAAAAAGACCTCCAATAGTGCAACACCATTTATTTTCCAACAGACATAACATTAAAATATTGGGGATAAGGGTGGTCTCTCACCAGAGGAAGTGGTCCACTAAATAAGCAGACAAACACAGCGAAAATTAAGATGATCACACCAGGTGTCCCTGGAAATCGCCGTCCAGATCCTCTGTTGGTATTCCAAGCGTCTCCTCAAAACAAACAGCTCCTCCTGCCAACGCGTTTCGACACTCCAGTGTCTTTTTCAAGGCATGGGGAGAATGAGCCATTTCTACATATTTATACCCCCTTAATTGGGTATTGGATCCCACCTATTTCCAGACATAGATCAGCTAACTCTAATGTCCCCATTACAATGCTGAAAAAAGAACCCTTCCCTGAATCCACCCCATACTTTTCTTTTTGATGGATTTTCCCGCCATCAAACCAGTCCATGAAACATCACAAGCACCCGGAAGTGGTCATCAGCCCCACGCCTTGACCGGAAGTGACGTCACCGCTATCACGCCACTGCCGGTAACAAGACGCGTGTGTACCACAGATCTTCCTCTACCGCACCCGGATGCATTGGGTGTGCGGCTTCACTAGTCCTCCCGGAAGTGTCCTATCCGCCCGGCATCCCCAGCCGTAGGTTCACGTCCGGCGAGCCGATATCGGAAGTGACGTCACGTCATCACTCCGTTTCCGGAAGTAATACATAGGCATGCCGCAAACTTGTTGTATCCAGATGTAATAGGTGTCCGGCTTAATTCGTCCTGCCGGAAGTGTACTGTCCTCCTGATATCCTCATTTAGCAGCAGTGGCCCTTCCCACAATAGTTCCGGTAATGTCAGGAATGATATTATGTGGGGGAAAAACAGTCAAATGTCCATTAAGATGGGGAGTTCCCTCAAAAGAAAGGAAAATATGCAAACATATTAGCAGTATCACAGTCAGTTAAAAACACTCAATAAATCCTTAAAAAAAATGTTTAAATTTAAAAAGACCTCATATAAATAAATAGCAGCATCCCATTCAATTTATGACCCTCCCATAAAATGTCCTCCCAAAAGAAATCAATCATAAGAACCACTTTAACTCAAAATCTTTGTTTAACCCTTTAGGAACAAGGGTCCCACAGTTAAAAATCAACATCATCTCATTTCTTGCCAATTTTGTTCCTAGATCATTTCCCCTGATATCGCCCGTGATGTGCTTTAACCCATAAAAATTCTTAATGTGAGCCACATCACAATTGTGAACATTTTTAAAGTACAAAGAAAGGGCATGTGTCTCCATGCCCTTTGTGATGTTCCTCACATGCTCTCCCAGCCTAACCTTCAGGGGTCTACTTGTTCTTCCAATGTAAAACTTACTGCAAGTACATTCAATACAGTAGATTACATTGGACGTGTGGCATGTAATGAGTTCAGATATTGATACCTTTTTCTCATTAATATGGATCTCTGTAATTTTCATACCGAAATTATTTTTCACCTTCTTACAACCCATACATGTACTGCATCTGTAGAAACCCTTGGATAAAACCCGAGGGCCTTTAGGTGATGCGGGGCATAAACTCCGCACTAATTTGGTTTTGAGGTTAGGAGCCCGCCTAAATATACAGGTGGGATTCTCAGGAAGGTCTCCTCCTATTACAGGGTCCTTCTTTAGAACTTTCCAATGCTTTTTCAAGATCCGTTGAACTTTATTGTGCTGTGAGGAAAAGTTTGTGATGAATGCCCATTTGAAATTCTTATTATGCTCTTGTTTCTCATCTTTGTCTCCCATGGGTTTCTTTAAAATGAGTTCTCTAGCCAAATCTGAAGCTTCTCGTAGAGCCCGGTTTGTTTTCTCCTTATTATAGCCACATTTGTTAAAACACTGTTCCATTTCTTTAGCTTGTGTTTGAAAGACCTCTTCCTCAGAACAGTTCTTTCTTAATCTTCAAAACTGTCCAGATGGTATGGACTCTAGCCACCTATCATGGTGGCAACTGTCCCTATTAATATAGGACCTGGAGTCAGTGGGTTTAATAAAATTTTTGGTTTTTAAACAACCATCTTCTATATAAATACTAAGATCTAAAAAATTAACACATGTGTGGCTGATATCAAACGTGAGGATTATATTCCGATCATTCCCATTTAAAAAGGAGCAAAAATTGTCAAGTTCTTCCCTATCTCCTTTCCAAATAAAAAATATATCATCGATATATATCCGCCAGGACACTAGGTTCGCCCCGAATGGGTTCCCACTCCAAATGGAAGTGTCCTCCCATTTACCCATAAAAATATTTGCATAACTCGGGGCGAACCTAGTGCCCATGGCGGTCCCCCTTTTCTGTATATAAAAATCATCCTTAAAAACAAAATAATTGTTTGTTAAAATAAAGTTAATACCATCAACTATAAAATCCTGTAGATGGGGGTCAATTGTGGATTGTCTCATTTTATTTCTTACTGACTCAACGCCTTGTCTATGTTCAATTATGGTATACAAGGAGCTGACATCAGATGTCACAAGAAAAAATTGCTCCTCCCATTTTACAGTTGATAAAAAATTTAAAACGTCCCCCGTATCTTTCAAATGGGATCGATTAGTTAAAACCAGTGGCTGGAGATAAAAATCTATGAATAAGGACAAATTGGCAGTAAGCGAGTCTACCCCAGAGACTATGGGACGTCCTGGCGGATTACTACTACTTTTATGCATTTTTGGTAAAATGTATATAGTTGGCACTATGGGGTGTTCAATCATAAGGAACTTTGATTCTGTCTCAGTGATAGTGCCATTTTTATTATACTTCTCGACTAGGGTCCGTAATAATAGACTCATTTTTTTGGTGGGATCCCCCCTAATTCTCTTATATGTTCCTACGTCATTTAACTGCCGAATGACCTCTGCTTCATATTTTTCTTTATCCATCAAAACTACGGCCCCGCCTTTATCGGCTGGCTTGATGATTAAATTTCTATCTTTCGATAAAGAATCCAGGGCCCTTCTTTCTTTAAAAGTTAAATTATTTCTCACCTTCTCAGCATCTAATTTTTCTAAATCCCCTAGTACCAATGCACTGAATGACTCTTTAAAACATCCTTTCAAATGGGAAGGAAAAAAACTGGATTTTGGTTTGAATGGAAGAATCTCATTAACCTCATTCTCCAAGGTTTCATTTGATTTCAATTTAAATAATTTTTTTAAGGTCAATTTTCTTATAAATTTTTGTATGTCTATAAAGGTATTGAACTGATTAATTTTAGTTGATGGGGAGAATTTAAGACCCTTTTCCAGGAGGGTACGTTCCTCTCTCAAAAGGATATGTGAACTTAAATTAAAGATTTTGACCTTATCTTCTCCTCCCAAAGAGTCCTGCACACTGTCTTTTATGTGTCCTATAGATGATTTGGTGGCTATTCTTCTATTCTCCCTTTTCTTCTTATTCCTAATTTTAGTTTGATTATGGGCTTTTCCTCCCCTTTTACCCCTTAGTCTCCGCTTTATTTCCAAAGAGCAGCTCTCCTTCCCATCTCTAAAAAAGGAGATGGATTGAGTGGAAGCTCATCTTGTAAGGGGAAAAAACGATTGGGATGTCCATACTGTGATCCTCTCAATTCCCTCCTTGGGTAATCCCTCCGGTTCCATTCTTTCCCATTTCCCCAATTTACGTCCTCCCTTCTATCCCATCTCTCGTTGTTATGTGATCTTCCAAACCCTCCATTAGTACTCCTATCTCTCCATCCCCCTTGATATTCTCTGGGGTTTTGAAAAAGCGGAGTTCCTTTGTTGAGTCTATGACCCAACGGGGAATTCCTTCTATTATAACGAGGCTTAGTGGTCTCAAATCTCCATTGTTCCCGTTTTTGGTAGATCTTATTCTTTTTCACGGACACTGGATTAGGTATTTCCTTCTTACCAGTCTCCATAGGAGTCTTGGGACAAGAGTCTACATTCTTATCACGCAGGAATTTTTTGGTTTTCCTTGCGACAAGAATTTTCTCGGCCTGTGTCACCTTAGTGCCAATAATTTTCTCTTTCTCCTTAAAATCAGGGAGATCAGAGAATGGAATAATTAATTTTTTAAACTCATGTATTTCCTCGTCTAATTTCCTCAAATCATATTTTCTCTCATCTATTATTAATTGCATCAAATTAAACGAACAGTTCTCAATGATCATATCCCATTTCTGTATGAAACCTTCTGTTGGTGTGGTGAAGCTAGCCTTCATATCAATTCGTAAACCCTTGGGAACCATCTTGGAAGCCAGATATTTTTCCAAGGTGACTACCTCCCACCAAATCCTGTTTTCCTTCAGGAGGTTGATCTCTAGTCTATGTAGCAGATTGTCTAAATCTTCATCTGCCGGGATAATTTCATTATCTTGATGGTCAAACAAATTGTGTAGTTTTTTCAACCTTTCCTCCCTAAATTTAAACATATCGGCAGCACAAATTTATCAATATAGGTGAAAAAATGTAAACACAAGAAGAAAAGTGATAAAATACTGTGCGCCAAATCTGAGCAGCCTTCTGGTTTCGAATGGAAAAATAAGTGTCACCAACACTTCATAAATCGATGCAGTCAAAAGGGGGATACCATTTGAATCCACTGGCGCTCATAAAAACAAATAAAACAAACAATCATAGTGTGATATGTACATAAAAGTGGATGCAAGCACAGAAAAAAATCTTTTGGTAGGTCTTATACCTATAATGTATGTCTACCGTTTTAAGAGCAGACAAACACGCTTTCATGGGAGCTGGAATTTCACCAGTCTAGATTTTGTCCTCTTGTATTCCTCTCCTCGATGTTAGGCCCAAAAAAAAGAAGGAAAAAGACCTCCAATAGTGCAACACCATTTATTTTCCAACAGACATAACATTTAAATATTGTGGATAAGGGTGGTCTCTCACCAGAGGAAGTGGTCCACTAAATAAGCAGACAAACACAGCGAAAATTAAGATGATCACACCAGGCGTCCCTGGAAATCGCCGTCCAGATCCTCTGTTGGTATTCCAAGCGTCTCCCCAAAACAAACAGCTCCTCCTGCCAACGTGTTTCGACACTCCAGTGTCTTTTTCAAGGCATGAGGAGAATGAGCCATTTCTACATATTTATACCCCCTTAATTGGGTATTGGATCCCACCTATTTCCAGACATAGATCAGCTAACTCTAATGTCCCCATTACAATGCTGAAAAAAGAACCCTTCCCTGAATCCACCCCATACTTTTCTTTTTGATGGATTTTCCCGCCATCAAACCAGTCCATGAAACATCACAAGCACCCGGAAGTGGTCATCAGCCCTGCGCCTTGACCGGAAGTGACGTCACCGCTATCACGCCACTGCCGGTAACAAGACGCGTGTGTACCACAGATCTTCCTCTACCGCACCCGGATGCATTGGGTGTGCAACTTCACTAGTCCTCCCGGAAGTGTCCTATCCGCCCGGCATCCCCAGCCGTAGGTTCACGTCCGGCGAGCCGATATCGGAAGTGACGTCACGTCATCACTCCGTTTCCGGAAGTAATACATAGGCATGCCGCAAACTTGTTGTACCCAGATGTAATAGGTGTCCGGCTTAATTCGTCCTGCCGGAAGTGTACTGTCCTCCTGATATCCTCATTTAGCAGCAGTGGCCCTTCCCACAATAGTTCCGGTAATGTCAGGAATGATATTATGTGGGGAAAAAAACAGTCAAATGTCCATTAAGATGGGGAGTTCCCTCAAAAGAAAGGAAAATATGCAAACATATTAGCAGTATCACAGTCAGTTAAAAACACTCAATAATTCCTTTCTTTTGAGGGAACTCCCCATCTTAATGGACGTTTGACTGTTTTTTCCCCACATAATATCATTCCTGACATTACCGGAACTATTGTGGGAAGGGCCACTGCTGCTAAATGAGGGTATCAGGAGGACAGTACACTTCCGGCAGGACGAATTAAGTCGGACACCTATTACATCTGGGTACAACAAGTTTGCGGCATGCCTATGTATTACTTCCGGAAACGGAGTGATGACGTGACGTCACTTCCGATATCGGCTCGCCGGACGTGAACCTACGGCTGGGGATGCCGGGCGGATAGGACACTTCCGGGAGGACTAGTGAAGCCACACACCCAATGCATCCGGGTGCGGTAGAGGAAGATCTGTGGTACACACGCGTCTTGTTACCGGCAGTGGCGTGATAGCGGTGACGTCACTTCCGGTCAAGGCGCGGGGCTGATGACCACTTCCGGGTGCTTGTGATGTTTCATGGACTGGTTTGATGGCGGGAAAATCCATCAAAAAGAAAAGTATGGGGTGGATTCAGGGAAGGGTTCTTTTTTCAGCATTGTAATGGGGACATTAGAGTTAGCTGATCTATGTCTGGAAATAGGTGGGATCCAATACCCAATTAAGGGGGTATAAATATGTAGAAATGGCTCATTCTCCTCATGCCTTGAAAAAGACACTGGAGTGTCGAAACGCGTTGGCAGGAGGAGCTGTTTGTTTTGGGGAGACGCTTGGAATACCAACAGAGGATCTGGACGGCGATTTCCAGGGACGCCTGGTGTGATCATCTTAATTTTCGCTGTGTTTGTCTGCTTATTTAGTGGACCACTTCCTCTGGTGAGAGACCACCCTTATCCCCAATATTTTAATGTTATGTCTGTTGGAAAATAAATGGTGTTGCGCTATTGGAGGTCTTTTTCCTTCTTTTTTTTGGGCCTAACATCGAGGAGAGGAATACAAAAGGACAAAATCTAGACTGGTGAAATTCCAGCTCCCATGAAAGCGTGTTTGTCTGCTCTTAAAACGGTAAACATACATTATAGGTATAAGACCTACCAAAATATTTTTTCTGTGCTTGCATCCACTTTTATGTACATATCACACTATGATTGTTTGTTTTATTTGTTTTTATGAGCGCCAGTGGATTCAAATGGTATCCCCTTTTGACTGCATCGATTTATGAAGTGTTGGTGACACTTATTTTTTCATTTGAAACCAGAAGGCTGCTCAGATTTGGCGCACAGTATTTTATCACTTTTCTTCTTGTGTTTGCATTTTTTCACCTATATTGATAAATTTGTGCTGCCGATATGTTTAAATTTAGGGAGGAAAGGTTGAAAAAACGACACAATTTGCTTGACCATCAAGATAATGAAATTATCCCAGCAGATGAAGATTTAGACAATCTGCTACATAGACTAGAGATCACCCTCCTGAAGGAAAACAGGATTTGGTGGGAGGTAGTCACCTTGGAAAAATATCAGGCTTCCAAGATGGTTCCCAAGGGTTTAAGAATTGATAAGAAGGCTCGCTTCACCACACCAACAGAAGGTTTCATACAGAAATGGGATATGATCATTGAGAACTGTTCGTTTAATTTGATGCAATTAATAATAGATGAGAGAAAAGATGATTTGAGGAAATTAGACGAGGAAATACATGAGTTTAAAAAATTAATTATTCCATTCTCTGATCTACCTGATTTTAAGGAGAAAGAGAAAATTATTGGCACTAAGGTGACACAGGCCGAGAAAATTATTGTCGCAAGGAAAACCAAAAAATTCCTGCGTGATAAGAATGTAGACTCTTGTCCCAAGACTCCTATGGAGACTGGTAAGAAGGAAATACCTAATCTAGTGTCCGTGAAAAAGAATAAGATCTACCAAAAACGGGAACAATGGAGATTTGAGACCACTAAGCCTCGTTATAATAGAAGGAATTCCCTGTTGGGTCATAGACTCAACAAAGGAACTCCGCTTTTTCAAAACCCCAGAGAATATCAAGGGGGATGGAGAGATAGGAGTACTAATGGAGGGTTTGGAAGATCACATAACAACGAGAGATGGGATAGAAGGGAGGACGTAAATTGGGGAAATGGGAAAGAATGGAACCGGAGGGATTACCCAAGGAGGGAATTGAGAGGATCACAGTATGGACATCCCAATCGTTTTTTTCCCTTACAAGATGAGCTTCCACTCAATCCATCTCCTTTTTTAGAGATGGGAAGGAGAGCTGCTCTTTGGAAATAAAGCGGAGACTAAGGGGTAAAAGGGGAGGAAAAGCCCATAATCAAACTAAAATTAGGAATAAGAAGAAAAGGGAGAATAGAAGAATAGCCACCAAATCATTTATAGGGCACATAAAAGACAATGTGCAGGACTCTTTGGGAGGAGAAGATAAGGTCAAAATCTTTAATTTAAGTTCACATATCCTTTTGAGAGAGGAACGTACCCTCCTGGAAAAGGGTCTTAAATTCTCCCCATCAACTAAAATTAATCAGTTCAATACCTTTATAAACATACAAAAATTTATAAGAAAATTGACCTTAAAAAAATTCTTTAAATTGAAATCAAATGAAACCTTGGAGAATGAGGTTAATGAGATTCTTCCATTCAAACCAAAATCCAGTTTTTTTCCTTCCCATTTGAAAGGATGTTTTTTAGAGTCATTCGGTGCATTGGTACTAGGGGATTTAGAAAAATTAGATGGTGAGAAATAATTTAACTTTTAAAGAAAGAAGGGCCCTGGATTCTTTACCGAAAGATAGAAATTTAATCATCAAGCCAGCCGATAAAGGCGGGGCCGTAGTTTTGATGGATAAAGAAAAATATGAAGCAGAGGTCATTCGGCAGTTAAATGACGTAGGAACATATAAGAGAATTAGGGGGGATCCCACCAAAAAAATGAGTCTATTATTATGGACCCTAGTCGAGAAGTATAATAAAAATGGCACTATCACTGAGACGGAATAAAAGTGCCTTATTATTGAACACCCCATAGTGCCAACTATATACATTTTACCAAAAATGCATAAAAGTAGTAGTAATCCGCCAGGACGTCCCATAGTCTCTGGGGTAGACTCGCTTACTGCCAATTTGTCCTTATTCATAGATTTTTAATCTCCAGCCACTGGTTTTAACTAATCGATCCCATTTGAAAGATACGGGGGACGTTTTAAAATTTTTATCAACTGTAAAATGGGAGGAGCAATTTTTTCTTGTGACATCTGATGTCTGCTCCTTGTATACCATAATTGAACATAGACAAGGCGTTGAGTCAGTAAGAAATAAAATGAGACAATCCACAATTGACCCCCATCTACAGGATTTTATAGTTGATGGTATTAACTTTATTTTAACAAACAATTATTTTGTTTTTAAGGATGATTTTTATATACAGAAAAGGGGGACCGCCATGGGCACTAGGTTCGCCCCGAGTTATGCAAATATTTTTATGGGTGAATGGGAGGACACTTCCATTTGGAGTGGGAACCCATTCAGGGCGAACCTAGTGTCCTGGCGGAGATATATCGATGATATATTTTTTATTTGGAAAGGAGATAGGGAAAAACTTGACAATTTTTGCTCCTTTTTAAATGGGAATGATCGGAATATAATCCTCACGTTTGATATCAGCCACACATGTGTTAATTTTTTAGATCTTAGTATTTATATAGAAGATGGTTGTTTAAAAACAAAAAATTTTATTAAACCCACTGACTCCAGGTCCTATATTAATAGGGACAGTTGCCACCATGATAGGTGGCTAGAGTCCATACCATCTGGACAGTTTAGAAGATTAAGAAAGAACTGTTCTGAGGAAGAGGTCTTTCAAACACAAGCTAAAGAAATGGAACAGTGTTTTAACAAATGTGGCTATAATAAGGAGAAAACAAACCGGGCTCTACGAGAAGCTTCATGTTTGGATAGAGAACTCATTTTAAAGAAACCCATGGGAGACAAAGATGAGAAACAAGAGCATAATAAGAATTTCAAATGGGCATTCATCACAAACTTTTCCTCACAGCACAATAAAGTTCAACGGATCTTGAAAAAGCATTGGAAAGTTCTAAAGAAGGACCCTGTAATAGGAGGAGACCTTCCTGAGAATCCCACCTGTATATTTAGGCGGGCTCCTAACCTCAAAACCAAATTAGTGCGGAGTTTATGCCCCGCATCACCTAAAGGCCCTCGGGTTTTATCCAAGGGTTTCTACAGATGCGGTACATGTATGGGTTGTAAGAAGGTGAAAAATAATTTCGGTATGAAAATTACAGAGATCCATATTAATGAGAAAAAGGTATCAATATCTGAACTCATTACATGCCACACGTCCAATGTAATCTACTGTATTGAATGTACTTGCAGTAAGTTTTACATTGGAAGAACAAGTAGACCCCTGAAGGTTAGGCTGGGAGAGCATGTGAGGAACATCACAAAGGGCATGGAGACACATGCCCTTTCTTTGCACTTTAAAAATGTTCACAATTGTGATGAGGCTCACATTAAGAATTTTTATGGGTTAAAGCACATCACGGGCGATATCAGGGGAAATGATCTAGGAACAAAATTGGCAAGAAATGAGATGATGTTGATTTTTAACTGTGGGACCCTTGTTCCTAAAGGGTTAAACAAAGATTTTGAGTTAAAGTGGTTCTTATGATTGATTTCTTTTGGGAGGACATTTTATGGGAGGGTCATAAATTGAACGGGATGCTGCTATTTGTTTATATGAGGTCTTTTAAATTTAAACATTTTTTTTAAGGATTTATTGAGTGTTTTTAACTGACTGTGATACTGCTAATATGTTTGCATATTTTCCTTTCTTTTGAGGGAACTCCCCATCTTAATGGACATTTGACTGTTTTTTCCCCACATAATATCATTCCTGACATTACCGGAACTATTGTGGGAAGGGCCACTGCTGCTAAATGAGGATATCAGGAGGACAGTACACTTCCGGCAGGACGAATTAAGCCGGACACCTATTACATCTGGGTACAACAAGTTTGCGGCATGCCTATGTATTACTTCCGGAAACGGAGTGATGACGTGACGTCACTTCCGATATCGGCTCGCCGGACGTGAACCTACGGCTGGGGATGCCGGGCGGATAGGACACTTCCGGGAGGACTAGTGAAGCCGCACACCCAATGCATCCGGGTGCGGTAGAGGAAGATCTGTGGTACACACGCGTCTTGTTACCAGCAGTGGCGTGATAGCGGTGACATCACTTCCGGTCAAGGCGCAGGGCTGATGACCACTTCCGGGTGCTTGTGATGTTTCATGGACTGGTTTGATGGCGGGAAAATCCATCAAAAAGAAAAGTATGGGGTGGATTCAGGGAAGGGTTCTTTTTTCAGCATTGTAATGGGGACATTAGAGTTAGCTGATCTATGTCTGGAAATAGGTGGGATCCAATACCCAATTAAGGGGGTATAAATATGTAGAAATGGCTCATTCTCCTCATGCCTTGAAAAAGACACTGGAGTGTCGAAACGCGTTGGCAGGAGGAGCTGTTTGTTTTGGGGAGACGCTTGGAATACCAACAGAGGATCTGGACGGCGATTTCCAGGGACGCCTGGTGTGATCATCTTAATTTTCGCTGTGTTTGTCTGCTTATTTAGTGGACCACTTCCTCTGGTGAGAGACCACCCTTATCCCCAATATTTTAATGTTATGTCTGTTGGAAAATAAATGGTGTTGCACTATTGGAGGTCTTTTTCCTTCTTTTTTTTGGGCCTAACATCGAGGAGAGGAATACAAGAGGACAAAATCTAGACTGGTAAAATTCCAGCTCCCATGAAAGCGTGTTTGTCTGCTCTTAAAACGGTAGACATACATTATAGGTATAAGACCTACCAAAAGATTTTTTCTGTGCTTGCATGCACTTTTATGTACATATCACACTATGATAGTTTGTTTTATTTGTTTTTATGAGCGCCAGTGGATTCAAATGGTATCCCCCTTTTGACTGCATCGATTTATGAAGTGTTGGTGACACTTATTTTTCCATTTGAAACCAGAAGGTTGCTCAGATTTGGCGCACGGCATTTTATCACTTTTCTTCCTGTGTGAGACCTGCCCGGATGACTGAAGATTGGGGTAGTAACAGGATTGCTATTGTGAACC
The DNA here is from genome assembly GCF_028390025.1 of Pseudophryne corroboree. Taxonomy (NCBI): domain Eukaryota; kingdom Metazoa; phylum Chordata; class Amphibia; order Anura; family Myobatrachidae; genus Pseudophryne; species Pseudophryne corroboree. Next base: position 406,099,589 of record NC_086452.1, read on the forward strand.
GGAAGAAAGCAACGTGACAGGGCATTAGCTTTCGTATTCTTGGAACCAGGCCTGAAGGTGATAATAAACCTGAAACGAGTAAAGAACAATGCCCAACGTGCCTGCCGAGCATTAAGCCGTTTAGCTGACTCAATATATTGCAGGTTCTTATGGTCAGTAAATACAGTAATAGTATGCCTAGCTCCCTCCAGCCAATGCCTCCACTCCTCGAAAGCCCATTTTACTGCCAGTAATTCCCGATTACCAACGTCATTGTTGGATTCTGCGGAGGAGAATTTCCTGGACATGAAGGCACAAGGATGTAGTTCCAGAGACTCCGGATCTTCCTGAGAAAGGATGGCCCCCACTCCAACCTCTGAGGCATCAACCTCCACAATAAAGGGAAGCTCCGGATTAGGATGTCTGAGGACAGGAGCCGAGACAAAGGCCTGCTTCAAGGCCCGGAAGGCAAACTCAGCTTCAGGCGACCAATTGGAAGGATCCGCTCCTTTTTTAGTCAAAGCTACTATGGGAGTGACCAGGTCAGAAAAAGTATGAATGAACCGCCTATAATAATTTGCAAACCCTAAAAAGCGCTGAATTGCTTTTAAATTAGTGGGTTGCGCCCAATTAAGAATGGCCTGGAGTTTTTTCGGTTCCATGCAAAATCCCTGGGGAGAAATAACGTACCCCAAGAAAGACACTTCTGTGATGTGAAAATCACACTTCTCAAGCTTAGCATATAAATGATTCTCTCGTAGCTTTTGAAGAACCAGACGCACCTGGGTAACATGTTGTTCTATAGACTCAGAGTATATCAAAATGTCATCTAAATAAACGACCACGAACTTCTCAAGGAAGTCACGGAGAACATCGTTGATGAGGTCTTGAAAAACCGCCGGAGCATTTGACAGGCCAAACGGCATCACCAGGTATTCATAGTGACCCGACTGAGTGCTGAATGCCGTCTTCCACTCATCCCCAGATTTTATTCGGATGAGGTTGTAAGCTCCCCTCAGATCGATTTTTGAAAAGATCACGGCGGAGCGTAACTGATCAAAAAGCACTGAAATCAATGGCAAAGGATAGGTGTTCTTCACAGAGATTTTATTCAGAGCCCTAAAGTCAATGCATGGTCTAAGCGACCCATCTTTTTTCTCAACAAAGAAAAACCCCGCACTCAACGGAGATTTTGAAGGCCTAATAAAGCCTTTCTTAAGGCTTTCCTGAATGTAATTATTCATGGCCGTGGTTTCTGGTCTAGACAGGGCATATAATCTCCCCTTAGGTAAAGTGGCACCTGGTACTAACTCGATTGCACAGTCATAGGACCGATGGGGAGGCAGAATGTCCGCATTGCCTTTGGAGAACACATCGGCAAAATCCTGATATTCCACAGGAATAAGTTCTGGGACGACTGCCGCAACCCGGACTGGATGAGAAATACATTCCTTAACACAAAAAGGACTCCATTGGGAAATTTCCCCTGACCGCCAATCAATGGTGGGATTATGAAAGGCAAGCCAAGGGTGACCCAAAACTACAGGGACTGCTGGACAATGTGTAAGGTAGAATTCTATATCTTCTGAATGTAAGGCCCCTACTGTAAGTAATACTGGAGGTGTGCGGTGAGTAATTATCCCATTGGAAAGCGGACCCCCATCTAACCCGTGCATGGTGATACGTCTATCCAAGGGAATCTGTGGAATGCCTAAGGCCTTAGCCCAAGCTAAGTCCATAAAATTTCCTACAGCTCCACTGTCGACGAAGGCCGACACTAATGAACCGAGGCTGCCAAAGGAAATTTTAACAGGAACTAATAAAGAGTCATTTGAGGAGATAAGCTGCAGACCCAAGTGTACCCCCTCACAATTCACTTGGTCAGAGCGTTTCCCGACTTGTTCGGGCAGTTGCGAGCAATATGTCCCTTACCACCACAGTACAAACAGAGACCAGAATTTAATCTTCTGGTTCTTTCCTCTGGGGATAGCCGGGAGAGACCCATCTGCATGGGCTCCTCGACGTCCTCAGGAAAGGTATAAACACTAGGACTAGGCCTAAAATTTGTTCCTCTTTCAGCCCTCCGCTCTCGGAGACGACGATCTATTTTAATTGCAAGCTCCATGAGTTTGTCGAGAGTCTCAGGAGCGGGGTACTGAAGGAGACTGTCTAATAAGTTCTGACAAACCGAGACGAAACTGACTGCGCAGGGCCGGGTCATTCCAGCCACAGTCTTTCGTCCAACGGCGGAATTCGGTACAATACACCTCTGCTGGATTTTTACCTTGTTTAAGAGCACGCAGGTGACTCTCAGCTGACGCCTCTCTATCAGGGTCATCATACAACAGGCCTAACGATTTAAAAAAGGCGTCTACTGATAAATCAGACAGGAGACATGGGCACTTTAAGAAAGAATTTAGATTCTGGTGTGCTCTGGCTCCTCCCTCTATGTCCCTCCTCCAGACCTCAGTTAGAGAAACTGTGCCCGGAAGAGCTGACAGTACAAGGAAAGGATTTTGGGAATCCAGGGTAAGACTCATACCAGCCACACCAATCACACCGTATAACTTGTGATAACTTTACCCAGTTAACAGTATGAACAATCACAGAGCATCAGATAAACTCTGATGCAACTATAACATAACCCTTATTTAAGCAATAACTATATACAGGCATTGCAGAAGAAGTTCGCACTTGGGACGGGCGCCCAGCATCCACTACGGACTACGAGAAATAGATTACCGGTAAGTAAAATCTTATTTTCTCTAACGTCCTAGTGGATGCTGGGGACTCTGTAAGGACCATAGGGATTATACCAAAGCTCCCAAACGGGCGGGAGAGTGCGGATGACTCTGCAGCACCGAATGAGCAAACACAAGGTCCTCCTCAGCCAGGGTATCACACTTGTAGAACCTTGCAAAGGTATTTGTACATGACCAAGTAGCTGCTCTGCAAAGCTGTACTGCCGAGACCCCTTGGGCAGCCGCCCAAGAAGATCCCACCTTCCTTGTGGAATGGGCCTTAACTGATTTAGGCAGCGGCAACCCAGCTGCAGAATGAGCCTGCTGAATCGTGTTACAGATCCAGCGAGCAATAGTTTGCTTTGAAGCAGGCGCCCCAAGCTTGTTGGAAACATACAGGATAAACAAAGATTCTGTTTTCCTGACCTTAGCCGTTCTGGCTACATAAACCTTCAAAGCCCCGACCACATCCAGTGACTCGGAATCCTCCAAGTCAGTAGTAGCCACAGGCACCACAATAGGTTGGTTTATATGAAAGGATGAAACCACTTTCGGCAGAAATTGTGGGCGGGTCCGCAATTCTGCTCTATCCGCATGGAAAACCAGATAAGGGCTTTTATGTGACAAAGCCGCCAATTCTGACACACGCCTAGCCGAAGCCAAGGCTAATAGCATGACCACCTTCCACGTGAGATATTTTACTTCCACCGTTTTGAGTGGTTCAAACCAGTGTGATTTCAGGAAACTCAACACCACGTTAAGATCCCAAGGTGCCACTGGAGGCACAAAAGGGGGCAGAATATGCAGCACTCCCTTTACAAATGTCTGAACTTCAGGCAGAGAAGCCAGTTCTTTTTGAAAGAAAATGGATAAGGCCGAAATCTGAACCTTAATGGAACCCAATTTAAGGCCCAAAGTCACTCCCGACTGTAGGAAGTGAAGGAAAAGGCCCAGCTGGAATTCCTCCGTAGGGGCATTCCTGGCCTCACACCAAGCCACATATTTTCGCCATATACGGTGATAATGTTGAGCCGTCACATCCTCCCTAGCCTCTATCAGCGTAGGAATGACCTCATCCGGAATGTCTTTTTTTGCTAGGATCCGTCCTTCAACCGCCATGCCGTCAAACGCAGCCGTGGTAAGTCTTGGAACAGACAGGGCCCCTGTTGCACAAGTCCTGTCCTAGAGGCAGAGGCCACGGGTCCTCTGTGAGCATTTCGTGCAGATCTGGATACCAAGTCCTTCTTGGCCAATCCGGAACAAAGAGTATTGTTCTCATTCCTCTTTTCCTTATGATTCTCAGCACCTTGGGTATGAAAGGAAGAGGAGGAAATACATAGACCGACGGGAACACGCACGGTGTCACCAGTGCGTCCACAGCTATCGCCTGAGGGTCTCTTGACCTGGCGCAAAATCTCTGCAGCTTTTTGTTGAGGCGGGATGCCATCATGTCCACCTGTGGCAGTTCCCACCGACTTGCAATCTGCATGAAGACTTCTTGATGAAGTCCCCACTCTCCCGGGTGGAGGTCGTGCCTGCTGAGGAAGTCTGCTTCCCAGTTGTCTACTCCCGGAATGAACACTGCTGACAGTGCACTTACGTGATTCTCCGCCCAGCGAAGAATTCTGGTGGCTTCTACCATCACCACCCTGCTCCTTGTGCCGCCTTGGCGGTTTACATGAGCCACTGCGGTGATATTGTCTGACTGAATCAGAACCGGTTGGTCGCAAAGCAGGGACTCCGCTTGACGTAGGGCGTTGTATACGGCCCTTAGCTCCAGGATATTGATGTGAAGGCAAGTCTCCTGACTTGACCACAGCCCTTGGAAATGTCTTCCCTGTGTGACTGCCCCCCATCCTCGGAGGCTTGCATCCGTGGTCACCAGGACCCAGTCCTGAATGCCGAATCTGTGACCTTCGAGAAGGTGAGCACTCTGCAGCCACCACAGGAGAGACACCCTGGCCCTGGGGGATAGGGTGATTAACCGATGCATCTGAAGATGTGATCCTGACCACTTGTCCAGTAAGTCCCATTGGAAGGTCCTCGCATGGAACCTGCCAAAGGGAATGGCCTCGTATGATGCCACCATCCTTCCCAGGACTCGAGTGCAGTGATGCACTGACACCTGTTTTGGTTTAAATAGATTCCTGACCAGTGTCACGAGCTCCTGAGCTCTCTCTATTGGGAGATAAAACCTTTTCTGGTCTGTGTCTAGGATCATGCCTAGGAGAGGCAGAAGAGCTGTAGGAACCAACTGCGACTTTGGAATATATAGAATCCAGTCGTGTTGCCGTTACACTTCCAGAGAAAGTGATACGCCGTTCAGCAACTGCTCTCTTGATCTTGCTTTTATGAGGAGATCATCCAAGTACGTGATAATAGTGACGCCTTGCTTCCGCAGGAGCACCATCATTTCCGCCATTACCTCGGTGAATATTCTCGAGGCCGTGGAGAGACCAAACGGTAACGTCTGAAATTGGTAATGACAATCCCGTACTGCAATTCTGAGGTACGCCTGATGAGGTGGATAAATGGAGACATGAAGGTATGCATCCTTTATGTCCCGAGTCACCATAAAATCTCCCCCTTTCAGTCTTGCAATGACCGCTCTTAGCGGTTCCATCTTGAACTTGAACCTTTTCGGGTATATGTTCAGGGATTTTAAATTCAATATGGGTCTGACCGAACCGTCTGGTTTCGGGACTACAACATGGTCGAATAATAACCCCCTCCTTGTTGAAGGAGGGGAACCTTGACCACCACCTGTTGAAGATACAATTTGTGAATTGCAGTTAACACTGTTTCCCTCTCGTGGGGGGAAGCCGGCAGGGCCGTCGGTGAGGGGGCATCTTCTCAAAGTCCAGCTTGTATCCCCGAGACACAATATCTATTGCCCAGGGATCTAACAGGGAGTGAACCCACTTGTGGCTGAACTTACGAAGGCGTGCCCCCACCGGGCCTAGCTCCGCCTGTGGAACCCCAGCGACATGTGGTGGATTTTTGTAGAGACCGGGGAGGACTTCTGTGCCTGGGAACTAGCTGTGTTGTGCAGCTTCTTTCCTCTGCCCCCGCCTCTGGCAAGAAAGGGCGCACCTCGGACTTTCTTGTTTCTTTATTGGAAAGGCTGCATTTGATAATGTCGTGCTTTCCTAGGCTGTGCAGGAATATAAGGCAAAATATCAGAATTACCAGCTATAGCTGTGGAGACCAGGTCCGAGAACCCTTCTCCACACAATCCTCAGCCTTCCATATGCCTCTTAAGTCGGCATCATCTGTCCATTACATATTCTACAGGACACGTCAAGCAGAAATCGACATAGCTTTGACTCTAGGACCCAGTATACTCATGTCTCTTTGGGCATGTTTTATATATACATATCTCTTAAGACAGCATCTTTAATATATATTTATCTCTATATATACATATATATCTATATACATACTAGGGCGCTATAAACCCATGCCGACACAATCGCCGGTCTGAGTAGTGTACCAGAAAGTGCATGCTATCTGCAGGATCCCTGAGAATAGCTTGACACCCTAGGGGAAGATTCCCATCATATCCTGGCCCTAGTGGGGAAAGGATACTGCCTGAGAATTCATTGTGGGAAACTGCAGTCTTCTGGAGATTCCCGCTCTTTTTCATCATGAGAGGAGGGAAATTTACCTCAGCTTTCTTCCCCTTAAACATGTGTACCCTTGTGTCAGGGACAGATGAGTCATCAGTGATATGCAAATCATCTTTTATTACAATAATCATATATTGAATACTTTTCTGCCATTTTGGCTGTAACTTTGCATTATCGTAGTCGACACTGGAGTCAAACTCCGTGTCGATTTCAGTGTCTATTATTTTGGATAGTGAGCATTGAGAGACTCTGAAGGTCTCTGCGACATAGGGACAGACATGGGTACATTTCCTGTCTGTTCTCTAATCTTTTGTGCAATAAATTCACCTTAACACTTAATTACACATATCCAAACAGGTGTCGGCGTTGTCGACGGAGACACCCTCTCACACACATATTTGCTCCATCTCCTCCTTAGGGGAGCCTTTTACCTCAGACATGTCAACACACACGTACCGACACACCACACACTCAGGGAATGCTCATCTGAAGACAATTCCCCCATAAGGCCCTTTGGAGAGACAGAGAGAGAGTATGCCAGCACACACCCCAGCGCTATTAACCCAGGAATAACACAGTAACTTAATGTTAACCCAGTAGCTGCTGTTTATATTGATTTTTGCGCCTAATTATGTGCCCCCCCTCTCTTTTTACCGTGTAACTGCAGGGGAGAGACTGGGGAGCTTCCTCTCAGCGGTGCTGTGGAGAAAAAACATGGCGCTGGTGAGTGCTGAGGAAGAAGCCCCGCCCCCTCAATGGCGTGCTTCTGTCCCGCTTTTATGTACAATTTTGGCGGGGGCTCATACATATATACAGTGCCCAACTGTATATTATGCAAACTTTTGACAAAGAGGTCTATAATTGTTGCCCAGGGCGCCCCCCCCCCCTGCGCCCTGCACCCTTACAGTGACCGGAGTATGTGGGTGTAGTGTGGGAGCAATGGCGCACAGCTGCAGTGCTGTGCGCTACCTCATATGAAGACTGGAGTCTTCTGCTGCCGATTTCGAAGTCTTCTTGCTTCTTTCACCCGGCTTCTGTCTTCCGGCTCTGCGAGGGGGATGGCGGCGCGGCTCCGGGATCGGACGACAAAGGGTGAGATCCTGTGTACGATCCCTCTGGAGCTAATGGTGTCCAGTAGCCTAAGAAGCAGGTCCTATCTTCAGAGAGTAGGGCTGCTTCTCTCCCCTCAGTCCCACGATGCAGGGAGTCTGTTGCCAGCAGAGCTCCCTGAAAATAAAAAACCTAACAAAATACTTTCTTATAGCAAGCTCAGGAGAGCTCACTAAGTAGCACCCAGCTCGTCCGGGCACAGATTCAAACTGAGGTCTGGAGGAGGGACATAGAGGGAGGAGCCAGAGCACACCAGAATCTAAATTCTTTCTTAAAGTGCCCATGTCTCCTGCGGAGCCCGTCTATTCCCCATGGTCCTTACGGAGTCCCCAGCATCCACTAGGACGTTAGAGAAATATATATTTTTTATTATTTTTTTGTTTTTTTTTTATTTTATTTTTTTAAGTCGCAGCTCATTTCAAACTCTGTGGAGTCACAGGGCTTTTAGATGCACGTGAACAAAGTGCACTAGGGTAAAGTGCACCAAACAGTACAAACAATAGAAGAATATCTTTATATTTCACTTTGCAGCTCAGCTCTCACTGCGGCAATTCAAAGGGATTTTGTTTTATTATGAACGTGAAAAAAAAATGCACAGGGGTACATTGCACAAAGGTTGCATACACTTTCAATAATCAATTATACTTCTTTTTAAGATTTTTTTACTTTTTTTTGCAACTGACAATGATGATACACAATGTACAGTATTGCTGCTTGTGAACAGCCACTTTAGATGAACACAGTACAGCACAGCATACAGCAGCGTGCCCTTATACACTGACTATACAGAGCACAGCCACTTGTTTTATGAGTCTGGAGTCAGGACACAGCTCAGCCAATTTACCTCAGAGTACAGCGCAGCTTACAGCAGCATGCCCCTACTCACACTGACTATCCAGAGCACAGCCATTTGTTTTATGAGTCTGGACACATCTCAGCCAATTTGCAGCAGAGTACAGCACAGCATAAAGTAGCATGCCCCTATACACACTTACTATACACTTCACAGCTTGTGAGTCTGGACACAGCACAGCCAATACAGCAGAGTACAGCACGGCATACAGCAGCGTGCCCCTATACACACTTACTGTACAGAGCACAGTTTTGGGTCTGGACACAGCAGAGTACAGCACGGCATACAGTAGCGTGTCCCTATACACACTTACTGTACAGAGCACAGTTTTGGGTCTGAACACAGCACAGCCAGTACAGCAGAGTACAGCGCAGCATAAAGTAGCATGCCCCTATACACACTTAATATACACATCACAGCTTGTGAGTCTGGACACAGCACAGCCAATACAGAAGAGTACAGCTCAGCAATCAGCAATGTGCCTGAAAGGGAAATGGGGCTGAGTCCTGGGTCGCGGCGCCTTTATATAGAATCCAAAACCTGCGAGACTCCAACGCCGGGAGGATGATGTTTGGCTTCAATTTGAAATCCAGTCCTGACAGGAAAACCTGTGCCAGGACTCAATGTCAGATTTGACTTGGATACCCAAGTTCAGAGCAAATCTGATGTAAGGTAATCCAAACCGCTCATCTCTAACACTAGTATGGATGCATGCATGTCCATGTGATAGTGAATCTACTGTAGACTGCAAGCTTCACTGGGGCAGTAATTGATGTGAATGACTGAAGTACTTTCTGTAAAGTGTTGCGTAATATGTGGGTGATATATAAATAACTGCTAACAAATAAATGTACATATCTCCTAGATGAAATTGCTGACTTACAAACAGCTGCTCTTAATATGAGTGTAGGTTTATAATTGTATGAATATTGGTGGTCATTCCGAGTTGATCACAGCCAGCAACTTTTTGCTGCTGCTGCGATCAACTAGTACGCGCCTATGGGGGAGTGTATTTTAGCTTAGCAGGGCTGCGATCGCTTGTGCACTCCTGCTAAGCTAAAAAAATTTCAAGCAAAAGATGACTAGCCCTATACCTACTTACCCTGTGCGACAATCCCTGCTATGCTGGAGCCGGCTTTGATGTCAGACATTCACCCTCCGTTCTTCTCGACACGCCTGTGTTTTACTCACCACTCCCCGAAAACGGCTCCCAACGGTCCGGATCCACCCTGGCACGCCTTCTTCCTGTCAATCTTCTTTGCGGTTGGCTCTGCGACCGCTTCCTTTGTAAGTCGTGACGTAACCCAGCGACCCCTGTCGCCGGGCAATGTAGCGCACGCTCACTGCAGCCACAGCGCATGCGCATTCCGCACCCGTTTGCACCGCAGCGATAAACCGCTGCGTGCGAACAGGTCGGAATGACCCCCACTGCACGTTGTTTACCAGATCAAGCTCGGGTACCATAGGCTAATAAGTGAACACATATTGTACACCTTTTTCCCTGCGATTGTAAACAGTGTGATGGGGTTTGGGTAATGAGTCTTTTCATTGTGCAGGGAAACTGTCTGTGAGTTTGATGCAGAAGACAGAATAAAACTTTATACACACCATGAAGCTGTCATTTCCATTGAGACCTTTGTCTTCTCACCAATGACATTTATATGGATAACATGCAGACTTTAACACAGCGGTTTGTGCGATCCATTTCCTAGTGCGGCAGGTTAGGTTGAAAATTACCATAATTAACTTCTGAGTCAGAGACTAATGTGAATTGCTATAGGGTCATTTTTCGTAATATTAGCTTTACACAGGCACACAGAGGTAACAATTAAATCTGTAATAAAAACCTATGACTGCATAAAATGTCTTAAAAGTCTTCATAAGAAGTAGGAGGAAATGTTATGTTATCCTGGCAATGAAGGAACATTGCAAGATTTGAAATGCTACGTGCTGATCCCTAGATCTTTTTCATTTGAAAAAGTCACCAATTCAGCAGTCAGTTTCGGGCTGTTTCTATGGCCCTCAATCCGAGTTGATCACACGCTGCCACTTTTTGCAGCCCATGCGATCAACTAGACGCCGCCTATGGGGGAGTGTATTTTTGCATAGCAAGGCTGCGATCGCTTGTGCAGCCCTGATATGCCAAAAAAGTTTTGTGCAGAACTAGACTAGGGTAAGAGTGACTTACTTACCCAGCACTGCTTGGAATACCGATGCTGGGATCCCGACATGGATTCAACACCGCTCACCAAAATCACTGTTTTTGTGTTTGTACCTCCACCAGTGCACTTGGGCATCTCTTGATATACAGTAACAGCAGCCTAAGAGGAGTCCCATGACTGACTGCTGCACCCCACTATCGGAGGAAAGTATTTACCAGACATCGGAGGTAAGTATATCTATCTACCCCCCTCCCCTCCATTCCCTATACAAACCCTAACTCTTGGGGGGGGGGGGGGTTGGCTACATGTTCACCGACATCCCGACAGCCAGGATGGATGAAAAAGCTAAAGCTTTGCCTCTTTTGATTAAGAGTTATTTATATATTGTGCACCTATTACAGTAATTTGCAGAGAATGTGTCAATCATTCGCTTCAGTCCCTGCCCCAGTGGAGCTTACACTCGGGCATATTAAGAGCAGAGGGGGCCCATGTACAGTCTCTAATTTGGGCTTCATTCTCTCTCTAGCTGGCAGCCGGGCAGCATAGTCAGTGTCAGGCGCTTGTAGAATCTAGAGTCTACTGCACATGCACCGGACTTCGGGAAAATGACGCGGCGGCCATTTTCCTGGTGATTCCCCTACTGGAAAAGCTCTGGAAAAATGGCGGTCTCTCCATTTTCACAGTGTTTTAGCAGGGCTGCCATAGCGTATGATGGACTCCGCAGAGGTGTGTAATAGGTGAAATGAGTGCAGGGTGTGCGGACCGGAGAGGCCTATTTGCACCGCACACACTGCACCCTTATAATTAATTACCTATCACATGCACACTACACACACATACTGGGGTTCATTTATTGCAAGGAACCAAATAACTTGTCAGTATGTTTTTGGAGTGTGGAATGAAACCATAGCACCCTCATTCAAACACAGGAGAACATACAAACTCTGCACAAACACAGGAGAACATACAAACTCTGCACAGATAGTAAATTGGGCAAGAATTGAACTGAAGACTTCAGGGGTGTGAGGCAGTAATGGTAAGCACTATACCTTTTAGCGTTATGTTGAGTACTTTGTGTACAGTATATGCATAACGCTGTCCTGAAAGGGTTCACAAGTGTGAAAGAAGCACTCTTCCATTTATCATAAGGAAAACGAATAGCACAAGTTTCTTATAACCATCTATGTGTACGTAGCCTTAAGAAAGGAATCTATTTCACAATGATATCACTCTGTAATAAATTGTAAATACATTGTCAATAGCACAGAGATTCTCTGGTCTTTATAAAGCTACTTTCACAATATGAGAATGGACTACCGGTTCCAGGCTGAAACATAATTCACCCTGTGGGCTTATTGGCCTGAAAGATGTGAACCAGCTAAGGAACTGTGGGAGTAAAGGTCATTATATCTTATTTTTGTCATTTCATATTGAGGAAGAGACTTGTTTTTGCTTTTTGAAGGTCACCAATTTATCATCACTCATTGTATGTGCAGCTACCGCTCAGCTGATGAAAAATAGAAGATAGAGCTATTTTAACACCATATCTTGGATATATCCCACCCAAAAAAATAACATTAAGTAGGTTATTGCAATGTTATTAAGGCACATACATATATGAGCACAATAAAATAATTCAGTTTATACACAAAACAAGACATACAGTAGAGCAGAAATGTCAAAATACATAAAAAATATATTACAAGAATCCAGTTCCTATCCTGATAATATTGAAAAAAGAGGAAGAATTCACCATCATGGAGTGGTAAAGACTTCGGGGACTTACACTACATGCAATGTACACTTTGAGCACCCATAGCATTGCTCAGATATCCAGTGGTGAAACCAATGGTCCGTCTTTGTACGCAATTGTTGAATTTGACATGTCGCCAGCAGGGGCGGACAGGCCCACAGGGGTACTGGGTAAACCACTGGTGGGCCCCACTGCTTGGAAGCCCACATCCTCCTCTAAGGATCAGATTCTAGACTGAGCACTTGAATTATACACTATACATACAGTAGGTTACCTTATACTGCACAGGACTATGTATTTACTCTCTATATTTATCAAGGGGCCCAGACCACACACTATAAGTTGGCCAAGCCTCTAAACATGGGCCCCAACCACTGCATTTCCCCGGTGGGCCCTTCATGCCCCAGTCCGAGTGAGCATCTCTATACAGACCCCCGTGGCTACGGCAATAGCATATTCTTTGCAGATCCGCTGCGTGCTGGATCACAGTAGTGATGTCATTTGCCTACACCTCTGAATTAAGCACAGAGAGAGTTAGAGAATGGGGAATGAAGAGGGAAAGAAAGACAACGTCAAAGAGGGGATGCTGTGTAGAGACAAAGACAGGAAGAGAGGGGGAGAGGCATAGAGGAGAGGAGGAAAAGAGAGATGGGGGATAAAGGGGAGACTGAGATGGAATAAGACAATGGGACAAAGAGAAAGAGATGGGGAAGAGGGGTAAAGAGGCGGGTGTGACTCATTATGTCAACATGAGTTAGGTCGACATACATTGGGTCGACCACATTTGGTCGACATGCATTAGGTCGACATGGTCATTAGGTCGACATGTACTAGGTCGGCATGGAAAAAGGTCGACATTTGTTTTTTAACCTTTTTGTATCATTTTCTTTGAAAAGTGATGGGGAACCCCAATTAGTGCACCATAAACCCTCGCGTGGCTCTCTTCACTCACCATGCTACCGCTGCGCTCGGCACAGGTTACCGTTCCCAATTGTAGTCCACATCGATCGTTACTTAAGTATGAAAAAGGTCAAAAAATTAAAAAACTTGTGAAAACTCATGTCGACCTTTTTCCATGTTGACCCAATGACCATGTCGACCTAATGACCATTTCGACCTAGTGATCATGTCGATCTAATGCATGTCGACCAAACGTGGTTGACCCAATGTATGTTGATCTAACTCATGTCGACCTAATGACCGCCATCCAAAAAGGCCGGAAGGGATATATATAAGGGTTGCTTTAAACATCATCCACATTTGTACTGAGAAAACTTCTATCAACGGATTAATGCACCCAACAGATTAACACCAAGTATTGGAATTCAGATATGAACTTTGTATTTGTGAAAAGTTGGTTGTGGATGTTTATTCTTTTATGATTGTAATGCTTTTAATATGATTAAATGTCTATTGAATTATAAGATTAATTATTAGTCTTTGGTAGCTCTAAGGGCAAATTTTCTGGGAGGAAAGGATAAACATATATCTTTAAATTGAGAGCCCTCTAATGTATATATGTTCAATTTGAGACAAGCAGCACACACTTGAAGAATATATCAATGGAAGTACATATGATATTCCTGGCGGGGGGATGGACACACCATATGACTTCTCCTGGTCACGGTTGTTGGGCAATATATATTTGGGCAAAAATTATGCTAAGCACTTCCGTTTTGTTCTATGTTAGATTGCAGCATTAATTATAATTATTCTAATTAGCAGTGCTTAGTACAACAGAGTGTACATCTGCATATACTGTACATATACTTATTAAAGTTTCATAGAATTAAGAGGCAAGCCATTCTCCTGTGATAGCAGCGTCAGAGGCGGAACTACCGGCAGTGCAAGCAGATTCCCGGGCAGTAGAGATTGAGGAGGAGGGAGGTGGAGGAGGGAGCCGCAGCAGCGCTTTGTTACTGGTGGAGGCGCTGCTGCTGCTGCTCCTCTGCTTCCCTATAGGCTGTCTTCCGAGAACAATCTCTACTGCCCGGGAATCGTAGTCTGACGCAGCTGCACCGAGGAGCCTGAGCCGGCGGAGAGGGTAAGTATAATTCTTCTTTCTTTCTTTTTCTCTTTTTCTTTCTTTCTTTTTTTACTTTCTTTCTTTCTTGGGCCTGCCTGCTGCAATGTGTAAAAATGGGGGACTGCCTGCCGCTACGTATAAAAAGGGGGAATCAGCCTGCCGCAATGTGTAAAAATGGGGGACTGCCTGCCGCTATGTATAAAAAGGGGGGACTGCCTGACGTAATGTGTAAAAAGGGGGAATCAGCCTGCCGCTATGTGTACAAAGGGGTAATCTGGCTGCCGCAATGTGTACAAAGGGGTAATCTGGCTGCCGCTATGTGTACAAAGGGGTAATCTGCCTGCCGTAATGTGTAAAAATGGGGACGCTGTCTGCCGCTATGTGTAACAAGGGCACGCTGTCTGCCGTTATGTGTAAAAAGTGTACGCTGTCTGCCGTTATGTGTTAAAAGTGCACGCTGTCTGCTGTAATGTGTAAAAAGAGGAATCTGTCCGCTGTAAGGTGTAAAAGGGTCTCTACCTGGTGATGTGGTGCTACTGTGCGACGTAATTTGAATAATGGAGACTACTGTGCACCGTTTTATGAAATGGTATTATTTTGTGGCCACACCCCTTCCCCACGAAGCCACGCCACTATGTATTTTTGCGCGCGCCTACGCCGCGCACTGCCCCTGTTTTGCATGCAGGGGTCGGGCTCCGATGCCGTTTCTTGCACACAGTGCTAAAATGTCTAGTTACGGCACTGTTGCTAGGTATCCATTTCTCTGGCCCTGAGCAGGTCCCCCTCACCAGATCCTCTCCAGGGGTGAGGGGGTGGACTTGGATGGGATGTGTGTGTGTGTGGGGATATGTGTGTGGGGGGGGGGGGCAAAGCATTTTGTCGCACCTGGGCCCACCGCTCGCTTGTTCCGCCACTGAGCAGCGTGACAGCTGTTTCGGTGTCAGGCATACACCTTCATCATACCACACAACTGTTCACAGCCTCCATAAATACATGCATCGCAATCAAATAAATTAAACTCACCTGTCAGAGTTCCTGAAACAGCAAATGACATAACGCCATAGCATACCACCCAACATCCACGGGAGGTAAATCGGGCCCCTCTGCAGCGCTAAAAAGGGGGCGTGCCCTGTGTGAAAGGGTGTGTGGCTTCACTTGGATGCTGCAATCGCAGGCCACGCCTCCCATTTTAGTCACAGTGGGGGCAAGGCCAGCGCTCTGTGAGCTGCTGGCCATGCCCCCAGTCCCTCTGCCTCCCGGGAATAGACGCTGCGCACATGCAGAGCAGCAAGAGCAGCGAGTGACAGGAGCCTCCCAACTGCCCCGAACCTGGGACACAGCGGCCCACAGGAGAGATAGCGGGACAGTCCCACGAAAATCGGGACAGTTGGGAGGTATGATATAACAGGGGAAAAGTCCAGGGCTGACATAGGTCACTGCCATAGCTATTGGACACCCCGGCAAATGAGCCATATGATACACTTTTTTAAAGCCCATTCTACTGTTGTAAAGAAAAACATACAAAATATACACATAACAACATCACAACAACAACAACACAATACGATACAAAAAGATGGTAAAAATAGAAAGACAAAGAGATACTAGTGAGAATCATAAATTTTCATTTAGAGAAAAGTGATAGTGAAGCGGAGACAAAAAACATCTAGATAATATCTACAGAGAGCAATGGAAGGACTGTTCCTCATTTAAGCTGTGCGGTGCAACAGTATTAAGGTGACTTATCCAGAAGCACTCCCTCTGTAGCAATAATTTATTATAGTCTCCACCACCCACCACTTCTAAGGTGAGTTTCTCTTTAAAAAAAAATTGAGTCCACTGTTTGCATGCCCTATTAATAGAGAAATGTAATGCTATCCTTTTCAGCAATCTTACAGTCTTTCCCACATTCTGTACAATACACAGGCACAGAGTGAGGTAAATTACAAAATGGCTGTCACACGTCAAATGATGTTGGATCTCATACAGTACTTGATTTTCTTTACAGGATGAATAAAGTGTATGCCCACATTACGGCATTGGCAATTGACACATCCATGACACTTGTAGACACCATTTTTGGGTTGCAGCAAAGCGCCAGTTTTAATAGGGCCAACATCAGATTTAGCTACTATATCCCTAATATTATTACTCCTCTTATAACAAAAAGGGAGGTTTCTCCTGACATAATGGACCCACAGTTTTGTCCGATTGTATACTATGCTAGTTTATCAGGATCACATCACAAAAGTGTTTGGATGCAATAGAATATGTTGAAGTAAACACCATTTGATTTATATCATCTTGTGGTCCTTGGTGGCAAGAGCCGGTTCACGTGATATTTTTAAGACATACTGTATGACTGACTATATGTAATAGCCTCCAAATTCCAGAGCTGTGGAATTCTGTGCGAGTCTGCCTGTTTTTTTAAAGCAGCAATCCTTTACAAGGCAAAACCAACCTGGTTTTTGGCAGTCGGGATGCCAGTGTTAATATTCCCTCAGCCTAACCGTCCCTTCCGTCAGCATGTGAAATTGATTGTCAATCAGTGTTGCTTCCTAAGTGGACAGTTTGATTTCACAGAAGTGTGATTGACTTGTAGTTACATTGTGTTGTTTAAGTGTTCCCTTTATTTTTTTGAGCAGTGTATATTATATATATATATATATATAGAGAGAGAGAGAGAGAGAGAGAGAGAGGTTATCACAGAACCGGGTCCCAGGAAGCCTCACTGACACTCTTATATAGTTATTCCAGGTATCCGGTTATGTGATAACCTCTAGCTATTCTTTGGAGCTGCACCACTATTGGATTTTTAATTCTATGTTGTGGTCGTGTTTTGTTTTTTGTTTTTGTTGTTATTTTGCTTAGTGTCGTAGTGTGCTTTCTGACATCTATTAGCTTCACACGGCATAGTATGGAGTATGACATAGGTGATCTTACTGGCACAAAAAGATTTCTGGATAAAGATGTCACACGTATATTGTTCAACACCACTGATCAACTAGCTTTTGATGTGGACACACCGTCTGAAATAAATTCGGATTTGCTGAAATTGCGCAAACGATTGATTGAATTAGAACTTCACGGGTTAACATTATCCCAGTACCATAAAGAGAACCTATTCCTAGAGGTCTAAGAATTAGAAATAAACCCACTATAGGTCGCAACAGTAAAGAATTTTGCAGACAGTTGTGTCAAATTCTGAATCAATGTAGCTTCGACCTGATGGTCCTTATAGTCCAACAGGTGAATTCAGAGATTGACAATGTGAAAAAGGAGATAGCCATATGTGAATTACAAGGTTTGCCTATATTGAGAGCCGACAGTTCGGTGGATTGGGTGGCACAACTTGATGAAAGTCTGGTATCATTTAAAAACGAATTGTTAGTTTTTAAAAAAGCCAAATATAGAAAAGTTAAAGACGATTATAAGGAATTGAGGGTATATCCCTGGGGGATCGGTATGAAATACCTCCAATCAAAATCCCGACGTTCAAAATCCCGACACCAATTGACCGATGGTCAAAATCCCGACAAGGTCAAAATCCCGACATGGACAAAATACCGACATTTAAAATACCGACAAGTTCAAAATACCGACATGTAAAATGCCGACAGGTCAAAATACCGACATGCATTTTTTTGTTGTTTTTTGTGTGTATGTCGACATAAGTCAACATGGACACCATATAAAGTGTACCGCGTCCCCTCGCATGGCTCGCTGCGCTCGCCATGCTTCGGGCACGGTGCCTCGCTGCACTCGGCACACTATTATATTCCCCCTTCAGGTCCACTGGGATGGTGAAGTATGAACAAGTCGGTTTCAATGAAAAAAATCATGAAAAACTCATGTCGGTATTTTGACCTGTCGGCATTTTACATGTCGGTATTTTGACCTTGTCGGTATTTTAAATGTCGGTATTTTGTCCATGTCGGGATTTTGACCTTGTCGGGATTTTGACCATCGGTCAATTGGTGTCGGGATTTTGAACGTCGGGATTTTGATTGGAGGTAAACTGACTGCATCCCATCCCTGGATTTTTTCACCTACTAATCGCCGACCTTGGCGAGCGGGACAAAGGTATAGGAGAAGGGTCGAGACACAATATACTGACCTAGACTCTCAAACATCACATAGCGACTCTGATCACTCTACACATAATAAAAACACGGCCGCTTTTTTAGGCGAAAGGGCCAACACCAGGAGTTATGTAAGGGGAAACAAAAACCCCAAAAACCCTGTAGATGAGGAGGCAAGAGGCTCAAAAGCAAATGGAAAAAAATCAGAGGGGAGGCAGGAGATAACCGTGTTGAACTTGTCCTCATACACACCCACAGCAGTAGAGATGGCAGTTTTATCTAAAGGGCTGACATATGTACAGACACATCGTCAGAATGCTTTTGATTGTGAAATTGAGTTGTATAAATTTCAACGGCAACTACGCCTGAAATATTTCTTTTCTGGTAGGTGTGAGACAACAGGACAAGTTACACGGTTTAGAGGCAAGAGTGTTTTCGATCCACCAGCACGTAATGCCTCGATTGAAACCTTTATGAGACTAGTGCGTACAGAGTCTGAGGCTAGCATCCATAAAACCAGGAAATGCTTTTCCAGTATGACTAGACAGGAATCAGAGGCGGTTAGAGGTTTACGTGACAACCCTAATATCATCATATGCCCTGCTGATAAGGGCGGGGCTATTGTCTTATTGAACTGTTGTGACTATATCAATGAGATACTTTGCCAACTCTCTGATACTGAATGTTATGTGCAACTCCCGACAGATCCAAACAGACAGATTTAAAAGAGAAATTGATGTGGTGATCCTAATGGGACTAACTAATAAATTTGGTTTGATAAATCCACAGTAGATTTTCTTAAGCAGGAGTTTCCAGTTATTCCACTCATCTACATCCTGCCCAAGGTACATAAATCCCTGGTTGCCCCGCCTGGTAGGCCTATCATATCTTCACGCAGGTCGGTAGGTCAACCCATCTTGCAATACCTTGATTTTCTATTACAACTGGTGGTGCAATCCACTCCGTATTATATCAAAGATACCACTGACTTTCTATGGAAGTTGAATGCCATTGGTTCACTACTGCCTGGATGCCTGATGGTGACCCTAGATGTGGCAAGCCTGTATATGAATATAGGACACATCAAGGGTATTTCTGCCATCAGGTCAGTTGTCCGCCACAGTCCACAGTATGCAGGTCCTTCTTTAGAATTTGTGATCTTGTTACTTGAGTTGGTTCTTCAAAAGAACTACTTTTTGTTTAATAACTCATTTTATTTGCAGTTAAGAGGCACAGCGATGGGGTCCAATGTGGCCCCATTGTATGCTAATTTATTTATGTATCAGTACGAACAACAACACATCATGGGGGATTCTGTATTTTCAGAATACATTATGTTTTATGTATGCTACATAGACGACCTGTTTATGCTGTGGACTGGGGGAGAGGAACTACTGTTGAATTTTGTTGACAAATTGAACATGATACCGGGGTCCATTCGATTCACCAGCACACACAGCACAGTTGAAATCAGTTAATTGGATGTTCTTGTGAGAATACATGATGGACATCTAACCACAGGGATCTATAGGAAGCTGACTGACAAAAACTCTCTGTTGCTAGCATTGAGCTTCCACCCGATTGCATTGAAAAGGGGTCTACCATATTCGCAACTTGTTCGTGTGTCCAGAATTACTTCAGGCCGCACAAAGCTCTCTGATGCTCTCACCCAAATGGGAGATAAGTTTATTGCCAGAGGCTATGATAAAAATGAAGTCAGACAAGCCATCAGAAGATGTGAGCAGCGCTCTCGTGATTGAGTTACTGATACCACAAGCAAAGGTGGAAGCAGACCGGCTAGTCTTTGCAAGTACATATTCCATTGCATCTGGCAAAATACGTCAGGCCATTCTAAGACACTGGCACATACTACAGACGGACCCAGTGATGAAAGTATACTGTGTTCAGCCACCATTATTCTGCTATCGACGTAGCCGTAACTTGAAAGAAAAAATTTCTTGCACTGACATTGACCCACGAGTGGGTAGGGGAACCAGCTGGCTGCAATTACAAAAAGGTGCCTTCAAATGCCATGGTTGTGTCAATTGTGCATTTATGATGATGGGTAAAAGCTACCCACACCCTACTTAGGGGATACAGTATCCCATACAACATCGGATGACGTGTGACACGAAGTTTGTCACATATATGATTGTCTGTCCGTGCAAGAAGATTTACATAGGGAAGACCATCCTGATGTTAAAAGAAAGGATAGTGATGCATAGGTCATCTAGCAAAAAGGCCTACACAAAGATTGATGGTGGAACTCCCCCGGTTGCTAGACACTTCATCACTCAATGTCATTAACCTAGTGAATTCAGATTTATGCCTATTGACCATGTGCTGCCTCTGAGTAGGGGAGGTGATAGACATAGATTATTACTTCAACAGGAATGTCGGTGGATTCACAGGTTGGAAGCATTGGCCCCCCTTGGGCTTAATGAGGAATGTTTGTTCGTTCCCTTTCTATAGAGCTGTGATACTGGTTGTTCGTTGGACCCCTATATGTATTTTTGCTATGATTTGTTCATTTATGTTGTAAAAAAATTTTTGATACAGTATATGGTGGATACCTAAATTGTTCACTATGGCAATGGGTGTTTGTTTATTACTGTGAATTTTTTATTTTTTTGTCATCTATGTCATATTTTTCCTCTTTCTGGATGCATAGTACATATGATTGCGGGAGTACCTCACATTAATCTATCTCTATTTTTATTCAATTGGTATGATGATATGACCCCGCATATGTTCAGTTTTGCTATAGGTGCATTCACTACGTGGTGACCATGGTAACTGCTGTACTATAGTGATCGCGGGCCATGTTCCGGGGGTCTGCTTCCCGGCTGCACATAACAGTAGATGACTTACTGTATGTGAACCGCGACTTGCGTTCCACGGACCGGAACTTCCGGTCTTGTGGCGCTCGGCATGCGTTACATGGGTAGGAAATTCCTACAACGTGTGGCTGAGCTGGGCTGACCTCCGCAGCTGGACTGCACACACAGGTGTGGCTGGTGAGTATGGTTAGTAGGGTACAAATAGAACCCTCATTGACTAGCAATATTTGCACTGCACGCAGACACTTTACTCTTGTTGGCACATGGCACTTTAGCTGGTTACTCCCCTGATGAAGGTTTGATACCGAAAACGGCTGTTTAGGATGCCACCCATGCCTTGCTTCTGCTGCACCATGATGAGTATATGATGGATTATGTATCTTATTGATATTTTGAAGTAAATCGTTTGTTCAAGTAAAGAACAGTGTGCTGGTTCTGTTCAAACCCACATGTGGATGCTGAGGGATGGACATGTCTCTCTCTCTATCTATCTATCTATCTATCTATCTATCTATCTATCTATCTATCTATCTATATATACAGTATACTGACAATGATGTTAGCCAGCAAATTCAAGGAACGTATGCAAAATACACGGCACGGCACTGCACTCCAGGTCTTCTGAGTAGAAAAAGTGTTGTCTTTGTTTTTGGGATGTCGCCAATAGACCTGATCCCCAGCTTTTCTTTCTGTTCCGTTTTATAATTACTTTTCCATTGCAAGATGAGTTTAACATTTCCTTCTGCTATCAATGTTGCTATTCTAAGGCTTTTGGGTACACAATCATTTTTTGTCCTCCCTCCTCCATTTCTGTCAGTTATTTTAATTCATTAATTTATGGTTATTTCAGTCAGTTATGTCAAGTCAGTGAATTATGGTAATTTCTGTCAGTTATTACTGTTCATTGAAGTTTTCATCCAAATCCATTCAGTGGAAGGCCCAGAACAGGATCCCTGTGTCAAAGTTTTGCCCAGCATAGACCAACAGTGTTAGGGTCTCCTGCCCTGTGCTGCCACGTCGTCATGGCAACCGGGAGACAAGTGCTAGCGGAGTAACCTGAGCGCAGCTGATACTCCGGTCCGGGTCTTTTGCTGTGCAGTGGTTACAGGCATGGGATCCGGTGCTGGTTTTTGTGCTCACAGTCTGTGAGGTCTGAGGGGGGCGTGGACAGCACCTGCTTTATAAGGCCTCTTCTCAGGTTAAGCAGATGCTGCTGAATCTTTGTTGGTTAGTCAGTTCCTGAAAGTTAGCCAGTACTGTGTAGCTTTGTATTTTGTTGTTGCTTACTGCAAATAGGCCTGGGCATTTGGTACTACACTCTGCCAATCCAGACCTAGCAGTAAGACTGGAGTCAGTCGTTTAGCCTGCTGAGGTTCTTTTGCTATTCTGTGAACCCAGCAGGTTTGTGGCTGTACTTTCAGACCTGCCTGCATAATCCTCTCTCACTGTGCAGGGCGTCCATGTGTCAGTTTAGTGGCAGTAAGCTGAACCTGGGCCCTGCAAGTGAGAATTAGGATTGTGGAGACTCTCCTTGTGTCTATTATTCCATCTCTGACCAAGGAGTTTACTGCCACACCCGTTGGTAACCCTTTAGGGTTTTGCTGTTGCCCTTAGCAACAGCATTTCGGGTTCTCTACGTATTAAAACACAACATCTTGCTTTTTCCATCTGAGCTTTTCTAATACTAGGGAGACACCCAGTTTCTTAGCCTCTGGGCTTCTCTGTTCACTCTGTGTTGGTTTTGTTACCCTATCACCTTCTGTGTACGTTATGTCATATTTCCCAGTCTGTCTGTGAGTTCATTTGTTTTGCATCCCTCTCTGTTCAGACACCAGTACATTCCTGCAGGCACTGGTGTGTATAACAGTTCAAACACCAGTACATTCCTGCAGGCACTGGTGTGCATAACA
Organism: Pseudophryne corroboree; assembly: GCF_028390025.1. Classification (NCBI taxonomy): domain Eukaryota; kingdom Metazoa; phylum Chordata; class Amphibia; order Anura; family Myobatrachidae; genus Pseudophryne; species Pseudophryne corroboree. The sequence continues at coordinate 406,122,674 of NC_086452.1, forward strand.
TATTCAGCAGCCCAATACTCCTGTTGAAATTTTGTGGGAATATGGAGCATACCCCTCAAAATACGTTGCAACAGGTGGTCGATCAGGTGCAGGTCCTGACTCGTCAATTTAATGATTTGTCCATTAAAATGCACACCTCCCAGGCCGCTGGCGGAGCTCCCGCAGCAGCAGCACCTTCAGGGGTTAAGGAGCCGAAAGTAAATCTTCCGGATCGTTTTTCTGGAGATCGCTCGCAGTTCTTTTGTTTCAAGGAGAGCTGCAAGTTATATTTCCAGCTTAGGCCTCAGTCTTCTGGGTCAGAGATTCAGCGGGTGGGCATAGTGATTTCCTTGCTACAAGGAGACCCACAGGTCTGGGCATATGGGTTGCAGCCTGACTGTCCGTCGCTTAAAAGTGTTGATGCTTTTTTTACGGCACTGGGCATGTTGTATGATGACCCTGACAAGACGGCCTCAGCCGAGGCTCAGATTTCGATCCTTAAGCAAGGGCGAAGGCCAGTTGAGGTTTACTGTACGGAGTTTCGGAGGTTGGCCCATGATACCCAGTGGAATGACCCAGCCCTGAGACACCAGTACCGAAGAGGTCTTTCTAACCAGATAAAAGACCAACTGGTACAATATCCCTTGCCTGATAGCTTGGATCAGCTCATGCAGTTATCCATCCGGGTGGATAAACGGCTGAGAGAGCGTAGGCTTGAAAGGGAGACCGAGGTTTCCTTCTTTCCCAAGGGAACCTCAGACTCTGAGGAATTTTCCGAGGAGCCTATGCAGATTGGGGCTACCAGCCTCTCCTCGCGTGAGAAGACGCGGAGGAGACAGCAGGGGTTGTGTTTGTACTGTGGGAATAAGGGTCATGTGGTAGTATCATGCCCAGAAAAGCCGGAAAACTTCAGGGCCTGAGGGTGATGGGAAATATCCTGTCAGGCCAGAAGTCAGAATTTCCCAAGAAGACTTTTATCATTCCGGTGACCTTGAAGATCCTCGGTCAAACTGTCAAGACTGAGGCCTTTGTGGACAGTGGGGCCGACGGGGTTTTTATGGACCGCCAATTCGCCCTGAAACACTCTGTTTCCTTAGTACCCTTGGCGTCGGAAATTGAGATTTGTGGGTTAAACAGGGAACCATTATCCCAGGGTAAAATTACCTCTTGCACTAGCCAGATTTCTTTGTTTATTGGAGCCACACACTCTGAAAAATTGTCCTTTTATGTGACTGTCTGTACTTTTGCCCCATTGGTGTTGGGGTTACCCTGGTTAAGGGCCCACAATCCTCAATTTGACTGGGTCTTTGGGGAGATTCTTAGTTGGGGTATTGATTGTTTCAGGAGTTGCTTGAGCCTTCCAGTCAGGCTCTCGCAGCTAAGTTTGCCAGGATTGCCAGGGTGTTATGCAGATTTTGCGGACGTGTTCTCCAAAAAAGTTGCAGAGGTACTACCTCCCCATCGCCCCTATGACTGTGCCATTGATTTGTTGCCGAATGCTAAGCTTCCCAAGAGCAGGTTGTACTCCCTGTCACGTCCTGAGACTCAGGCTATGGCAGAGTACATTCAGGAGAACTTGGCTAAAGGATTTATCAGACCTTCACAGTCTCCAGTTGGGTCGGGGTTCTTCTTCGTGGGTAAAAAGGACGGTTCATTGCGACCCTGCATCGACTTCAGGGAATTGAACCGTATCACGATTAAAAACTCATACCCACTGCCTCTCATTTCGGTCTTGTTTGACCAGCTTCGTACTGCCACCATTTTTTCTAAGATTGACCTACGCGGTGCGTACAATCTAATCCGAATAAGAGAGGGGGATGAATGGAAGACTGCCTTTAATACCCACTCAGGGCATTATGAATATTTGGTGATGCCTTTTGGGCTCTGTAATGCCCCGGCAGTCTTCCAGGATTTCATGAACGATGTGCTCAGGGAATATTTGGATAGATTCTTAGTTGTATACTTAGATGACATCCTAATCTTCTCCCATTCCCTGGAGGAACATCGGAAGCATGTACGCTTAGTCCTCCAGAAACTCAGAGACCACCGGCTTGGGGCGAAGCTGGAGAAGTGCGAATTTGAAGTTCAGCAAATCGCATTTCTAGGATATATTATCTCCCCAGAAGGTTTCCAAATGGAGGGTTCCAAGGTACAGGCAGTCCTGGATTGGGTGCAGCCCACTAGTTTGAAGGCGCTTCAGCGTTTCCTGGGCTTTGCAAATTTTTATAGGCGATTTATCGCTGGATTTTCGTCTATAGTGGCGCCCTTGGTGGCACTCACTAAGAAAGGGGCGGATGTTGCTCACTGGTCTCGTGAGGCCAAAGCGGCTTTTGCCCGTCTCAAAAGGGCATTTGTCTCGGCCAAGGTGCTGCGACACCCAGATCCAGAGCGTCCTTTTGTGGTGGAGGTGGATGCCTCTGAGATGGGTATTGGGGCAGTGCTCTCTCAGATGGGAGTGTCTGATAATCGCCTTCATCCCTGTGCTTACTTTTCCCGTAAATTTTCGCCTGCCGAGATGAATTATGACGTGGGTAACCGGGAATTGTTGGCTTTTAAGGATGCACTCGAGGAGTGGAGACACTGGCTTGAGGGGGCTAAGTTTGTGGTCTCAATTCTCACCGACCATAAGAATTTGGCATATTTAGAGTCAGCGAAGCGTCTCAATGCCAGGCAGGCACGATGGGTTTTGTTTTTTGCTCGCTTTAATTTTTTGATAACATATCGCCCTGGGTCAAAAAACATCAAGGCTGATGCGCTCTCGCTGAGTTTTGCTCCAATCCAGGAGACCACCGAGGAGCCGTTGCCCATTGTGTCCCCATCATGTATTAAAGTGGGCATTACCCAGGACCTCTTGTCATTAGTCCTTAGAGCACAGGAGCAGGCTCCTCCAGACCTTCCGGTAGGTCTTTTGTTTGTGCCTCCTAGGTTAAGACAGCGAGTGTTCCTGGAATTCCATGCCAAGAAGTCAGCAGGTCACCCGGGTATTGCCAGAACTCGGGAGTTGCTATCTAGGGCGGTGTGGTGGCCCTCGGTGGCTAAGGATGTGGATCAGTGGGTTCGGGCATGTGACATCTGTGCCCGAAATAAGACTCCTAGAGGGGTTCCTGTTGGCCCATTACATCCACTCTCTATTCCATCTAAGCCATGGACCCACATTTCAATGGATTTTGTTGTGGACTTGCCCAAATCCTCTAGGATGACAGCCATCTGGGTTGTCGTTGACAGGTTTTCGAAGATGGCGCACTTCGTTCCACTGGTTGGGCTGCCATCGGCCAGACGCCTGTCTGAATTATTTATGCTGCATGTTGTGCGCCTCCACGGGTTGCCACTTGATGTGGTGTCTGACCGCGGATCCCAGTTTGTGGCCAAATTCTGGAGGGCATTTTGTTCCGATCTCCAGATTTCTGTCAGCTTGTCGTCAGGCTACCATCCGCAGTCTAATGGGCAGACTGAAAGGGTGAACCAGACCTTGGAGCAGTTCCTCAGGTGTTATGTCTCCAAGTGTCAGACTGACTGGGTTGATCATCTGTCAATGGCGGAGTTTGCCTATAACAACGCGGCTCACTCTGCTACAGGGATCTCTCCCTTCCTTTGTGTGTATGGGCATCATCCTAAGGCCAATTCTTTTGACCCCCTGGACTCCACGCCTGGTGGTTCCTCTGTCGTTTCGGTCCTTAGAGGTATTTGGAGGAAAGTGAAGAAAGCCCTTGTGTCTGTGTCATTAGTGACCAAAAGGGTTTTTGATAAGCGGAAAAGACCCTGCAGCTTCAAATTAGGAGACTTCGTCTGGTTGTCTACCAAGAATTTGAAGTTGAAACAGCCATCTCATAAGTTAGGCCCCCGGTTCATCGGCCCTTATAAGATCACCAGGGTTATCAATCCGGTGGCATTTCAGTTAGATCTGCCCCGTTCTTTGGGTATCAATAAAACATTTCATTGTTCCCTTTTAAAACGGGCGATTAGTAATCCTTCTTCCAGAGGAAGACTTTCCCCTATTCTGATACGTGGCCAGAGGGAGTTTGTTGCTGAAAGGATTCTTGACTCCAAGATGGTTCGGGGTCGGCTGTCATTTTTGGTGCACTGGAAGGGGTATGGCCCGGAGGAGCGGTCGTGGGTGCGCAGTTGTGATCTTCATGCCCCCAGACTGATACGCTCTTTCTTCTCGCAGTTCCCCGATAAACCCGGTGGTAGGGGTTCTTTGACCCCTCGTCAGAGGGGGGGTACTGTTAGGGTCTCCTGCCCTGTGCTGCCACGTCGTCATGGCAACCGGGAGACAAGTGCTAGCGGAGTAACCTGAGCGCAGCTGATACTCCGGTCCGGGTCTTTTGCTGTGCAGTGGTTACAGGCATGGGATCCGGTGCTGGTTTTTGTGCTCACAGTCTGTGAGGTCTGAGGGGGGCGTGGACAGCACCTGCTTTATAAGGCCTCTTCTCAGGTTAAGCAGATGCTGCTGAATCTTTGTTGGCTAGTCAGTTCCTGAAAGTTAGCCAGTACTGTGTAGCTTTGTATTTTGTTGTTGCTTACTGCAAATAGGCCTGGGCATTTGGTACTACACTCTGCCAATCCAGACCTAGCAGTAAGACTGGAGTCAGTCGTTTAGCCTGCTGAGGTTCTTTTGCTATTCTGTGAACCCAGCAGGTTTGTGGCTGTACTTTCAGACCTGCCTGCATAATCCTCTCTCACTGTGCAGGGCGTCCATGTGTCAGTTTAGTGGCAGTAAGCTGAACCTGGGCCCTGCAAGTGAGAATTAGGATTGTGGAGACTCTCCTTGTGTCTATTATTCCATCTCTGACCAAGGAGTTTACTGCCACACCCGTTGGTAACCCTTTAGGGTTTTGCTCTTGCCCTTAGCAACAGCATTTCGGGTTCTCTACGTATTAAAACACAACATCTTGCTTTTTCCATCTGAGCATTTCTAATACTAGGGAGACACCCAGTTTCTTAGCCTCTGGGCTTCTCTGTTCACTCTGTGTTGGTTTTGTTACCCTATCACCTTCTGTGTACGTTATGTCATATTTCCCAGTCTGTCTGTGAGTTCATTTGTTTTGCATCCCTCTCTGTTCAGACACCAGTACATTCCTGCAGGCACTGGTGTGTATAACAGTTCAAACACCAGTACATTCCTGCAGGCACTGGTGTGCATAACAAACAGGAGGTCCAACTGAGATACCAACCCCCTAGTATGTCTTCTGGGATCCAATGTTACCACTCTGTAAAATTTTCCTCAAAATACATCCAGTGGAAGGCCCAGAACAGGCTCCCCAGGTCAAAGTTCTGGCCAGCATACACCAACGGGAAGTTTGACCAGGACCTCAAACCCCTAGTATGTCTTCTGGGATCCAATGTTACCACTTTGCCAAGTTTCTTCCAAATCCATCCAGTGGAAGGCCCAGAACAGGCTCCCTGGGTCAAAGTTCTGGCCAGCATAAAGCAACAAGAGGTACGACTGGGACACCAACCCCCTGGTATGTCTTCCAGAATCCCTTGATACCATTATGTTATGTTTTTTTTTCAAAATCCATACAGTGGAAGGCCCAGAACAGGCTCCCTGAGTAAAAGTTCTGAATGGCGCATTCCACTGTGAGGTCCGATACTGGGACCTAAGACCTCTTAAACCTGGCCAGGATCCAACTGGACCACCTTGCACTGGTTTCATCCCAATCGGTGTAGGGTTGTCCGAATGCATAACTGGACAGACAAACAAGCAAACAGAGCATGAAGAAGGCACTTAGAGACAGCAATATTCTCAATTTGAATGGTGTATCAGGTCAACTACTTTCAAGGTCGCAACACAGTCCACAGGATCACACAATCAAGGTATTGTGCGGTCCTGTGGTTACCTTCTTCATGGTAATATATAATTTGATTGTTGCATTAGAGCAAGTTGACTGGAGTGTTTGAGTGCTGTCATATTAGCAACACACACATATACATATATATATATTTATATATATATATATATATATATACAAACACAGTTTAGAGGGATACTGTAGATACTCTACAAATAGTATATGTTGAATGAACCAAACACTGTGTAAGGCTACAGGTATATGAGTTATTCATCTTCCTCTAAATGTTTTTGGTCTCTTTTTTCCTACCCACACTTTACAGAAACTCTTCTGCCCTCTTGAGTTACTTAGAGCCCTACTTATCTCTGCTGGTCCACAGCCCAAAACTCTACATCTAATTAATATTATATCTCACGGGAATAAGCTCAGCTATATTTTATAGCTTGTGATATTTTTCTAACAATCATCTTTGCAGTCCGTCTAAACAATTCCCTGTTCACTGACATTCACAATAATGTCTCTACATCATGAGGCAGACACTGTCATTAGATTTAGCAAAGGGCTCTATCTGACAGTTCTCAGGCACTTTTCACACCTCAATGCCTCATTCGAATGAAAATCTGAGTTTCTCTATCTTCCATCCTTGGTTACACTTAGCTCAGTACAAACATTTAGAAGTGATTACAAGGAGTCCTCGGAGGCTTAGAACGGAGAAATTGTGCTAGCAATCGTTTACATTACGAAGCTGGTCTGTAAAGTCTGAGAATAAGAAAAGCTTTCTGAGACTCAAACTACAGTATCTCTACTTATTTCTTATGTGATCACGCTGAGATCAGACATTAATGGTTACATACATACTGTACACAGCTCTGGATAATAAGAACATTATAGCGAAACAGGACTTATTTTAAAAAACAGCATTTGCTTTCCAAAGCACATTTTACTGAATAATCCTAAAATACTCCCATTGTTTGCGCTATATACAGAGAAAGCCAAGCAATCTTATATACTTGTATAGATTTATGTTATGTGTATAATTTATTTAAATAATTATTTTAGGTCAGCAGATAAAGGGGGAGTAATTCAGAGTTGATCGCAGCAGCAAATTTGTTAGCAGTTGGGCAAAACCATGTGCACTGCAGGTGGGGCAGATGTAACATGTTCAGAGAGTTAGATTTGGGTGGGTTATTTTGTTTCTGTGCAGGGTACATACTGGCTGCTTTATTTTTACACTGCAATTTAGATTTCAGTTTGAACACAACCCACCCAAATCTAAATCTCTCTGCACATGTTATATCTGCCCCCCCCCCCCCCACCTGCAGTGCACATGGTTTTGCCCAACTGCTAACAAATTTGCTGCTGCGATCAACTCTGAATTAGGCCCAATGTACTGTAGTATGACAGTAACAATGCTGATAAAATATAATACATACTGTGGGAGGCAATCACGAGAGCGCCTGACGGGATCCCGGTGGTCACAATGCCGACGCCGGATTCCCGACAGGTGGTGAAATGCCACCGCCAGAATACCGGCGTCACAGGCTTTTCTCCCTCTATGTGTGTCCACGACACCCATAGAGGGAAAATATAACCTGTGGCGAGTGCAGTGAACCACTGTCCCCCAAAGCGTGGCAAGCGCAGCGAGCCTGCAAGGGGCTTTCTTGCACTCGCCCCGTTGCCGGCATACTGGTGGCTGGGATCCCGCTGTCGGTATCACGACAGCCGGGATCCCGGCCGCCTTTTTTAACGTATGTATTCCCATACTGTTGCTCAGTCTTTGCCTTTACTGTAGTATTCTTGAAATGTAATTTTTAATTATTATTTCCCATCAATCAACAGCTATAGCTGAAATCTCTTTAACACACTAAAATAAGCCAGTTTTCACAGGAAGAAATGTCTATAATATATACATATCACTTCTCTTCTACATTACTAAACCATAATATGCACCTAGAAACATACTGTAAGTACATATTGGCGCAATGCTACTTCTTGTGCAAGCAAGTGTTGCCTAGTGACCATCCTCAAAGGTTCATTATACCAGTTGTGAGCCACAACTACTATTGCTTGCTTTTCACTACCATAATATGTGATGCAAAACACACAAGACCAGGAATATACATGGTAGTGGGCCATGGATACTAAGTTGCTTTAATATTGCTATAAAGTCATTTTCCGGTATAATGTCCCTTTAATATTGATGTATTTTATCGGTGTCATTTCCATTTCAATGAAAGCACGTTTGGAAAAAGTCATTTGTGAAGTCAATACTGAAGAGTCCTTAAGAAAGCAATTTCTAGCTGGGAAACCACATAGATGAAAGAAAAAAGCACAATTCAGCTTAAAACAGCAGAAAAATATTACACCCTTGTTTCAAGTGCAAGGCCCGTGTCGAGTTGCTAAGAGGAGGAGGCACATTGACCCTTGCAGTCATCTCAATGGATCCACTGAAGGGCTCATCACGCTCAGACCGCTTGTTGGAACTGTCTCACATTTCACTGATCAGCATTAATCTTTCCACACCAGCATCATTGGAACCTACAAACATGGAGAAAACAACAAATCCACAATGCACTTCATACCGTTGGCACAGTCTTTAATGTTCAGCAGAATTTTGCCATTGCTTTGTGGACAAATGCCTATGATCTCTTTACCTTTCTCTTTCAAAGACATGGACACTTTTTAATTTTTTTTATTATTTACAAATAATTAATTATTTTTTCTCCCTTTGGGGGTTATGCACACGGGCGATAAAAAAAAACAATGCTTGTTAAAAGTCTAGTTAAAATCTTGAACTTTGCCCTCACTTCTAACATGGCAATCAAAGTATTCCATGTTACCAAAGCCCCACTGCATTATTGTCTACAGTTACTCAGGGACATAAAATGATGCTCTGTTTTAATGTGCACGGTCAGGTCCTCCCATAATAGTGCACAAGAAGGATTATATGATGGTGGTGGCCCATCGTGTCTTGTTTAAAAAAAGAATTTGTAAGCTACCCAGCTCCAAGAATTGTGTTCAGAATCTGCTTAACAATATATGTTCCAACGTCATCCAGTTTCCTAACACTGTAAACACATAGGCCCTCATTCTGAGTTGATCGCTGCGGATCTTCGCATCGCTAGCAGCGTGATTTAGCCAGATACGCACGTGCAAAGTACTGAAGGCGCATGTGCAAAGTCCCCCGTACGACGACTGTGTAGAAATACACAAGTTTTTTGTGTTCGCATCAACGCAAGGACAAAGAGGTGTGTTGAAGGCGGTGCGGGGGGAATGGCTTCGCTAGCTAGCGAAAAGGGGCGTGAAGGTGGGTGTCATGCGAGGGAGTGTGCTAAGGTCTGCAGGTGTGGTTTTCGCTCCGCTGCAAAGCTGGCCATTGCTGGTACACACAAGGCGTTCGCAGAACAGGAGTAGGTCTAGGGCTGCGCACAGCTAGCCTGACAGGGCGTACCTGGCTAATCATTGGCAATCGAATGCAGCTGATTGAGATGCAAACGCATGAACACATCATTTATAGCTGTAGCAGTCTCACAGATGGTATATACATTTACACTCCCTGGAAATGTTATTATGTTAAACGTAAGCAAATTATGATAAACTGCCAAGCAGCACACATGTTTAGTAGTAGCAAATACATGTGTATTGGCCATGTCCATTGTCCCACATGTCTTTGTGTATATTTTTTATTTTATTTGTAAGTGGTAAAAACCTAATTATTTTATTAAATAGCTACAGACATGCCATGTTTTCCAGATTCATACATTACTTTTGTGTTTACCTAACAACATTACAAACATAATCGACCATAACCTACAATTTTATTGCCTGCAGATTTTCAAAATACATTGCTATGGATGAATTAGGTCAGTTGTGAGTTATATTTCAGATGGCATGTTGCCCATAGTACCCAAACAACTTTGTGGGCTTATATTGTGTAAGGAGCAACATACATGTTTTATTGTAAGAATAATTTTACGCTAAGCAACTTGCCATGATTTCTTGGATTTGACAAACTTTATTTTAAAAACAAAAAGAAAAAAAAATGATCTCTTTAACACACACCCACAATAATAAACACACAATTTCACACCAAAGTATCTTGGCTCCAAGTAAATGTACTATGTTTAAAAAGAACATTTCTTACCAAAAATAACCGAGCATTGGCCAGCAACAAACACCTGCTAGTGCACAACATAGGAAGACAGTACCCAGTAGTGAAGCACTCCCACATCTACTGGCCAACAAACTCAAAAAGAGACTGGTGTCATGACCCTGGCTGAGGAACATGTGGGTCAAATTGGGGAAGATTCTGGCGACAATACCCAAACCCAACTATCCACACTACAATATGAAGAGGAAGGTGGGACAACTTCACAGGCTAATGCATGACAGGCTACTAACAAAAAGAGAAAACAGCAAACCCCATTCAGCATGAGGGAGTTGGTCTTTATGGTCCAACAAGCCAGTGAGAAGTAATTTGAGGACCAAATCAACATGGGTGCTGGGAAATGTGACTGCATCTGGCAAGAAATTATTTCTTCTTCTTTTTGCGGCCTGCCTGAAGTGGATGTTGGTCACTGGTCAGTCTGCGAACTGACCTTCGAGGGTCCTGCCCAGCGGGTTTTTGTTCCTGGGCAGGGGTAGGGGATGGGCCATGTGTTGGAGCTCCCTAAGACTGTGGCCAAGGAGTCCAGCGATGGTCTGGAAGCCCTGCCCTATGGTGTTATCCAGGTGTTGTATAGAGGAGTTTATGTCACTCATGCCTTGGCGAACACAGGTGTTCAGCTCAGTGAGCCAGCAGAACATCTCACGTACCTCCCGGACCATCTCATCTCACGTACCTCCCGGTTCATCTCGTTGTGGAATTTGGTGTTTTCAACTCCATGACTGGCTATCTCAGCCAGAAGCACGGGAGAGTGGTTTGGGTGGGGGCCCAGTGTTGGGCTCGGCAGGAGGTATTTGCTGCCCCACACTGGAGTTGACACTACCTCCCCCATTCTCAGCGTCAGTGAGATGCCCCTCCTGTGACTAACTGAGATGCCCCCCCGTGCGGTGTTTTGGCAAAAAGAAGATAGAAAAGACAAAAAGAACAAAAAGAAAAAAATAATAATACAATGATACAGAAAGCACTTGCCAATATATGCTTGAAAACTCACCTGCCAAGCCATGTGGACATTCCATGGCAGGTGTGTCGGTGTCCATTTCGGACACACCTGCAACCTCCTCATAGGACATACAGACCATCGCAGGCTCCTCCAGTTCTGTATACTCCACATTCTTAGGGTCTGAGCCTCCCCCTGTTGCCCTCGAAGCGTTCCAGTTCGCAGACTTTTTCAGCTTCAGGTGGGACTTGAAGTCAGCCCAACTACATATATTTGTGGTTTGGGGGAATGGAGAAGAAAACATAAGTAAATCTGCTGCCTACTTTTTGAACACATGACATGGTATTGGTTGCTAAAGGCAACCTCACTTGAAAACTGCTGCTTAAATCATATTAATACATACTATAGTGTTTGTCCTTGTGTTGCTGTACCGTCTTCGGACTTCCTGTGGTGTCCGGACAATTGGGCCAACTCCATTCACACGGTCTGTAATTTTCTTGCCAGATCTGGTCTTTTGCCCCAGCATCCTTGTTTTTCAGCCCAAAATGGATTTTATCAATGGCCTGTGGAACCAAGATTGCCAACTCCCTCTTTGAAAATGGGGGTTGCTGTTTTTCTGTTTCTGACTGTTGCCTGTGAACCATCAGCCTGAGAAGTGTCGCCACCTTCCTCTTCACTTTGTGTATGGGTTTGCTGGGTGTGGGTATTTGAGCCAGAATCTTCCTCAGGCAGGGCCCTCACACCAGTCTCTTCTTCTGTTTGTGGGCCAGTAGATGGGGGTTGCTCAATAATGGGTCCTGCTACTTCCTCCTCTGCACTACCATATGTTTGTTGCTGCTGAGCTTGTTCAGCCAGCTGCCTTCTACTTGCCAAGATGATGTGGTTTTATACCTGTGCATGCAGAGTGTTGCGTGAACCCACACAGGTGATGCATACACAAGTGGTACATGTGCTGTGATTACACACACTATTTAAGCATCTTCCATGCAGCCTGTGTTTGCGGGTGTATGCAGGTGTTTTGTAATTTGGAGTTGTCATTTGAGTTGTAATTTGGAGTTTTCTGAGTTGTTTGCCATTCAAGGTAAGTTTTGTGTTTTAAGCAAACGCATACTTCCATCATATTGCATTGCAGTTATTTGTTGTTTAGCTAATGCACAGCGTTATTTTTTTTCCAATATCTTTAACATTATTTTTTACTTATATGTTGTTTGTATTTTTTGTGTTTTGTTGTTATGTTTTGTATGACATTTGTGGTGGTGTGGGCCTTCATTGTAACTGGATTCTGTTTTCCTTTATTCTAATTGGACCAACAGTATATCTATCTGCTGGTAAGTATATGCATGTTCTTTGGTGTGTTTTGGGTGTTGGAGTGTAGTATTCTCTGAGTATGCTTCTTATTCTTGTGTCACTTTTCCTTCTCTAGGGATCAGCTTTTTTTTTTTTTTTTTGCCAAAGTAGGCTTGTTTTATTTTTTATTTTTTTGAGAAAAAGTTTTTATTCATTTTTTTGTTTTAACATCGCATGTGAATGACAGAAGATACATTCAACAGAAAGAATACACATTGCGCTCGGTTACAATGAAACAATTAAACCGTATCTGCATGAGCATGGTAGAGGTATTGAAACAAAACAAACGAGGAGGCATGGCCAAGTGAATGCAACCACGATAAGATGGAAGAAGGCACATTGGAAAGCCAGCGCAGGGGTGGAGGGTACCTCTCATTAGAATAACAACATAGAGAACAAGAGAAAAGAGAGTTAGGGGGCAGCAGAGAGAAGAAGAAAAGAGAAGGGAGGGAGAGATAAAGGGGGGGGGGAAGGATTAGCCGGGCGGTCCCCCCAGCCGAAGCCACGCAACCATTTGATATGAGGTGAATATGAACACGGGGTAATAGAACTCACAAGTAAGGGCCTAAGCAATAGCGTATTATATGGTAGCTAACGGCGGTTCAGCACCAAAGAATGACGTCCAGGGGGTCCAAGTTGCGGTAAATTGGACAGGGGTATCGTGGAGCACTGCTGTGATACGTTCTAGCCTATAAGTCTGCCAGATAGCGTTTATAGTAGCAGGAACAGTAGGGGGTGACGCGGATTTCCAGTTAGCTGCAATTTGGCATTTAGCTGTGTTCAAGATATGCTTAACTAATTTCTGCTGTTGGTGGGGGGTGTGGGGTAGCGGACGGGAGAGTAAGTTGTAGAACGGCGACGTCGGGACTGATAGCCCCAGAATGTCAAAGATTAATTTATGGATTCTAGTCCAGAAAATCTTAATCTGTGGACAGCTCCACCATATGTGCAGCAGGGTGCCGCGTTGACCACATAGGCGCCAACATCTATCTGAGCAGGAGGGGTAGATTGAATGAAGACGCGCAGGTACCAAGTACCAACGGTAGTATAATTTGTAGGAATTCTCTTTAACTCGAACTGAGATGGAGCTCGTGGAGATTTCCGTTTTGACAGCAGACCAGTCCTCGGTCGTCAGAGTCTCACCCACCTCCCTTTCCCAGGCCAACTCGTGCGGTTCCTTTTGGGGCAAATTATGAGCAAGCAAAATTTGATATATGGCCGAAAGCAATCCCCGGGTAGTTCGGCTAGTGGAGCACAAAGATTCAAAGCTCGATTTACCTCCCGGGGAGGATGGTTTTGGGAGAGAGGAGGCAAAGTGGCGTAGCTGTAAGAACTGATAAAAAGCTGAGTGTGGGAGGGAGAAGCGGGATTGTAAATCAGCAAACGAAGGGAACGAATGAAGAGGAGCAATGTCCAGTAAGAATAGTACGTTATAGTTAGTCCAAGATTCAAACGCTGAGTGATTTTCACCCGGCGGGAAACTAGGGTTGTTCCACAGAGGGGTGAGGCGGGGGTGGAAGGAGCGCAACTGGTAAAGCCGCGAACATAGGTCCCATATGGATAGAGTGAATCGTACAGTGGGCAACAAAGAGGAAGCAGGTGGACGTGTTTTCGGGTGACACCATAATAAGCTATAAGAAGAGTACTTTTGAAGTGAGGCTGCTTCTAGATGCGTCCGGACTCTATGGCCAGGGATATCGTGCCAAAGAACACACGCAGTTAAGTGGGTAGCTCTATAATATTTAAGGAGATCGGGAACTCCCAGGCCTCCCGCTAGGCGGTGTCTTTGGAGAATACGCATTTTCACCCTGGGTTATCTTCCTGCCCAGATAAACTTAGTAATATCAGCTTGGAGATTTTTAAGAATTTTAGTAGGGATATGGATGGGAAGGGTTTGCCACAGGTATAGCAGACGTGGCAGCAGGGTCATCTTAACAGCAGTCATTCGCCCAAACCAGGAAAGGATATATTTATTCCACGTGGTCATCTCGTGTTTAAGAGAAGAAAATAATCTGGGGAAGTTGGCAGCATAGAGGCCAGAATAAGATTTAGTTAAATAGATACCCAGGTATTTGAGTTTATCAGATTGCCAGGTACACGGGAAGGAAGCCTGAAGAAGTCGGAGGTCCGGGTCTGGAACGTGCAAGGCCAAGATTTCGGTCTTATCCGAGTTTATGTTATAATTCGAAAAACGGCTGTAAGTAGAAATTTCCTCCAACAGATTTGGGAGGGAGATATGTGGGTCCGTAAGGGTAAGGATGACGTCATCGGCATATAATGCTATTTTATGATTCTGAGTGCCCACTACAATACCCGATATATTATGATTCAATCGGATTCTAGCTGCCAATGGTTCCATAATGAGGGCAAAGAGCAGGGGGGACAGGGGACAACCCTGTCTGGTGCCATTTCTTATAGGAAGGGGGTCAGAGGATAAGCCGTTGACTAAGATGGAGGCTGAGGGGTTGTGATAAAGCGAGGTAACGCCTCTGTAGAAGGCCCCATGCAAGCCCATGTTAATAAGCGTCTGTTGCAAAAATGGCCAGGCCACCCTATCGAAGGCCTTTTCTGCATCGAGGGCTGCTACCAGGGTCGGGAGAGACTTGGTTTGCGCCAGGTGAATAAGGTCAATGAGGCGTCTGGTGTTGTCCGCAGCCTGTCTACACGGGACAAATCCAACTTGATCAGGATGAATAAGGGAGGGTAAGAAGGGAGCAAGTCTGTTGGCCAGGATTTTAGCAAAGAGCTTTAGGTCAACATTTAGGAGGGAGATAGGTCTGTAGTTCTTCATCTCTAGGGGATCCCTATCCGGTTTGGGAATGAGGATAATGTTAGCTCTGGTGGTGGCCTCATCAAAGGAGCCCCCTTCCAGAACAGAATTAAATAGAGATTGAATCATGGGGAGTAAAGGGGTCGTACATTTTTTATAGTACAGGGCGGTGAAGCCATCGGGACCAGGGGCCGCCGAACGGCGTAGCTGTTTAATGGCCGCCGAGATTTCCTCTATAGAAATAGGGGCATTAAGCTTTGACACGTCTGACTCGGGGAGCTTAGGGAGCTTACAAGAGGAAAGATAGTGTTGAAGTCCGATGACAGGGTTGGAGTCAGAGTTAGCAATAGGCGGAAGGTTATACAAAGATGTATAAAAGCCCCGAAATTGGGATGCCATACGCGTTGGGTCAAACGTAGTGGAACCGTCAGCGCATCGTAGAGAGACAATCCGGTTTTGGGTGCGCCTCGCTCGCAGCCTCCGAGCCAGCAAAGTGTCAGCCTTATCGGACTTCTCATAGAATCTCTGGCGTGTCCACAAGAGTGCCTTGACTGCCTTTATTGGTTAGGATTTGGGACAATTGGCCCTTAACTGCCAAAAGTTTGGAGTATGTTTTCTTTTTGGGGCGGCGTTGATGAAGATGGGTCAGGGCGACAAGCTCCGACTCTAATTGTCGGATACGTTGTGTCTCGGCTTTCCTTTGGGCAGATGAAAGGCTTATAAGGAAACCGCGAATGGTGGCCTTGTGTGCCTCCCACAACACGGAAGGGGCGATGTCCGGAGATGCGTTATCAGAATAATAATGTGTTAGTGCGGCAGCAATATCCGCAACAGTGCTTTTCTTGAGGAGAAGGGATTCATTCAAGCGCCAGGAGCGGAGAGGGGGACGCGGGGAGGGGGCCTCTATCTCAAAGAGCACTGCAGAGTGGTCCGACCAGGAGATGGGGAGCGTCTGAGCACCGAGGAGTTTTTGGGTCGTGCCGCGGTCGACAAAGACATAGTCAATACGGGTATAGAGATCATGAGGCGGGGAGTAGTGGGTATATCCCCTCGCCGAGGGGTATAAAGTTCTCCATCCATCGTATAGGTTATAGAGTGATAAGTGAGATTGTAGCCGTTTAGCTAAGTTATTGGGAGTAGCCAGCGTAGCGCCAGGATGGGATCTATCTATAAGGGGGTCCATAGTAACATTACAGCCTCCACCAATAACAGTCATACCAGTAGGGAGCCGGGAAAGGCTGTCAAAAAAGGCAGTAAAAAGGGAACCCTGCTGCACATTAGGAGCATAAACAGAAGCCAAAATAAGAGGAGTCTGATTGTAGGAACATGAGAGTATAATGTAGTGGCCCTGGGGGTCCGACACAATATCATGGACAACTATGGGAAGGCCGTGACGTATCATGATAGCAGGGCCCCTACGTTTAGCAGGCATATTAGAGTAGTAGGCTTGTTTTATTTTATTCTGGCCTTTTGCCTTTTTGGGGGGCCTTCATATCTATCTGTTGGTAAGTATATGCATGTTCTTTGGTGTGTTTTGGGTGGTGGGGTGTTGGCTCATTTTTTGTGATTCTAGTTACCCATGTAAGTATATTTGTGTGTTAATTGTATGTTTTAGGTAAGTATATGCATGCTAAGTGTGTTTTTTTAGTGTTATTGGTGTTTGTTGTTTTTTGCATCCAAATTGTATACATTTTTATGGCTAATTCTTACAATTTCTTGCCTGCTGGTGTCCTACATTTAGATATGGATTATGAGACAGAAGTGTTTCTTTCATGATGCGTATATTTATATTAGAGATGAACGGGTTCGGTTTTACTCGGATTTACTCGGATTTACCCGAATCTCTTTATTGTCTCACGGACGTCACGTGTTTTGGTTAGCCAATAAGAAAAATCCAGAAAAAAAGAACTTGCAATAATTCTGGCGTTAAGAGCCGAGTAAATCCGAACCCGCTCATCTCTAATTTAAATGTTGTGATGTTTAAACCACATTGGCTGTTGTTTTGATACAATTTATGTACATTTTCAAGATGTTGGTTTCCACATATCTAGCCTCCGAAACCGTCCAACCTCAACCTGCCCCTCATCCTCGAAGGCAACGGAGTTCTGCAAGGCCTAGTATTTTCCGTACCCGTGTCAGCATTTTTGGTATGCCAGATGATGAGGTCGTGCGGCGCTACAGGCTGCCCCCTCATGTCATCCTAGAAACTCTCTTAATAATAGCGAGTGATCTAGATACATAAATTCGGTATCCTACAGCAATACCAGCATTGACACAATTCCTTGCTGTGTTACATTTCTACGCAACAGGTTCCTACCAGCACGTGGTTGGGGGGCTGGTATGAATGTCACAGTTAGCCTTTTCGAAAATCCTGAAATGCGTTAATGGTGCTTTTTTCACAAGAATTAAGCAGTTCATATCAATGTGCAGCTGGGTGACTGCAGCCGGGACGGAGGTGCCAGTCCATTTTCCATCCTGCTGGTTTCCCAGGTGAACCGGAAGATTGTCCACACTGTTTCTTTCTGTCTATGTTTTATGTGAACTGTGGAATAAACCTGTTTGTGAAGATTGTGGAGGACGTCAGTTTTATGGGGATCGAAGGATTTTAAAGAACCTGTTACGTGTATGCGGGACAGAAATCTCATGTAAGTGTCTCATCTTTCTATACTGCACAGCAATATTTCCCACCAGAGAAGAGAGGATAGTGTTTAAAGATACCTTTACGGGCATACGGGAAAGGAATTAAATGTAAGTTCCTTTCCAATGAAGTAAAGAACACGGTGTCTCTTAGTTTCTCCTGAGAAGGATCATATACACTCCTCTGTTGTATTGGTGGTACAAGTTATATCCAGAGTGTCAGATTCACCCTCTGCACAGCGCTAGTTTCAGACCATTTGTTTTTTGTTCTTACAGTTCATATCAATGCCATTGGATGTGGGGGCCCTAGCTGTGTTGAAGCGGAAATTCCAGGAAGGAGGTAGTCGCTTCCCACACATTACTGGGGTTGTGGATGGGACACATGTCCCACTTGTGGTGCCTAAACATAATGAAGAAATATATCGGAACCAGAAAATGTTCTACTCTCTGAATGTGATGGTTGTTTGTAGCCCATCCCTCCAGATCCTGGACCTGAATGCCAAGTACCCAGGCAGTGCACATGATACCCACGTCATTAGGCAATCAGGGATCTGGCAAAAATTAAGACAGATGGAAGGTCATGTGGATATTGGGTGAGTTGTATTGGCATCATGTTTTTTTGTTAAAAGAAAAAATGTTTTTCTGGACATATTTGTTACTTATGTTTTTTTATTTTTACAGGAGATCGTGGATACCCTTGCACCCCCTGGCTCATGACTCCTTACAGCACAACCACACCAGGGCCACAAGCGGCATTTAATTCCACGCTTACAGCCACTATGCAGCTGGTAGAGCACACAATTGGCATCCTGAAAGGACGCTTCCATGTGCTCCACCGCACTGGTGGCGACCTCATGTATAAAATGTAAGTAAAATTGTGGTCCTGTGTGCAATCCTGCACAATATTGCTGTGAGGAGGCGTGTCGACCTGCTTGATAATGAGGTATTGTCCCGAGAGGATGAGGAGCCTGGGGTTGGGCGGACAAGGATCCAGGGTTCGGAGGCCCAGCGGGGACATGCTATTAGGGCACGAATAGTCAGACAATATTTCAGGTATGCTTATGTCAAGAACACGTTAAACACTTGTTTTTGGAATTTACAAAAATGATATTTGTGTAAGCTAGAACATATGTGGTTAAAGATTGTTATTTTTCTGTTTAAGAATATAAACAAATATTACCCAAATAAAATGTGTATGTGTTTTGAGTAGGTACTTAACTTACTGTGAAATGGATCTGTCTACAAATGTAAAATGAGCATCAGTATTGTTTGGGGGAAAGATTCTTTTTTTCCCAAGATCATAATGTTGCTTTATTTTGTCCGATACTTTGTTTTTCTTGGTCATTATAAAATGATACATTGTTTAATGTAATTGGTATTTTGATATGCTAATTTTATTTTTAGTTCATTTTTTTGGGGGGGGGGAAACAACAAAAAAAACAATAACATCTGACTACACTAATACAACAATCCTGGAATGTTTAGCTAAATGGTGCTGAGAAATTTGGTGAGTTATTATGTTTTACAAAAATTAGGATATCACCTATGCGAATTGCAAATAGTCGCATATGCATACGCAATAGGAACACACAACAATATGTAAACATACAGCAATATTAATAAAGATTCTTAATGAAGATGACACCATCACAGGTTTTGACCAATCATCAGCTAGCACACAGTATAAATATTAGGCCATGTGAGAAAAATCCCATTGGCACCATGCGAGCTGCAGCTTTCACTATGAGGGAGCTGCGGCTTTTAACAGCCATCATGAAACGCCGCGTAGGCTGTGCAGGGCCATATATCCCCAATTCCAGGAATTGTGTGGCCTATGCGGCAGTCCGCAGACTACTGCATGCGATGCTCTGCACCAGGTGGACCATCGTACAACTTGAGCGTCGGTGGTCCGACCTCCGCCGCCGTCAGCCAGACTTGCTCTCACAACTGCACCAGCTGATACGCGCAAGTGAATAAGCCACACGAAAAGCTGTGTTTGTGTTAGTGTGTATTTTCACAGTTAAATGCTTAACAATATTAGCATAAATCTCTACACATAAATCTTGGAAGGTATGCATATAGACTTTGTGGGGGTAGGCCATGCAGTCTATATGCATACCTTGCAGTGGTAGGGACCCATGTGTAGGGGTTTGGCCAGTCTCCTTTGAGGCTGTAGACAGACAACACTTTGGCTAAAGAAACTTGTTTAGAGTGCATGGACTGTGGCCATTCATGTATATACAGTAAACATTAGTAATGCTAGCATGTTAATAGCAATGAAATGTATCCAATTAAACAAAGGCCACAACATATGTGTTCGGTGTAAATAAAGTGCACAAGCTATAGCATTATCCCTTGAGGTGCAGGTGGAGGGCCACGGTACAGTGATTCATGTATGTATATGAAATTCCATTAGTTGTGTTGCCACAAAAAAAAAAAATTGTGTTTTTCTAAAAGTTAAAACATTCTGAAAAACAACTATATAACATTTTTTAAACACACACCACAATGGTACCATATAATACTATCACATAAATTAAATGGCTTCAAATAGTATAGTAAACATAATTACATATTTGTGTGTTTCTATCTCTTTAGAGAGAGCATAAAGGCAGGCCACAGAAGCCGAGGGATCCACCCCTTCTCCTCAACCCTCCCCCCATCAATCCTCCTCCCACTCTCAACAATCCTCCCCATCAAGTCTCCTCCCCCTCTCAACAATCCTCCCCCCATCAAGCCTACTCCCCCTCTCAACCCTCCCCATCAAGCCTCCTCCCCTCTCAACAAACCACACCCCATCAATCTTCCTCCTCCCCCTCCTCCTCCTCCCCCCCTCTCAAGCCCCTGACCTACCTCATTCAATCTCCTCTTCCCCGTCTCAACCACCCTCCCCCAATCCAAACACCCTGGTCAAACAGTATAGTAAACATAATTACATATTTGTGTGTTTCTATCTCTTTAGGGAGAGCACAAAGGCAGGCCACAGAAGCCGAGGGATCCACCCCTTCTCCTCAACCCTCCCCCCATCAATCCTCCTCCCACTCTCAACAATCCTCCCCCATCAAGTCTCCTCCCCCTCTCAACAATCCTCCCCCCATCAAGCCTCCTCCTCCTCCCCCTCTCAAGCCCCTGACCTACCTTATTCAATCTCCTCTTCCCCGTCTCAACCACCCTCCCCCAATCCAAACACCCTGGACTTTCCCACACCTTCCCAATCCGATATCTTTCCCCATCCAACTGCCTACACCATCCAAGACCCTAACCCCATCTAAACTACCCGCCCTTTCAACACACTTCCCCCTTTCAAACTACCCACCCCATTCAACATCATTCCCCCATCTCAAGCTACCCAGGAGAGTGGGCAGCTGAGGCCTCTTAGGAGGCGGAGAGTGCTCTTCCAGCGTTGGGGGAGAGTAAGTAATTTCGACAACAGAAATGTATTTGTAAGCTGTTTGAAATGTAGCTACAACTACATGTGTTTTCAAACTGCGTCCTTGCAAATGCTGTGCTGAAACACATTCCAACATTCCCCGTCTCAGTTTAGGGATTAAGGCATGCTATCACTGAGTCAGGACATGCTTGGATATGTAGTTCCACAGCAGATGTAGAGACGCAGTCTGCTGAGCCTGGGCGTAGACCCGAAATGGCGAACCATGGCCACTCAAGATGTGGGTGAAGTAAACATCCCAGCATGGCCTGCTCCAGTTTTAGCATGGCTATTTTTTGTACAAATTGCAGGCCATGCTGGTATGTATAGTTCATCAACAGCTGGAGTGCCACACGTTCTTCAGCCCTGACCTAGCTAGTGACCTGTTAAAGTATGCTTTGTGCCTTGCTTCTATATTGCGGCATGTGAGTAAATAATTTTGTCTTGTTTACATTCATTACAGATACGGCGGTTGGAGATCCCAATGTGGGAGTGGCTTTGATCCTTTGCAGGATGGAGCAACACTGCGGGGTCTTCTGGACCAAATTAATTTGTTGCATTCCTTTTATCAATATTTTTTTGTTTAGCAAATTTGCTTCATTTTATTGTTTAAAAAAATTAAAAATAAAAATATTTTTTCCCCCAAATTGGTGTGTTGTGTTCTGTCAAAGTTTTTTAATAAAAAATATCTAGAGATGATTCATCACTTGTAAACTGTTAAACTGAGGAGTGAAAAAGGACTAGTTAATCAACTACTAACTGAAACTTAAAAAACAAAGGCTGTGACATGACAGTTATGAGCTGATTGTTTGATACTTTATCACTCCCCATTTTAACACAGACTAAACAAAAAAACATATATGGTAAACTGTGTAATGTCAGTCAGGGATTTCACACATTTAAATTCTGTGGTATTGAGCAAATAGGGCTACATATATTATAAAAAAATATATACAGGTTGAGTTTCCCTTATCCAAAATGCTTGGGACCAGAGGTATTTTGGATATGGGATTTTTCCGTATTTTGGAATAATTGCATACCATAATGAGATATCATGGTGATGGGACGTAAGTCTAAGCACAGAATTCAGTTATGTTACATATACACTTTATACACACAGCCTGAAGGTAATTTTAGAGTCTAAAATTTAGACTATATTTTTTACAACTTTGTCCATTAAACAAAGTGTATCTACATTCACACAAATCATTTATGTTTCATATACACCTTATACACACAGCCTGAAGGTCATTTAATACAATATTATTAATAACTTTGTGTATTAAACAAAGTTTGAGAACATTGAGCCATCAAAAAACAAAGGTTTCACTATTTCACTCTCACTCAAAAAAGTCCGTATTTCGGAATATTCCGTATTTCGGAATATTTGGATATGGGATACTCAACCTGTATTTGAAGCCTTAATTGCTGATTCTTATTGTGCAATTAGTTTGGCAAACTCTTCATTTTGAAGACTTTGAACACTTAATTGGACAATCACATTTCAAATCCTTTGCCTAATTGGTTTCTTAATTTAGAAAGGTATGGGTTGAAATATTTACCCCAAAAAACCTATCACTGGGGGTCATTCCGACCCGTTCGCATGCTGCAGTTGGTCGCAGCGGTGTGAATGGGTCGGAACTGTGCATGTGTGGCAGACGCATTGCGCACGCACGTCGTTGCCTGGACAGCGACGCCGCCAGCGGAAAAAATGATCGCTGCGGCGATCGCAAGAAGACTGACAAGCGGGAGGCGTTCCGGGGCGTCAACTGACCGTTTTCCAGGCGTGGTGAGGCGAACGCAGGCATGCCCAGGCGTTTGAAGGGCGGATGGCTGATGTCAATTCCAGGACTTTCGTCGCTGGATCCGTCGCACAGGGTAAGTAAGTCTGACCCTGGTGTTGTTTTGCAGGAAACTTTTTTAGCATAGCAGGGCTGCACAAGCCTTTGCAACCCTGCTATGCTAAAATACAATCCTCCATAGGCGGTGTCAAGTTGATCGCACGAGCAGCAAAAAGTTGCTTCGTGCGATCAACTCGGAATGAGGGCCACTCTGCGAATATTTGCAAACTAACGATATCATGTGCATGCCAACGAAGGAATAGCACATGTACGACAGTCTCCGTGTTGATAGCGATGCGACCATGCGAAGCACAATACTAAACACCCCCTTTGTGCATTGGTCCACGTTTGTTTGCAGTTGTACGTGGTGGGCGTTTGTTTGCATTCGTGCGATGTGTTCGCTGCTGTGCGAACGCTGCTTGCGTGCGCATCAAATAGCGATCAACTCGGAATAACCCCCATAGTGTAACTCTGTTATCAATCAAAAGTCACTCTATATGAACTATCCATAAACAATACCAAAATCAAATGGGGCTTCTGTATGGAATTGTACTGTATACAAATGTCCACCAAATTCCTTATATACTACAGTGCAGATTCCATTTCTTAATCATATGAAAAGATTATAATCACACTTTTAAGAATCCACGGCCATTGGAAGTCATTCAGACCCGATCGCACGCTAGCTTTTTTTGCAGGGGTGTGATCGGGTCTAAACTGCGCATGCGTATGCACCGCAATGCTCAGGCACGTCGGCCGCCGGCGACGGGCATCACCGGACAGCGACGGATTTTGCGAAGAAAGCAATCGCACCGGCGAACGCAAGAAGATTGACAGGAAGAGGCCGTTTGTGGGTGGCAATTGACAGTTTTTAAGGAGTGTCCAGGAGAACGCATGCTTGCCCAGTCATTCGGAAGGAGAGTCTCTGACGTCAGCATCGGTCCGGATCGGGTGAGTAAGTCCTGGGCTGTGCAGAGACTGCACAAACTTTTGTTTGTGCAGCTCTCTGCACATCCGTTCGCACCCCTGCATAGCGATTACCCCCTCCCCCTGTAGATGGTGATTACCTGGTCGCAGCAGTGCAAAAAATGGCTGCTTGTGACCAAGTCTAAATTAGGCCCATTGTCAGTAGAGATGTACAGTTCGGTTCTCCAAAAATACGAACGCACCCATATTTTGTGTATCCAAACCAAACTGAAACCCGGCCTGGATCTCTGGAGAAGATCCGAACTGGGTCCCGGATTGAATCTTCCCATGGTTCAAATTTCGGATTTTAAATCTAAATTTCAGGTTTTGGATTTGGCTTGGATTGCAAAAATAACATGATTTAAGCTGTTTTTATCTTTTAATCCAGATCTAAAACAAAAACCAGTGAGGAAGTTTACGCAAAACCAAACCCAAAACCCTCCGACAAATTAGAACCAAAACCAGCAAAAATTGGCTGGCGCACATCTCTACTTCTTTTAAGAATTACATAAGCAGAAATGTTTCCTCCAAGCAAGCAGAGATCAATAGGACCCTAAGGTTATTAGTTTATAGTGATGAGCGGGTTCGGTTCCTCGGAATCCGAACCCCCCCGAACTTCAGCCTTTTTACACGGGTCCGAGGCAGACTCGGATCTTCCCGCCTTGCTCGGTTAACCCGAGCGCGCCCGAACGTCATCATCCCGCTGTCGGATTCTCGCGAGGCTCGGATTCTATCGCGAGACTCGGATTCTATATAAGGAGCCGCGCGTCGCCGCCATTTTCACACGTGCATTGAGATTGATAGGGAGAGGACGTGGCTGGCATCCTCTCCGTTTAGAATAGAAATAGATAGAGAGTGAGAGTGAGACACTTGATTTACTGGAGCTTAGGAGTACTCAGAGAGTGCAGAGTTTACTAGTGACTGACCAGTGACCACCAGTGCAGTTTTATTATTATTTAATATAATCCGTTCTCTGCCTGAAAAAAAACGATACACAGTGACACAGTATACCATATCTGTGCTCAGCCTCAGTGTGCTGCATCATCTATGTATATCTGACTGTGCTGAGTGCTCACTGCTCACACAGCTTAATTGTGGGGGAGACTGGGGAGCAGTTATAGCAGGAGTACATTAACAGTGCACACTTTTGCTGCCAGAGTACCACTGCCAGTGTGACTGACCAGTGACCACTGACCACCAGTATATTGTGATTGTCTGCCTGAAAAAGTTAAACACTCGTCGTGTGGTGTTTTTATTCTATAAACGCATTCTGCTGACAGTGTCCAGCAGGTCCGTCATTATATAATATATACCTGTCCTGCAGTAGTGATATATATATATTTTTTATATCATTATCATCCAGTCTATATTAGCAGCAGACGCAGTACGGTAGTCCACGGCTGTAGCTACCTCTGTGTCGGCAGTCGCTCATCCATCCATAATTGTATACCACCTACCTGTGGTGTTGTTTTTTTTTCTATCTTCTTGATACTAGTAGCTTACTTTAGGAGTCTGCAGTGCTGACAGTGTCCAGCAGGTCTGTCATTATATAATATATACCTGTCCGGCTGCAGTAGTGATATATATATATTTTTTATATCATTATCATCCAGTCTATATTAGCAGCAGACGCAGTACGGTAGTCCACGGCTGTAGCTACCTCTGTGTCGGCAGTCGCTCGTCCATCCATAATTGTATACCACCTACCTGTGGTGTTTTTTTTTTTTCTATCTTCTTGATACTAGTAGCTTACTTTAGGAGTCTGCAGTGCTGACAGTGTCCAGCAGGTCCGTCATTATATAATATATACCTGTCCGGCTGCAGTAGTGATATATATATATTTTTTATATCATTATCATCCAGTCTATATTAGCAGCAGATGCAGTATGGTAGTCCACGGCTGTAGCTACCTCTGTGTCGGTAGTCGCTCGTCCATCCATAATTGTATACCACCTACCTGTTGTGTTGGGTTTTTTTTTCTATCTTCTTGATACTAGTAGCTTACTTTAGGAGTCTGCAGTGCTGACAGTGTCCAGCAGGTCCGTCATTATATAATATATACCTGTCCGGCTGCAGTAGTGATATATATATATATTTTATATCATTATCATCCAGTCTATATTAGCAGCAGACGCAGTACGGTAGTCCACGGCTGTAGCTACCTCTTTGTCGGCAGTCGCTCGTCCATCCATAATTGTATACCACCTACCTGTGGTGTTTTTTTTTTTTCTATCTTCTTGATACTAGTAGCTTACTTTAGGAGTCTGCAGTGCTGACAGTGTCCAGCAGGTCCGTCATTATATAATATATACCTGTCCGGCTGCAGTAGTGATATATATATATTTTTTATATCATTATCATCCAGTCTATATTAGCAGCAGATGCAGTACGGTAGTCCACGGCTGTAGCTACCTCTGTGTCGGCAGTCGCTCGTCCATCCATAATTGTATACCACCTACCTGTTGTGTTTTTTTTTTCTATCTTCTTGATACTAGTAGCTTACTTTAGGAGTCTGCAGTGCTGACAGTGTCCAGCAGGTCCGTCATTATATAATATATACCTGTCCGGCTGCAGTAGTGATATATATATATTTTTTATATCATTATCATCCAGTCTATATTAGCAGCAGACGCAGTACGGTAGTCCACGGCTGTAGCTACCTCTGTGTCGGCAGTCGCTCGTCCATCCATAATTGTATACCACCTACCTGTGGTGTTTTTTTTTTTTCTATCTTCTTGATACTAGTAGCTTACTTTAGGAGTCTGCAGTGCTGACAGTGTCCAGCAGGTCCGTCATTATATAATATATACCTGTCCGGCTGCAGTAGTGATATATATATATTTTTTATATCATTATCATCCAGTCTATATTAGCAGCAGATGCAGTATGGTAGTCCACGGCTGTAGCTACCTCTGTGTCGGTAGTCGCTCGTCCATCCATAATTGTATACCACCTACCTGTTGTGTTGGGTTTTTTTTTCTATCTTCTTGATACTAGTAGCTTACTTTAGGAGTCTGCAGTGCTGACAGTGTCCAGCAGGTCCGTCATTATATAATATATACCTGTCCGGCTGCAGTAGTGATATATATATATATTTTATATCATTATCATCCAGTCTATATTAGCAGCAGACGCAGTACGGTAGTCCACGGCTGTAGCTACCTCTTTGTCGGCAGTCGCTCGTCCATCCATAATTGTATACCACCTACCTGTGGTGTTTTTTTTTTTCTATCTTCTTGATACTAGTAGCTTACTTTAGGAGTCTGCAGTGCTGACAGTGTCCAGCAGGTCCGTCATTATATAATATATACCTGTCCGGCTGCAGTAGTGATATATATATATTTTTTATATCATTATCATCCAGTCTATATTAGCAGCAGATGCAGTACGGTAGTCCACGGCTGTAGCTACCTCTGTGTCGGCAGTCGCTCGTCCATCCATAATTGTATACCACCTACCTGTTGTGTTTTTTTTTTCTATCTTCTTGATACTAGTAGCTTACTTTAGGAGTCTGCAGTGCTGACAGTGTCCATCAGGTCCGTCATTATATAATATATACCTGTCCGGCTGCAGTAGTGATATATATATATTTTTTATATCATTATCATCCAGTCTATATTAGCAGCAGACGCAGTACGGTAGTCCACGGCTGTAGCTACCTCTGTGTCGGCAGTCGCTCGTCCATCCATAATTGTATACCACCTACCTGTGGTGTTTTTTTTCTTTCTATCTTCTTGATACTAGTAGCTTACTTTAGGAGTCTGCAGTGCTGACAGTGTCCAGCAGGTCCGTCATTATATAATATATACCTGTCCGGCTGCAGTAGTGATATATATATATTTTTTATATCATTATCATCCAGTCTATATTAGCAGCAGACGCAGTACGGTAGTCCACGGCTGTAGCTACCTCTGTGTCGGCAGGCGCTCGTCCATCCATAATTGTATACCACCTACCTGTTGTGTTGGTTTTTTTTTTCTATCTTCTTGATACTAGTAGCTTACTTTAGGAGTCTGCAGTGCTGACAGTGTCCAGCAGGTCCGTCATTATATAATATATACCTGTCCGGCTGCAGTAGTGATATATATATATATATTTTATATCATTATCATCCAGTCTATATTAGCAGCAGACGCAGTACGGTAGTCCACGGCTGTAGCTACCTCTTTGTCGGCAGTCGCTCGTCCATCCATAATTGTATACCACCTACCTGTGGTGTTTTTTTTTTTCTATCTTCTTGATACTAGTAGCTTACTTTAGGAGTCTGCAGTGCTGACAGTGTCCAGCAGGTCCGTCATTATATAATATATACCTGTCCGGCTGCAGTAGTGATATATATATATATTTTTTATATCATTATCATCCAGTCTATATTAGCAGCAGATGCAGTACGGTAGTCCACGGCTGTAGCTACCTCTGTGTCGGCAGTCGCTCGTCCATCCATAATTGTATACCACCTACCTGTTGTGGGTTTTTTTTCTATCTTCTTGATACTAGTAGCTTACTTTAGGAGTCTGCAGTGCTGACAGTGTCCAGCAGGTCCGTCATT
The DNA here is from genome assembly GCF_028390025.1 of Pseudophryne corroboree. NCBI lineage: Eukaryota > Metazoa > Chordata > Amphibia > Anura > Myobatrachidae > Pseudophryne > Pseudophryne corroboree. The sequence continues at coordinate 406,151,084 of NC_086452.1, forward strand.
ATATAATATATACCTGTCCGGCTGCAGTAGTGATATATATATATATTTTTTATATCATTATCATCCAGTCTATATTAGCAGCAGACGCAGTACGGTAGTCCACGGCTGTAGCTACCTCTGTGCCGGCAGTCGCTCGTCCATCCATAAGTATACTAGTATCCATCCATCTCCATTGTTTACCTGAGGTGCCTTTTAGTTGTGCCTATTAAAATATGGAGAACAAAAATGTTGAGGTTCCAAAAATAGGGAAAGATCAAGATCGACTTCCACCTCGTGCTGAAGCTGCTGCCACTAGTCATGGCCGAGACGATGAAATGCCATCAACGTCGTCTGCCAAGGCCGATGCCCAATGTCATAGTACAGAGCATGTAAAATCCAAAACACCAAATATCAGTAAAAAAAGGACTCAAAAATCTAAAATAAAATTGTCGGAGGAGAAGCCTAAACTTGCCAATATGCCATTTACCACACGGAGTGGCAAGGAATGGCTGAGGCCCTGGCCTATGTTCATGGTTAGTGGTTCAGCTTCACATGAGGATGGAAGCACTCAGCCTCTCGCTAGAAAAATGAAAAGACTCAAGCTGGCAAAAGCACAGCAAAGAACTGTGCGTTCTTTGAAATCACAAATCCACAAGGAGAGTCCAATTGTGTCGTTTGCAATGCCTGACCTTCCCAACACTGGACGTGAAGATCATGCGCCTTCCACCATTTGCATGCCCCCTGCAAGTGCTGGAAGGAGCACCAGCAGTCCAGTTCCTGATAGTTGGATTGAAGATGTCATTTTTGAAGTACACCAGGATGAGGAGGATATGGGTGTTGCTGGCGCTGGGGAGGAAATTGACCAGGAGGATTCTGATGGTGAGGTGGTTTGTTTAAGTCAGGCACCCGGGGAGACACCTGTTGTCCGTGGGAGGAATAGGGCCATTGACATGCCTGGTGAAAATACCAAAAAAATCAGCTCTTTGATGTGGAAGTATTTCAACAGAAATGCGGACAACATTTGTCAAGCCGTGTGTTGCCTTTGTCAAGCTGTAATAAGTAGGAGTAAGGACGTTAACCACCTCGGAACATCCTCCCTTATACGTCACCTGCAGCGCATTCATCATAAGTCAGTGACAAGTTCAAAAACTTTGGGCGACAGCGGAAGCAGTCCACTGACCAGTAAATCCCTTCCTCTTGTAACCAAGCTCACGCAAACCACCCCACCAACTCCCTCAGTGTCAATTTCCTCCTTCCCCAGGAATGCCAATAGTCCTGCAGGCCATGTCACTGGCAATTCTGACGAGTCCTCTCCTGCCTGGGATTCCTCCGATGCATCCTTGCGTGTAACGCCTACTGCTGCTGGCGCTGCTGTTGTTGCTGCTGGGAGTCGATGGTCATCCCAGAGGGGAAGTCGTAAGACCACTTTTACTACTTCCACCAAGCAATTGACTGTCCAACAGTCCTTTGCGAGGAAGATGAAATATCACAGCAGTCATCCTGCTGCAAAGCGGATAACTGAGGCCTTGGCATCCTGGGCGGTGAGAAACGTGGTTCCGGTAACCATCATTACTGCAGAGCCAACTAGAGACTTGTTGGAGGTACTGTGTCCCCGGTACCAAATACCATCTAGGTTCCATTTCTCTAGGCAGGCGATACCGAAAATGTACACAGACCTCAGAAAAAGACTCACCAGTGTCCTAAAAAATGCAGTTGTACCCAATGTCGACTTAACCACGGACATGTGGACAAGTGGAGCAGGGCAGGCTCAGGACTATATGACTTTGACAGCCCACTGGGTAGATGTATGGACTCCCGCCGCAAGAACAGCAGCGGCGGCACCAGTAGCAGCATCTCGCAAACGCCAACTCTTTCCTAGGCAGGCTACGCTTTGTATCACCGCTTTCCAGAATACGCACACAGCTGAAAACCTCTTACGGCAACTGAGGAAGATCATCGCGGAATGGCTTACCCCAATTGGACTCTCCTGTGGATTTGTGGCATCGGACAACGCCAGCAATATTGTGTGTGCATTAAATCTGGGCAAATTCCAGCACGTCCCATGTTTTGCACATACCTTGAATTTGGTAGTGCAGAATTATTTAAAAAACGAGAGGGGCGTGCAAGAGATGCTGTCGGTGGCCAGAAGAATTGCGGGACACTTTCGGCGTACAGGCGCCACGTACAGAAGACTGGAGTACCACCAAAAACGCCTGAACCTGCCCTGCCATCATCTGAAGCAAGAAGTGGTAACGAGGTGGAATTCAACCCTCTATATGCTTCAGAGGTTGGAGGAGCAGCAAAAGGCCATTCAAGCCTATACAACTGAGCACGATATAGGAGGTGGAATGCACCTGTCTCAAGCGCAGTGGAGAATGATTTCAACGTTGTGCAAGGTTCTGCAACCTTTTGAACTTGCCACACGTGAAGTCAGTTCAGACACTGCCAGCCTGAGTCAGGTCATTCCCCTCATCAGGCTTTTGCAGAAGAAGCTGGAGACATTGAAGGAGGAGCTAACACAGAGCGATTCCGCTAGGCATGTGGGACTTGTGGATGGAGCCCTTAATTCGCTTAACAAGGATTCACGGGTGGTCAATCTGTTGAAATCAGAGCACTACATTTTGGCCACCGTGCTCGATCCTAGATTTAAAACCTACCTTGGATCTCTCTTTCCGGCAGACACAGGTCTGCTGGGGTTCAAAGAACTGCTGGTGACAAAATTGTCAAGTCAAGCGGAACACGACCTGTCAACATCTCCTCCGTCACATTCTCCCGCAACTGGGGGTGCGAGGAAAAGGCTCAGAATTCCGAGCCCACCCGCTGGCGGTGATGCAGGGCAGTCTGGAGCGACTGCTGATGCTGACATCTGGTCCGGACTGAAGGACCTGACAACGATTACGGACATGTCGTCTACTGTCACTGCATATGATTCTCTCCCCATTGAAAGAATGGTGGAGGATTATATGAGTGACCGCATCCAAGTAGGCACGTCAGACAGTCCGTACTTATACTGGCAGGAAAAAGAGGCAATTTGGAGGCCCTTGCACAAACTGGCTTTATTCTACCTAAGTTGCCCTCCCACAAGTGTGTACTCCGAAAGAGTGTTTAGTGCCGCCGCTCACCTTGTCAGCAATCGGCGTACGAGGTTACATCCAGAAAATGTGGAGAAGATGATGTTCATTAAAATGAATTATAATCAATTCCTCCGTGGAGACATTCACCAGCAGCAATTGCCTCCACAAAGTACACAGGGAGCTGAGATGGTGGATTCCAGTGGGGACGAATTGATAATCTGTGAGGAGGGGGATGTACACGGTGATATATCGGAGGATGATGATGAGGTGGACATCTTGCCTCTGTAGAGCCAGTTTGTGCAAGGAGAGATTAATTGCTTCTTTTTTGGTGGGGGTCCAAACCAACCCGTCATTTCAGTCACAGTCGTGTGGCAGACCCTGTCACTGAAATGATGGGTTGGTTAAAGTGTGCATGTCCTGTTTATACAACATAAGGGTGGGTGGGAGGGCCCAAGGACAATTCCATCTTGCACCTCTTTTTTCTTTCTTTTTTCTTTGCGTCATGTGCTGTTTGGGGAGTAGTTTTTGGAAGGGCCATCCTGCGTGACACTGCAGTGCCACTCCTAGATGGGCCAGGTGTTTGTGTCGGCCACTTGGGTCGCTTATCTTAGTCACACAGCTACCTCATTGCGCATCTTTTTTTTCTTCTTTGCGTCATGTGCTGTTTGGGGAGTAGTTTTTTGAAGGGCCATCCTGCGTGACACTGCAGTGCCACTCCTAGATGGGCCAGGTGTTTGTGTCGGCCACTAGGGTCGCTTAGCTTAGTCACACAGCTACCTCATTGCGCCTCTTTTTTTCTTTGCGTCATGTGCTGTTTGGGGGGTGTTTTTTGGAAGGGCCATCCTGCGTGACACTGCAGTGCCACTCCTAGATGGGCCAGGTGTTTGTGTCGGCCACTAGGGTCGCTTATCTTAGTCACACAGCTACCTCATTGCGCATCTTTTTTATCTTCTTTGCGTCATGTGCTGTTTGGGGAGTAGTTTTTTGAAGGGCCATCCTGCGTGACACTGCAGTGCCACTCCTAGATGGGCCAGGTGTTTGTGTCGGCCACTAGGGTCGCTTAGCTTAGTCACACAGCTACCTCATTGCGCCTCTTTTTTTCTTTGCATCATGTGCTGTTTGGGGGGTGTTTTTTGGAAGGGCCATCCTGCGTGAAACTGCAGTGCCACTCCTAGATGGGCCAGGTGTTTGTGTCGGCCACTAGGGTCGCTTAGCTTACTCACACAGCTACCTCATTGCGCCTCTTTTTTTCTTCTTTGCGTCATGTGCTGTTTGGGGAGTAGTTTTTGGAAGGGCCATCCTGCGTGACACTGCAGTGCCACTCCTAGATGGGCCAGGTGTTTGTGTCGGCCACTTGGGTCGCTGAGCTTAGTCATCCAGCGACCTCAGTGCAAATTTTAGGACTAAAAATAATATTGTGAGGTGTGAGGTGTTCAGAATAGACTGACAATGAGTGGAAATTATAGTTATTGAGGTTAATAATACTTTGGGATCAAAATGACCCCCAAATTCTATGATTTAAGCTGTTTTTTAGGGTTTTTTGAAAAAAACACCCGAATCCAAAAACACACCCGAATCCGACAAAAAAAATTTGGTGAGGTTTTGCCAAAACGCGTTCGAACCCAAAACACGGCCGCGGAACCGAACCCAAAACCAAAACACAAAACCTGAAAAATTTCCGGTGCTCATCACTATTAGTTTACTCACCAGACCAGGCCTGCCGACAGGGAGGGGGGCAAAGGGAATACCTGTACTGGGCTCCGAGAGTCTGAGAGGCCCCGAGGATCAGGGACACAAAAAAAAGATCAGCGCAGCACCTATTAGTACATTTTAACTGCACACTCTATCCGCATGCCAGTTAATTGAAAAACGAATGAAACGGCTGGCCAAATCAACCCCTCTACCACTCCCCCAATTACCTGTCACCTGGTGCGGTCTCAGTGGTGCTGACATGGTGATGTCATGGCGCTGATGCCACACTACACCAGCCACTGCCGCCACTTCCGCGGAGCGACCCTGAGCCCAGCAGGAATACCCAGCCACCCGCAGATCACAGACTTAATCGGTCAGATGGGGCACCAAACTTTGACAGTGCTTTGTAATTACTTTATTTAGAAATGTAAATAAATTGAACTATGTATGTGTGAGTGTGTAATATATATATATATATATATATATATATATGTTTTGTTACCAATACTGCGCTCTTCACTCTATTTTCAGTATAGTAAGATAAATTTTATGTTATGAAAGGACAATTGTATATAAGCTAGGCCGCTAATCACCCTGAGGATGGTCCTCTGCCAGAGTGTAACCTTCTGGGGATAGACATAGGACCTAATTCAGACCTGATCGTAGTCCGTCCTGCATGTCTAGCCCTTGTACTTAACGAGTAGCTCCCTACCTGTGCAGCTCCTGTGCGCTGACAGGGAGCTACCCGTCGCTGTCCGGGTTGCAGCGGCTGCGTGTGATGTCACGCAGCCCCCATGGCCCACCCCCGCACGGTCAGGGCACACCTGGGCTGAGATGGCCATCAGCTGTCTGGCATGTGCCGGCGCACTGCTGTGCCAGCGCATGCGCAGTTCAGGCATGATCGGCTGCTGTGCGAAAACGCACAGCAGCAATCAGGTCTGAATTAGGCCCATAGAGTAGATGTATCAACAGGGGCGCCTGAATTGAAACAACTTTCGCTGATGACAGATAAACCTTGGTTTAAATCAGTATTTTTTAGTACAACCAAATATCTTTATAGAACAAACGTTTAGTTTATTAAGAACATACTTCTTTAAAAGCATTAAAATTTTAAAATACTAGACTTTTCAATCCATACATTTCATTAATACATGGCTTTTCTTAATTGTTGGTAGGTGCATCAATGGGGGCAAAAAGCTCTTTGTTAGCTTCAGTGTTAACAAAATGCATATCGTCCAATGCGTTTCATCGATAGCAACTTCATCATGGGTGTTCAAATGCAAAAGGTCAATTAGAACCTGTTGATTTCCTCTGGTAGAGGTGACTTACTTAGACCAAGCAAAGTTCCAGGGATTATTCGTGCTTATTGATAACACCTTTGGGAGCCTTTAACTCTCTGTGGTCTCAAAGTAGGGGAGGGCTCCCCTTAACAAACCCTTCCAGGGGATTGGCCAATTAGAAATGAATATCCTTATTGGATGAAGTATCCTTTAAGCAGATCCAAACTTTCTAAGGAACTGATCAAACCAATGACCTTTAATGAATAATTGAGTTTGTATATTGGACTACTGGATTAGAAGGATCAGGAGAGAAACCTCTACCTTAAGAACCCAAAATATCTGGATTCTAGGCACTATATCCTGAACACTACATTTCTTACTTTATTCATTAAAGGTCATCGGTTTGATCAGTTCCCTAGGAAGTTTGGACTTACTCCTCCTTCAATTTCTCCAGCTGCTTCTGCAAAAGCCTGATGAGGGGAATGACCTGACTCAAGCTGGCAGTGTCTAAATTGACTTCATGTGTGGCAAGTTTGAAGGGTTGGAGAACCTTGCACAACACGTAAATCATTCTCCACTGCGCTTGAGTAAGGTGCATTCCCTCCCTTTGCCTATATCATAGGTGGATGTATAAGCTTGAATGGCCTTTTGCTGCCCCTCCATCCTCTGAATCATATAGAGTGTTGAATTCCACCTCATTGCTACCTCTTGCTTCAGTTGATAGCAGGGCAGGTTCAAGAGTGTTTGCTGACGCTCCAGTCTTCGGCATGCATTTGTTGAATGTCGAAAATGGACCACAATTTTTCGGGCCACTGTCAGAATGCCCCTGTCATTTTAAAAAAAATTCTGCACCACCAAATTAATTGTGTAAGCAAAACATGGGACGTGCTGGAATTTGCCCAAATGTAATGCTTGCACAATATTGGTGGCATTGTCAGATATCACAAATCACCAGGAGAGTCTAAGTGGGGTAACTCATTGTGCAATGATGTTCCTCAGTTTCTGTAAGAGGTTCTCAGCAGTGTGCCTCTTATGGAAACTGGTGATAACACAGCATAGCCTGCCTAGGAATGAGTTCGCATTTATGAGATGCTGTTGTTGCTGCGGAATTCAGTACATCTACCCAGTGGGCTGTCAGTCATGTAGTCCTAAGTTTGCCATGCTCTACTTGTCCACATGTCAGTGGTTAAGTGGACAGTGGGTACAACCGCATTTTTCAGGACACTGAGGACACTTTTCTTAATGTCACTGTACAGTCCTGGAATCGCTTGCCTAGTGAAGTGGACTCTGGATGGGATTTGTTACCAGGGACACAGTATGTTCATCAACTGTCTAAATCCATAAATGTCTAACACCAGCATAGTTGTTATGGCCTCAGTAATCCACTTTGCAACAGGGTGACTGGTGTCATATTTAATCTTCCTCGTAAATGACTGTTGGACCTGTCAATTGCTTAGTTAAAGTAGTACAAGTGGTCTTTCGAATTTCTCTCTGAGATGACGATCGACTCCCAGCAGCAACAACAGCAGCGGCAGAAGTAGGCGTAGCACTCAAGGATCCTCCGGAGGAATCCCAGATATAAGAGGACTCATCAGACATGCCATTGACATGGCCTGCAGGATTACTTCCGAACCTGATCTTGACAATGACTTATGATGAATGCGCTGCAGGTGACATATAAGGGAGGATGTTCCTAGGTGGTAACGTCATTACCCCTACTTATTGCGGATTGACAAAGGCAACAGATGACTTGACACATGTTGTCCGGATTTGTAGAGAAATACAGTAATTCCACACCAAAGAGGTGGCTTTTTTGGTATTTTGCCCAGGCATGACAATAAGCTTTTTCATCCCATGGACAACAACTGTCTCCACTGGTGCCTTATTCAAACAAACCATCAGAATCCTCATCGTCAACTTCCTCCTCAGCGCCAGCTACAACAATATCCTCCTCATCCTGGTGTACTTCTACAGTAACATTCTCAATCTCAATATCAGCAACTAGACTGGCGGTGCACCTCCCAGCACTTGCAGGGGGTGTGCAAATGGTGGTAGGAGCCTCCTCTTCTCATACAGTCTTGGGAAGGTCAGGCCTAGACATCGCAACCGCGGACATACTTGGACTCTCCTTGTAGACTTGTGATATCTCTGAGCCTGAATACACAGTTGTTTTTTCCTGTGCTTTAACAAGATTTATTTTTAAAATTTTTCGACAGGGAGGAGGGCTTCCATGTTCATGAGAAGCTGAGCCACCAGTCATGAACATAGGCCAAGGCCTTAGCCTTTCCTTGCCACTTTGCGTTGCGAATGGCATATTGCCAATTTTCCATTTCTCATTAGATAATTTTATTTATTTTTTTATTAGTTTTTGCTTCTTGGATTTTAGATGCCCTCTATGACATTGGGCATCAGCCTTAGCAGACGACGTTGATGGAATTGCATCATCAATGTCATGACTGGTGGCAGCAGCAGCTTCAGCACTAGTACTAGGAACTGGTTGTGGTTCCTGATCTTTCACTATTTTTTCCTCCAAATTGTTGTTCTCCATTTCACAGCACAGCGTCCCTTTATTATTACAGCACACAGAACAGTGCCCCTTTATTTTTACAGCAAACAGAACAGTTCCCCTTTATATTTACAACACCCCTGTATTTTTACAGCATACAGGACAGGGCCAGTGTTCCTTTATTTTTACAACACCCCTGTAATTTCTAGAGATGAGCGGGTTCGGTTTCTCTGAATCCGAACCCGCCAGAACTTCATGTTTTTTTTCACGGGTCCGAGCGACTCGGATCTTCCCGCCTTGCTCGGTTAACCCGAGCGCGCCCGAATGTCATCATGACGCTGTCGGATTCTCGCGAGGCTCGGATTCTATCGCGAGACTCGGATTCTATATAAGGAGCCGCGCGTCGCCGCCATTTTCACACGTGCATTGAGATTGATAGGGAGAGGACGTGGCTGGCGTCCTCTCCGTTTAGAATTAGAATAGATTAGAGAGACACTTGATTTACTAATTTTGGGGAGCATTAGGAGTACTCAGTAGTGTACAGTGCAGAGTTTTGCTGATAGTGACCAGTGACCACCACTTTTATTTATAATCCGTTCTCTGCCTGAAAAAAGCGATACACAGCACACAGTGACTCAGTCACATACCATATCTGTGTGCACTGCTCAGGCTCAGGCCAGTGTGCTGCATCATCTATTATCTATATATAATATTATATATATCTGTCTGACTGCTCAGCTCACACAGCTTATAATTGTGGGGGAGACTGGGGAGCACTACTGCAGTGCCAGTTATAGGTTATAGCAGGAGCCAGGAGTACATAATATATTATATAGTGAGTGACCACCAGACACACAGTGCAGTTTATTTAATATATCCGTTCTCTGCCTGAAAAAAGCGATACACACAGTGACTCAGTCAGTCACATACCATATCTGTGTGCACTGCTCAGGCTCAGGCCAGTGTGCTGCATCATCTATATATATATTATATATCTGTCTGACTGCTCAGCTCACACAGCTTATAATTGTGGGGGAGACTGGGGAGCACTACTGCAGTGCCAGTTATAGGTTATAGCAGGAGCCAGGAGTACATAATATTATATTAAAATTAAACAGTGCACACTTTTGCTGCAGGAGTGCCACTGCCAGTGTGACTAGTGACCAGTGACCTGACCACCAGTATATAATATTAGTAGTATACTATCTCTTTATCAACCAGTCTATATTAGCAGCAGACACAGTACAGTGCGGTAGTTCACGGCTGTGGCTACCTCTGTGTCGGCACTCGGCAGCCCGTCCATAATTGTATATACCACCTAACCGTGGTTTTTTTTTCTTTCTTTATACATACATACTAGTTACGAGTATACTATCTCTTTATCAACCAGTCTATATATTAGCAGCAGACACAGTACAGTGCGGTAGTTCACGGCTGTGGCTACCTCTGTGTCGGCACTCGGCAGCCCGTCCATAATTGTATATACCACTTAACCGTGGTTTTTTTTTCTTTCTTTATACATACATACTAGTTACGAGTATACTATCTCTTTATCAACCAGTCTATATATTAGCAGCAGACACAGTACAGTGCGGTAGTTCACGGCTGTGGCTACCTCTGTGTCGGCACTCGGCAGCCCGTCCATAATTGTATATACCACCTAACCGTGGTTTTTTTTTCTTTCTTTATACATACATACTAGTTACGAGTATACTATCTCTTTATCAACCAGTCTATATATTAGCAGCAGACACAGTACAGTGCGGTAGTTCACGGCTGTGGCTACCTCTGTGTCGGCACTCGGCAGCCCGTCCATAATTGTATATACCACCTAACCGTGGTTTTTTTTTCTTTCTTTATACATACATACTAGTTACGAGTATACTATCTCTTTATCAACCAGTCTATATATTAGCAGCAGACACAGTACAGTGCGGTAGTTCACGGCTGTGGCTACCTCTGTGTCGGCACTCGGCAGCCCGTCCATAATTGTATATACCACCTAACCGTGGTTTTTTTTTCTTTCTTTATACATACATACTAGTTACGAGTATACTATCTCTTTATCAACCAGACTATATATTAGCAGCAGACACAGTACAGTGCGGTAGTTCACGGCTGTGGCTACCTCTGTGTCGGCACTCGGCAGCCCGTCCATAATTGTATATACCACCTAACCGTGGTTTTTTTTTCTTTCTTTATACATACATACTAGTTACGAGTATACTATCTCTTTATCAACCAGTCTATATATTAGCAGCAGACACAGTACAGTGCGGTAGTTCACGGCTGTGGCTACCTCTGTGTCGGCACTCGGCAGCCCGTCCATAATTGTATATACCACCTAACCGTGGTTTTTTTTTCTTTCTTTATACATACATACTAGTTACGAGTATACTATCTCTTTATCAACCAGTCTATATATTAGCAGCAGACACAGTACAGTGCGGTAGTTCACGGCTGTGACTACCTCTGTGTCGGCACTCGGCAGCCCGTCCATAATTGTATACTAGTATCCAATCCATCCATCTCCATTGTTTACCTGAGGTGCCTTTTAGTTGTGCCTATTAAAATATGGAGAACAAAAATGTTGAGGTTCCAAAATTAGGGAAAGATCAAGATCCACTTCCACCTCGTGCTGAAGCTGCTGCCACTAGTCATGGCCGAGACGATTAAATGCCAGCAACGTCGTCTGCCAAGGCCGATGCCCAATGGCATAGTACAGAGCATGTCAAAACCAAAACACCAAATATCAGTAAAAAAAGGACTCCAAAACCTAAAATAAAATTGTCGGAGGAGAAGCGTAAACTTGCCAATATGCCATTTACCACACGGAGTGGCAAGGAACGGCTGAGGCCCTGGCCTATGTTCATGGCTAGTGGTTCAGCTTCACATGAGGATGGAAGCACTCAGCCTCTCGCTAGAAAACTGAAAAGACTCAAGCTGGCAAAAGCACCGCAAAGAACTGTGCGTTCTTTGAAATCCCAAATCCACAAGGAGAGTCCAATTGTGTCGGTTGCGATGCCTGACCTTCCCAACACTGGACGTGAAGAGCATGCGCCTTCCACCATTTGCACGCCCCCTGCAAGTGCTGGAAGGAGCACCCGCAGTCCAGTTCCTGATAGTCAGATTGAAGATGTCAGTGTTGAAGTATACCAGGATGAGGAGGATATGGGTGTTGCTGGCGCTGGGGAGGAAATTGACCAGGAGGATTCTGATGGTGAGGTGGTTTGTTTAAGTCAGGCACCCGGGGAGACACCTGTTGTCCGTGGGAGGAATATGGCCGTTGACATGCCAGGTGAAAATACCAAAAAAATCAGCTCTTCGGTGTGGAGGTATTTCACCAGAAATGCGGACAACAGGTGTCAAGCCGTGTGTTCCCTTTGTCAAGCTGTAATAAGTAGGGGTAAGGACGTTAACCACCTCGGAACATCCTCCCTTATACGTCACCTGCAGCGCATTCATAATAAGTCAGTGACAAGTTCAAAAACTTTGGGTGACAGCGGAAGCAGTCCACTGACCAGTAAATCCCTTCCTCTTGTAACCAAGCTCACGCAAACCACCCCACCAACTCCCTCAGTGTCAATTTCCTCCTTCCCCAGGAATGCCAATAGTCCTGCAGGCCATGTCACTGGCAATTCTGACGAGTCCTCTCCTGCCTGGGTTTCCTCCGATGCATCCTTGCGTGTAACGCCTACTGCTGCTGGCGCTGCTGTTGTTGCCGCTGGGAGTCGATGGTCATCCCAGAGGGGAAGTCGTAAGCCCACTTGTACTACTTCCAGTAAGCAATTGACTGTTCAACAGTCCTTTGCGAGGAAGATGAAATATCACAGCAGTCATCCTACTGCAAAGCGGATAACTGAGTCCTTGACAACTATGTTGGTGTTAGACGTGCGTCCGGTATCCGCCGTTAGTTCACAGGGAACTAGACAATTTATTGAGGCAGTGTGCCCCCGTTACCAAATACCATCTAGGTTCCACTTCTCTAGGCAGGCGATACCGAGAATGTACACGGACGTCAGAAAAAGACTCACCAGTGTCCTAAAAAATGCAGTTGTACCCAATGTCCACTTAACCACGGACATGTGGACAAGTGGAGCAGGGCACGGTCAGGACTATATGACTGTGACAGCCCACTGGGTAGATGTATGGACTCCCGCCGCAAGAACAGCAGCGGCGGCACCAGTAGCAGCATCTCGCAAACGCCAACTCTTTCCTAGGCAGGCTACGCTTTGTATCACCGCTTTCCAGAATACGCACACAGCTGAAAACCTCTTACGGCAACTGAGGAAGATCATCGCGGAATGGCTTACCCCAATTGGACTCTCCTGTGGATTTGTGGCATCGGACAACGCCAGCAATATTGTGTGTGCATTAAATATGGGCAAATTCCAGCACGTCCCATGTTTTGCACATACCTTGAATTTGGTGGTGCAGAATTTTTTAAAAAACGACAGGGGCGTGCAAGAGATGCTGTCGGTGGCCAGAAAAATTGCGGGACACTTTCGGCGTACAGGCACCACGTACAGAAGACTGGAGCACCACCAAAAACTACTGAACCTGCCCTGCCATCATCTGAAGCAAGAAGTGGTAACGAGGTGGAATTCAACCCTCTATATGCTTCAGAGGTTGGAGGAGCAGCAAAAGGCCATTCAAGCCTATACAATTGAGCACGATATAGGAGATGGAATGCACCTGTCTCAAGTGCAGTGGAGAATGATTTCAACGTTGTGCAAGGTTCTGATGCCCTTTGAACTTGCCACACGTGAAGTCAGTTCAGACACTGCCAGCCTGAGTCAGGTCATTCCCCTCATCAGGCTTTTGCAGAAGAAGCTGGAGGCATTGAAGAAGGAGCTAAAAGGGAGCGATTCCGCTAGGCATGTGGGACTTGTGGATGCAGCCCTTAATTCGCTTAACAAGGATTCACGGGTGGTCAATCTGTTAAAATCAGAGCACTACATTTTGGCCACCGTGCTCGATCCTAGATTTAAAGCCTACCTTGGATCTCTCTTTCCGGCAGACACAGGTCTGCTGGGGTTGAAAGACCTGCTGGTGACAAAATTGTCAAGTCAAGCGGAACGCGACCTGTCAACATCTCCTCCTTCACATTCTCCCGCAACTGGGGGTGCGAGGAAAAGGCTCAGAATTCCGAGCCCACCCGCTGGCGGTGATGCAGGGCAGTCTGGAGCGACTGCTGATGCTGACATCTGGTCCGGACTGAAGGACCTGACAACGATTACGGACATGTCGTCTACTGTCACTGCATATGATTCTCTCAACATTGATAGAATGGTGGAGGATTATATGAGTGACCGCATCCAAGTACTTATACTGGCATACACACATATACACACAGTCCGTACTTATACTGGCAGGAAAAAGAGGCAATTTGGAGGCCCTTGCACAAACTGGCTTTATTCTACCTAAGTTGCCCTCCCACAAGTGTGTACTCCGAAAGAGTGTTTAGTGCCGCCGCTCACCTTGTCAGCAATCGGCGTACGAGGTTACATCCAGAAAATGTGGAGAAGATGATGTTCATTAAAATGAATTATAATCAATTCCTCCGCGGAGACATTGACCAGCAGCAATTGCCTCCACAAAGTACACAGGGAGCTGAGATGGTGGATTCCAGTGGGGACGAATTGATAATCTGTGAGGAGGGGGATGTACACGGTGATATATCGGAGGGTGAAGATGAGGTGGACATCTTGCCTCTGTAGAGCCAGTTTGTGCAAGGAGAGATTAATTGCTTCTTTTTTTGGGGGGGTCCAAACCAACCCGTCATATCAGTCACAGTCGTGTGGCAGACCCTGTCACTGAAATGATGGGTTGGTTAAAGTGTGCATGTCCTGTTTTGTTTATACAACATAAGGGTGGGTGGGAGGGCCCAAGGACAATTCCATCTTGCACCTCTTTTTTCTTTTCTTTTTCTTTGCATCATGTGCTGATTGGGGAGGGTTTTTTTGGAAGGGACATCCTGCGTGACACTGCAGTGCCACTCCTAGATGGGCCCGGTGTTTGTGTCGGCCACTAGGGTCGCTAATCTTACTCACACAGTCAGCTACCTCATTGCGCCTCTTTTTTTCTTTGCGTCATGTGCTGTTTGGGGATGGTTTTTTGGAAGGGACATCCTGCGTGACACTGCAGTGCCACTCCTAGATGGGCCCGGTGTTTGTGTCGGCCACTAGGGTCGCTAATCTTACTCACACAGCTACCTCATTGCGCCTCTTTTTTTCTTTGCGTCATGTGCTGTTTGGGGAGGGTTTTTTGGAAGGGACATCCTGCGTGACACTGCAGTGCCACTCCTAGATGGGCCCGGTGTTTGTGTCGGCCACTAGGGTCGCTAATCTTACTCACACAGCTACCTCATTGCGCCTCTTTTTTTCATTGCGTCATGTGCTGTTTGGGGAGGGTTTTTTGGAAGGGACATCCTGCGTGACACTGCAGTGCCACTCCTAGATGGGCCCGGTGTTTGTGTCGGCCACTAGGGTCGCTAATCTTACTCACACAGCTACCTCATTGCGCCTCTTTTTTTCTTTGCGTCATGTGCTGTTTGGGGAGGGTTTTTTGGAAGGGCCATCCTGCGTGACACTGCAGTGCCACTCCTAGATGGGCCCGGTGTTTGTGTCGGCCACTAGGGTCGCTAATCTTACTCACACAGCTACCTCATTGCGCCTCTTTTTTTCTTTGCATCATGTGCTGTTTGGGGAGGGTTTTTTGGAAGGGACATCCTGCGTGACACTGCAGTGCCACTCCTAGATGGGCCCGGTGTTTGTGTCGGCCACTAGGGTCGCTAATCTTACTCACACAGCTACCTCATTGCGCCTCTTTTTTTCTTTGCGTCATGTGCTGTTTGGGGAGGGTTTTTTGGAAGGGACATCCTGCGTGACACTGCAGTGCCACTCCTAGATGGGCCCGGTGTTTGTGTCGGCCACTAGGGTCGCTTATCTTACTCACACAGCGACCTCGGTGCAAATTTTAGGACTAAAAATAATATTGTGAGGTGTGAGGTATTCAGAATAGACTGAAAATGAGTGTAAATTATGGTTTTTGAGGTTAATAATACTTTGGGATCAAAATGACCCCCAAATTCTATGATTTAAGCTGTTTTTTAGTGTTTTTTGAAAAAAACACCCGAATCCAAAACACACCCGAATCCGACAAAAAAAATTCGGTGAGGTTTTGCCAAAACGCGGTCGAACCCAAAACACGGCCGCGGAACCGAACCCAAAACCAAAACACAAAACCCGAAAAATTTCAGGCGCTCATCTCTAGTAATTTCACAGCATACAGGACAGGGCCAGAACCCCTGTATTTTTACAACAACCCTGTATTTTTACTGCATACAGGACAGGGCCAGTGTTCCTTTATTTTAACAACACCTCTGTATTTGTACAGCATACAGGACAGGGCCAGTATTCCTTTATTTTACAGCACCCCTGTATTTTTACAACATATGGGACAGGGCCAGTGTTCCTTCATTTTAACAGCACCAATGTATTTTTACATGCATACAGTACAGGGCGAGTGTTCCTTTATTTTTACAGCACCCCTGTATTTTCACAGTACCCAGGGCTGTTTCTAGCCAATTTGGCTCCCAGTGCGAGATTTAAAAATGCGCCCCCCATGACATAAAAAAAATGTGCCCCCACACACACACACACACACACCTAGATAAAAAAAAAACTTGCGCGTGCACCCGACAAGGGGGCGTGGCCTCGTCTAACTGGGTGTGGCCTCATTTAAATGGGCATGGCCTCGTCTGAAAAGACTACCTCACAATCCAGTATTTGACCCTGCTCCAACAGATCATGACCACCACAGGAAAAAAAAATTCTACCATATTAAACCCCACACAGTAATGCCCCCTGCACCATAATATGCCACACACCGCAATGCCCTTGATACATTAAATCCCCACACTACGGCAGGCAAGAGTCCCCATTTCACACATTATGGCAGGTGTCCCCATTTTACACATTGAGAGAGAGAGAGAATACTTACAGAGGCGATTACCGCTCTTCGGCCCGCCTCACCTGTCGCTCCTCGCGCTGGCCTTTTCCTCTTCCTAACTTGGATCCCCCTCTGTACTCCGCTCGGGGTGGGGGAGTTTCGCGGAGTGACGGGGTTGCGTCGTGACGTAACGACGCAAACGCGTCATTCCGTGAAACTCCGCCCCCAGAGCGGGTTACTCGGGGAGAAATAGGAGGGGGAAGCAGGGAGCCACAGTTAGTGCCGCAGCGGGCGCCCAGTGCGGTTGCACTGCTCGCCTGTCCCAAGAAACGGCCCTGACAGTACCCCTGTATTTTTTAAGCATACAGGACAGGGCCACAGCACCCCTGTATTTTTACAGCACCCCTGTATTTTACAGCATAAAGAACAGGGCCATAGAACCCCTGAATTCTTACAGCACACATAACAGTGCCCCTGTACAGCACAGGACTACAACACCCCAAACAGCACAGTACACCAGCACAGGATAGCACAGTACACCAGCACTGTACACTACCCCAGAATAGCACAGGACAGCAGCACCCCTAGCAGCACAGTACACCAGCACAGGACACCACCCCAGAAGAGCACAGGACAGCAGCACCCCTTTACGCCACCACCCACAGATAGACAGAGGTCTGTCTCCTTCACTCTCCAAGTCCGTTGTTAAAATGGCGGTGACACCAACAGTGGGATGATGACATTTTGCTTCATTCTGGGATCCAAGTCTGGCAGGAAGTCCCGATTCGGGCTCGGTTCCTGGCTCAGGTAGTGAAGTTCAGGGGGGTTTGGATCTCTGAGATTCGAACCCGCTCATCCCTAATACTGTATAGGGATGTTTGAAGGAAGTTGGGGATAGAGGGGGGTATGGGTGGGGACAGAGATATCTGTGTACCGGGACCCAAGATTTCTGTTGCCGCCCCTGCACCAGACCTATGGGATCATGTTCTGTACAGTGTTGGGAGCTGGCAGATTATTAGCCTGGGACCTCAGCAGCCTTCCACTGCTAGTCCTCCCTGTATAAACAAGAATGGAAATGTGACTCTTCACCGGTGTTGGGAGTCAGCGATGTAATCTGGCCCAGAACCTCGGCACCCTTCAGCACCAGGTCCTAAATGTAATAGGTTGCGAAATGCAGGCATCATCCAATTCCAGGCATGTCCTTGCCAAAATCCTCAATCAGATGCCAGTGCTAGACAACCTGTGCTAATTTCAACAAAGACAGGGAGCCCATGAGCATGAATATTTAAAAAAAGACTCAATGCAGGGCTGGTGCCACATTGTGGAGAACCCCTTACTTACTGACTACACTCTGTTAAAGATGAAACCAGCCCAGGCTTTGTAGCACTGTGTCTGGCTGAGAATCAGGGCAGTAGGTTATATATGTTACTGTATGTTTTTATTACACAGTGTACTTTGCATGGGGTCTGTTTTATTACAGGTGACAATTTTGAGTTTGCTTACAAAAGTGATTCTGCGTTTGATGGGTCCTTTCATAAATATAAAATGAAATGGGATCACCATGATAATTAGAGGGAGATGTTCTTTTCTACAGTAGGTATACTACAGTAATGAAATGAATAGTTTCATGATTGCACTATGCTTGCTGATAGTGTGATTAATCAGTCCATATGGGAGGTGGGTGGGTTGTTGCACTTCAGAACATGTAATTTGGGCGCTGCCTCTTGCTCCTCAATGCCACGACTTGTGCCATCAAGCCTAATCGTGTCATCAAGTCTCCATCTCTGGGGAAGTGAGCAAGATCCAAGAGTCTGGTCTACATTCCTGGGGGAGGGGGGTGCACTGGCGGGCTTCCCTAAATTCGGAAGTCACCCAGATATTCCTAGGGTACCAGGCAAGTATGGTTTTCTCATTGGACCACATTGCATGCTTGAAATTCTGTATCTGCAGACTTCCACCTGTATTTAGAGCTGACAAGATCTAGGTGCCGCACTGATACATCCGCTTGTCATCACTATCAGCATGCATTTGCTCCAGCCATATCCTCGGTCAGGAATTTTTGCTGAATAGTTCCCAGTGCCGCCTACCTGACCACAAAATGCCAGTGGAAAACTTAAACACTCTTTTGACGCTCAGTTACAACACTTTAGCCACAAGTGGTGATATAGCGCTACTATGAAGAACCCCAGAGACATGCTGTGATGCATATGTCCGTCTCAGATGTATGAAAAATAAATTGCAGATAGAGATGCTTTGTGCATGACTCTGAATCAGACTCATAGGGGTAAATTTACTAAGATTCGTAATTCTCCCGATTTGGTGGGAGAATAATCACGAATGACATCGAAAGTGTAAAACTGCAACTTTTTGAATTTGTTACGATGGATTTACTAAGCTGCCGTATTTTGCCTTTTCGGGTTTTCCGATGTCGATGTCATTCGTTTTTTTATTTCAGTTTTTTACGGCAGTGATTAGCAAAACACTGCCGACTTTTTTACAATGAATCTCGGCCGGATCTGTGTGATCCGTGCTGGGGTTCATTTTTTTTTTTTTTTTTTTTAAATTAAACACTGTAAAATCCCAAAAAAAATTGCGTGGGGTCCCCTCTCCTAAGCATAACCAGCCTCGGGCTCTTTGAGCCGATCCTGGTTGCAGAAATATGGGGAAAAAATTGACAGGGGTTCCCCCATATTTAAGCAACCAGCATCGGGCTCTGCGCCTGGTCCTGGTTCCAAAAATACGGGGGACAAAAAGAGTAGGGGTCCCCCGTATTTTTAAAACCAGCACCGGGCTCCACTAGCTGGACAGATAATGCCACAGCCGGGGGTCACTTTGATATAGTGCCCTGCGGCCGTGGCATCAAAAATCCAACTAGTCACCCCTGGCCGGGGTACCCTGGGGGAGTGGGGACCCCTTCAATCAAGGGGTCCCCCCCCCCCAGCCACCCAAGGGCCAGGGGTGAAGCCCGAGGCTGTCCCCCCCATCCAATGGGCTGCGGATGGGGAGGCTGATAGCCTTTTGTGATAATGAAAAGATATTGTTTTTAGTAGCAGTACTACAAGGCCCAGCAAGCCTCCCCCGCATGCTGGTACTTGGAGAACCACAAGTACCAGCATGCGACGGAAAAACGGGCCCGCTGGTACCTGTAGTACTACTACTAAAAAAATACCCAAAAAAAGACAAGACACACACACCGTGAAAGTAAAGATTTATTACATACATGCACACAAACATACATACATACTTACCTTATGTTCACACGCAGGTCGGTCCTCTTCTCCAGTAGAATCCAAGGGGTACCTGTTGAATAAATTCTACTCACCAGATCGCGGGTCCCAGGGTCCTCGGGGCATCCATTTGTAATCCACGTACTTGCATAAAATAAGAAAACGGAAAGCCGAGCCACGAACTGAAAGGGGCCCCATGTTTTCACATGGGACTCCTTTCCCCGAATGCCAGAAACCCACTCTGACTGATGTCTAAGTGGGTTTCTTCAGCCAATCAGGGAGCGCTACGTTGTAGCACTCTCCTGATCGGCTGTGTGCTCCTGTACTGTATGACAGGCGGCACACGGCAGTGTTACAATGTAGCGCCTATGCGCTCCATTGTAACCAATGGTGGGAACTTTCTGCCCTGCGGTTGACCTAAAGTGACGTCACCGCTCAGGAGGGTGCTACAACGTGGCGCTCCCTGATTGGCTGAAGAAACCCACTTAGACATCAGTCAGAGTGGGTTTCTGGCATTCGGGGAAAGGAGTCCCATGTGAAAACATGGGGCCCCTTTCAGTTCGTGGCTCGGCTTTCCGTTTTCTTATTTTATGCAAGTACGTGGATTACAAATGGATGCCCCGAGGACCCTGGGACCCGCAATCTGGTGAGTAGAATTTATTCAACAGGTACCCCTTGGATTCTACTGGAGAAGAGGACCGACCTGTGTGTGAACATAAGGTAAGTATGTATGTATGTTTGTGTGCATGTATGTAATAAATCTTTACTTTCACGGTGTGTGTGTCTTGTCTTTTTTTGGGTATTTTTTTAGTAGTAGTACTACAGGTACCAGCGGGCCCGTTTTTCCGTCGCATGCTGGTACTTGTGGTTCTCCAAGTACCAGCATGCGGGGGAGGCTTGCTGGGCCTTGTAGTACTGCTACTAAAAACAATATCTTTTCATTATCACAAAAGGCTATCAGCCTCCCCATCCGCAGCCCATTGGATGGGGGGGACAGCCTCGGGCTTCACCCCTGGCCCTTGGGTGGCTGGGGGGGGGACCCCTTGATTGAAGGGGTCCCCACTCCCCCAGGGTACCCCGGCCAGGGGTGACTAGTTGGATTTTTGATGCCACGGCCGCAGGGCACTATATAAAAGTGACCCCCGGCTGTGGCATTATCTGTCCAGCTAGTGGAGCCCGGTGCTGGTTTTAAAAATACGGGGGACCCCTACTCTTTTTGTCCCCCGTATTTTTGGAACCAGGACCAGGCGCAGAGCCCGATGCTGGTTGCTTAAATATGGGGGAACCCCTGTCAATTTTTTCCCCATATTTCTGCAACCAGGATCGGCTCAAAGAGCCCGAGGCTGGTTATGCTTAGGAGGGGGGACCACACGCAATTTTTTTAAAGAAAATAACCACTTTCCCACCCCTTCCCACTGATATACATGCAGGTCTGTTTTTTTTTAGCACTTTTTTACGAGTTGTAATTTTTCACGGCAGTGTTTGTTTGTTTTTTGCTTTGCACTTCTTAGTAAATTACCGAGATTCATACTTAAACAGCCGCGTTTTGACCGATGGTGTATTCATTCGTAATTTTTTTGTTGGACTTCCAAAAAATTACGAATGCCCTCATCACTGCCGTGATTATTGCTTAGTAAATTACCGAGATGACACTTTGATGAAAAAACGGCATCTCGGTCAAAATCGGGACCTTAGTAAATTTACCCCATAGTCTGTACAGCCAAGCAATATAACACTATGGGCCGGCTCCAATAAACAGTGGTACTTGTCGTAGGCATATAGCCTTGCCCTTTAACACCCGCAGTCAGAGGTGCAGCGTGGAGCCATGGCTCCCGCAGCAAGCTCACATCACGGCGCCCCCTCCCCTTTATATACAAATAAAGCACTCACACAATCAGGGGCGTTTTAAGAGAGGAGGAGGCCCGGGTGCAGCCTCCTCCGTTCGGGCCCCCTCCTCTCTGCCGGCAGTGCTGAGAGTCTGAGCACTAGAGGGCTCAGACTCTACTGTGCATGCGCAGATCTCTCTGAGTTCTAATAGCGCTGCGGATGCCGGCGCTGGACTTCGGAGGGGTGAGTATTTTAAAAATGGGTGCAGTGTGTGCGGTGGGGGCCCCCTCTGGACTCAGGGGCCCGTGTGCACCGCACACACTGCACCCATTATAGAAACACCAGTGCACACAATGTCCCCTACAGAAAAAAATAAATCACCTATACTGGTCTATGGCTGCAGTGCAATACGTATGAATGTAGTAAGCTGTGTGTTTGGTGAGGTGTAGTGTGATAAACCAGCAGATGGGATACCGGCTGTCAGTATACCGACAGCGTCATCCCGCCTACTGGTATATGCTGAGAGAAAGGGGGGACAGATGCCGGGCAGAGAGAGAAAAGAAAAGGGACAGATGCTGGCCAGAGAGAGAAAGGAGGGGGGACAGATGCTGGCCAGAGAGTGAAAGGAGGGGGGGGAGGCAGATGCTGGCCAGAGAGAGGGGGGACAGATGCTGGCGAGAGAGAGAAAGGAGGGGGGGATGCTGGACAGAGAGAGAAAGGAGGAGGAGGGAGGGAGGGGTAGATGCTGGCCAGAGAGAGGAGGGGGATCAGATTCAGGGGAAAGAGAGCAAGGCATGCTTACCTACATTCTGGCTGCTCTCTGCGGGAGAGAGCAGCCAGGTCGGCTCAGAGTGCGGGCAGGGGAGGCTGTGACGTGGCTGAGGGGGTGGGCCGGAGGCGGGACGGGGGCGGAGCGGGGCAGAGTCACAGTGACACCTCCTTTAAGCCACGCCCCGCTCTGTAATGCCGCTATCACCGGCATTACACTGTAGGGGGCGTGGCTATGGTGACGCGATTCAGCAAGGATCGCGTCATCAACTGCTCGGACCGCCCACTTTACACACTAAGTGGGTGGACGGGCAGGGGGACCCCGCGAATCGGGAGACTTGCCTGCTCTTCCGGGGGGCCGGGAGGGTCACCCGGTTTTCGGGAGCCTCCCGGCCATTCCGGGAGAGTAGGCAAGTATGGAGCAAGGGGGGCAGATGTTGGGGAGAGAGGGGCTAGATGATGGGCAGTGAGGAGGGGGGAAGATACTGTGCACAGACTTTACATTGAAAGAATGAAGCAGGTACAGTAGGAGTGAGAGAGAGACAGAAGCTGCACAGAGAGGTGGCAGCGTTAGGCAGGGGCTATGAGACATGAACAGCTACTGTGGAGACAGAGGAGGCAGGCTTAATACTCACAGACAGGGGCAATGCTGTGAGTGAGATCCTCCATGTTCCAGGGGTCAGAGGAGCATGTGACCAGTGACGTGCAGTGGGGTGAGGCAGGTGAGGCAGAGCCTTTCCTGTAATACTAACATTTGTGCCAGAGTTTTTACTGGTTAAAGTATATGGAAAATACAAATATGTTTGAAATATCTTCTTTGCATTATTCTAATCATTTTTATAGCCAAAACTATGGAGTAAAAAGTCTATGGCTGCCAATATTTTCAGCACATCTCTAATCAAAACTCACAAAATTTCCAGGAGTTTATACTGCTGCACATGTGTATAGTGCCCAGATGTACCCTTTGGTTCATATATTGCATGTACATCTGGCTCTGGTGCTAGCCAGTGCCTCCTGAGCAATTCAGCTCACCACATGTCCCTGCATGTGACAGCTCCTCCAATCAGGGACTCTTCTAATCAGCATGTGCCGAGCTCCTCCAATCACAACTCGGCACATGATCTTCTGACCCCCATTGCTGAGATCAGGGAGGAGGAGACTGAGGCTCGGAGTGAGATGCAGGGACTTCCCCCTGCTGCTCTCACAGTGAATCATACATCTAATTCCCCCTCCAATCCCTGTGCTGCCGGTGCCGCTGCTTGTCATGCAGTGTGACAGGCGTAGCGGCAGCCGCAGCAAAAGCAGCAGAGTAGGGAGAATGCCTCCCTACTTTGCTGACTCTGCCAGGCGCCCTCTGATGTTTCCGGCACCTGGAGCTTGCGCTCCACCGAAACCGCCCTCCCTACGCCCCTGCCCGCAGTTATTTAATTACCTCACGCGGTAAGCCCACACCTAACGCACACCAACACATAGATTCCAGGTTAAGGGGTCTATTTACTAAGCCTTGGACAGAGGTAAAGTGGGCGGAGATAAAGTACCAGCCAACCAGCTTCTAACTGTCATTTTGCAAACACAGCCTGTGACAAGGCAGTTTGGAGCTGATTGGGTGGTACTTTAACTTTCACCACTTTATCTCCATCCAAGGCTTAGTAAATAGACCCTTACGTGTCCCGAGCTATAGTTTAACGCACTCAGGGCAGCCACGATAAAGGTAGAAACCCCTACTTAAAAAGGATTTGTTTTCGAGACTCAGGAGGGAGAGAACATATCAGTGATTAGCATTGGTGGCTCCAGAGGTGAGGCGGCAGTGCCTCACCAACTGCCAACCCAAACGTTGCCAAACATCACCAGCCAGGACTCACTGGCAGTTGGTGCGGCTCCTCTATTTGAATTTTGGACTGTGCTGCAGCAACACATCTGCAACTGCCACTGGCTACAAGTGCAGCTAACGGGTTCCGTGATTAATTGAAGCCTGCCCTATACCTGACATATATCTTGCCATGTGTTAGGGCCACTTAAGCATCCATCGATAGGAGTTCCCAAGCCTTTGTTTGCTTGTCACTGTTCCACTAATTGCAGCATAATTTCCTTTTTCTACAAGAGATACATTTGCACTTAGAAAAATGCCAAGAAATATAATTTTAAGATGCTTTGTTTGCACACAGATATATCTTTATTTTTATCAAATAGTTCATCAATTAAATACTTCCTACACATAGCGAGTTTTGCCAGATTTCCCACCAGCAAAATCTATGCCTCAAGCCTTTTGCAACACGTCGATTGATGCCTTTCTCAGTGGAAAATGCAGTTTACTATAACAGTTCAGCCCTCATCAGCAGGGGTCAGAGCTTACAAAAGTAATTCCCAGACAATAGAGAACACATTCTTCTTGGACCCAGCAAGGAAATAAACAAGATTTCTAGCAAAGGATCATGCAGGGAAAATATGTTTTTGATGTCTACCTGGTAGCTACAGTATGAAGTTTAATTTGTCGTATCAGTTCTCCAAAGCTTAATATTAATACAGAGGCAATTATAAATGCTTAGCTGGTACTGTGGCATCTTTATACTGAATTCTCTTACCTAGATGGATAGTAATCCTTTCAAATACTGTACGACAACATTTGGGAAATGCGAAGCGCTTTCACTTCTGTGTGTCACTTTCATCTTTAGTAATAGAAATATTTTATTTCCGCATAGAATGTTTTTCTGTAGGCAACTGTCATGTAAAATGAAGACCTGTTTCACTCGATTTGACATCAAAATGACAAAGACAAATCAAATAGAGTTGTATTCTTAACTAGAGATGAGCGGGTTCGGTTTCTCTGAAACCGAACCCGCACGAACTTCATGTTTTTTTCACGGGTCCGAGCAGACTCGGATCCTCCCGCCTTGCTCGGTTAACCCGAGCGCGCCCGAACGTCATCATGACGCTGTCGGATTCTCGCGAGACTCGGATTCTATATAAGGAGCCGCGCGTCGCCGCCATTTTCACACGTGCATTGAGATTGATAGGGAGAGGACGTGGCTGGCGTCCTCTCCATTAGAAATTAGATTAGAAGAGAGAGAGAGATTGTGCAGAGTCAGACAGAGTTTACCACAGTGACCAGTGCAGTTGTTGTTAGTTAACTTTTATTTATTTTAATATATATCCGTTCTCTGCTATATCCGTTCTCTGCCTGAAAAAAAACGATACACAGCAGCAGCCAGTCACACAGTGTGACTCAGTCTGTGTGCACTCAGCTCAGCCCAGTGTGCTGCACATCAATGTATAAAAGGCAAAGCTTATAATAATTGTGGGGGAGACTGGGGAGCACTGCAGGTTGTTATAGCAGGAGCCCCCAGGAGTACATAATATTATATTAATTTAAAATTAAACAGTGCACACTTTTGCTGCAGGAGTGCCACTGCCAGTGTGACTAGTGGTGACCAGTGCCTGACCACCAGTATAGTAGTATATTCATTGTTGTATGTATTGTATACTATCTCTTTATCAACCAGTCTATATTAGCAGCAGACACAGTACAGTGCGGTAGTTCACGGCTGTGGCTACCTCTGTGTCGGCAGTCGGAACTCGGCAGGCAGTCCGTCCATCCATAATTGTATTACAATATATACCACCTAACCGTGGTATTTTTTTTTCTTTCTTTATACCGTCATAGTGTCATACTAGTTGTTACGAGTATACTACTATCTCTTTATCAACCAGTGTACAGTGCGGTAGTTCACGGCTGTGGCTACCTCTGTGTCGGCAGTCGGCAGGCAGTCCGTCCATCCATAATTGTATTATTATTATAATATATACCACCTAACCGTGGTTTTTTTTCCATTCTTTATACCGTCGTCATAGTGTCATACTAGTTGTTACGAGTATACTACTATCTCTTTATCAACCAGTGTACAGTGCGGTAGTTCACGGCTGTGGCTACCTCTGTGTCGGCAGTCGGCAGGCAGTCCGTCCATCCATAATTGTATTATTATTATAATATATACCACCTAACCGTGGTTTTTTTTCCATTCTTTATACCGTCGTCATAGTGTCATACTAGTTGTTACGAGTATACTACTATCTCTTTATCAACCAGTGTACAGTGCGGTAGTTCACGGCTGTGGCTACCTCTGTGTCGGCAGTCGGCAGGCAGTCCGTCCATCCATAATTGTATTATTATTATAATATATACCACCTAACCGTGGTTTTTTTTCCATTCTTTATACCGTCGTCATAGTGTCATACTAGTTGTTACGAGTATACTACTATCTCTTTATCAACCAGTGTACAGTGCGGTAGTTCACGGCTGTGGCTACCTCTGTGTCGGCAGTCGGCAGGCAGTCCGTCCATCCATAATTGTATTATTATTATAATATATACCACCTAACCGTGGTTTTTTTTCCATTCTTTATACCGTCGTCATAGTGTCATACTAGTTGTTACGAGTATACTACTATCTCTTTATCAACCAGTGTACAGTGCGGTAGT
Organism: Pseudophryne corroboree; assembly: GCF_028390025.1. Taxonomy (NCBI): domain Eukaryota; kingdom Metazoa; phylum Chordata; class Amphibia; order Anura; family Myobatrachidae; genus Pseudophryne; species Pseudophryne corroboree. Next base: position 406,177,866 of record NC_086452.1, read on the forward strand.
TCACGGCTGTGGCTACCTCTGTGTCGGCAGTCGGCAGGCAGTCCGTCCATCCATAATTGTATTATTATTATAATATATACCACCTAACCGTGGTTTTTTTTCCATTCTTTATACCGTCGTCATAGTGTCATACTAGTTGTTACGAGTATACTACTATCTCTTTATCAACCAGTGTACAGTGCGGTAGTTCACGGCTGTGGCTACCTCTGTGTCGGCAGTCGGCAGGCAGTCCGTCCATCCATAATTGTATTATTATTATAATATATACCACCTAACCGTGGTTTTTTTTCCATTCTTTATACCGTCGTCATAGTGTCATACTAGTTGTTACGAGTATACTACTATCTCTTTATCAACCAGTGTACAGTGCGGTAGTTCACGGCTGTGGCTACCTCTGTGTCGGCAGTCGGCAGGCAGTCCGTCCATCCATAATTGTATTATTATTATAATATATACCACCTAACCGTGGTTTTTTTTCCATTCTTTATACCGTCGTCATAGTGTCATACTAGTTGTTACGAGTATACTACTATCTCTTTATCAACCAGTGTACAGTGCGGTAGTTCACGGCTGTGGCTACCTCTGTGTCGGCAGTCGGCAGGCAGTCCGTCCATCCATAATTGTATTATTATTATAATATATACCACCTAACCGTGGTTTTTTTATACCACCTAACCGTGGCAGTCCGTCCATAATTGTATACTAGTAAACTATCCAATCCATCCATCTCCATTGTTTACCTGAGGTGCCTTTTAGTTCTGCCTATAAAATATGGAGAACAAAAAAGTTGAGGTTCCAAAATTAGGGAAAGATCAAGATCCACTTCCACCTCGTGCTGAAGCTGCTGCCACTAGTCATGGCCGAGACGATGAAATGCCAGCAACGTCGTCTGCCAAGGCCGATGCCCAATGTCATAGTACAGAGCATGTCAAATCCAAAACACCAAATATCAGAAAAAAAAGGACTCCAAAACCTAAAATAAAATTGTCGGAGGAGAAGCGTAAACTTGCCAATATGCCATTTACCACACGGAGTGGCAAGGAACGGCTGAGGCCCTGGCCTATGTTCATGGCTAGTGGTTCAGCTTCACATGAGGATGGAAGCACTCAGCCTCTCGCTAGAAAACTGAAAAGACTCAAGCTGGCAAAAGCACCGCAAAGAACTGTGCGTTCTTTGAAATCCCAAATCCACAAGGAGAGTCCAATTGTGTCGGTTGCGATGCCTGACCTTCCCAACACTGGACGTGAAGAGCATGCGCCTTCCACTATTTGCATGCCCCCTGCAAGTGCTGGAAGGAGCACCCGCAGTCCAGTTCCTGATAGTCAGATTGAAGATGTCAGTGTTGAAGTACACCAGGATGAGGAGGATATGGGTGTTGCTGGCGCTGGGGAGGAAATTGACCAGGAGGATTCTGATGGTGAGGTGGTTTGTTTAAGTCAGGCACCCGGGGAGACACCTGTTGTCCGTGGGAGGAATATGGCCGTTGACATGCCAGGTGAAAATACCAAAAAAATCAGCTCTTCGGTGTGGAGGTATTTCACCAGAAATGCGGACAACAGGTGTCAAGCCGTGTGTTCCCTTTGTCAAGCTGTAATAAGTAGGGGTAAGGACGTTAACCACCTCGGAACATCCTCCCTTATACGTCACCTGCAGCGCATTCATAATAAGTCAGTGACAAGTTCAAAAACTTTGGGTGACAGCGGAAGCAGTCCACTGACCAGTAAATCCCTTCCTCTTGTAACCAAGCTCACGCAAACCACCCCACCAACTCCCTCAGTGTCAATTTCCTCCTTCCCCAGGAATGCCAATAGTCCTGCAGGCCATGTCACTGGCAAGTCTGACGAGTCCTTTCCTGCCTGGGATTCCTCCGATGCATCCTTGCGTGTAACGCCTACTGCTGCTGGCGCTGCTGTTGTTGCCGCTGGGAGTCGATGGTCATCCCAGAGGGGAAGTCGTAAGCCCACTTGTACTACTTCCAGTAAGCAATTGACTGTTCAACAGTCCTTTGCGAGGAAGATGAAATATCACAGCAGTCATCCTACTGCAAAGCGGATAACTGAGTCCTTGACAACTATGTTGGTGTTAGACGTGCGTCCGGTATCCGCCGTTAGTTCACAGGGAACTAGACAATTTATTGAGGCAGTGTGCCCCCGTTACCAAATACCATCTAGGTTCCACTTCTCTAGGCAGGCGATACCGAGAATGTACACGGACGTCAGAAAAAGACTCACCAGTGTCCTAAAAAATGCAGTTGTACCCAATGTCCACTTAACCACGGACATGTGGACAAGTGGAGCAGGGCACGGTCAGGACTATATGACTGTGACAGCCCACTGGGTAGATGTATGGACTCCCGCCGCAAGAACAGCAGCGGCGGCACCAGTAGCAGCATCTCGCAAACGCCAACTCTTTCCTAGGCAGGCTACGCTTTGTATCACCGCTTTCCAGAATACGCACACAGCTGAAAACCTCTTACGGCAACTGAGGAAGATCATCGCGGAATGGCTTAAGCCAATTGGACTCTCCTGTGGATTTGTGGCATCGGACAACGCCAGCAATATTGTGTGTGCATTAAATATGGGCAAATTCCAGCACGTCCCATGTTTTGCACATACCTTGAATTTGGTGGTGCAGAATTTTTTAAAAAACGACAGGGGCGTGCAAGAGATGCTGTCGGTGGCCAGAAAAATTGCGGGACACTTTCGGCGTACAGGCACCACGTACAGAAGACTGGAGCACCACCAAAAACTACTGAACCTGCCCTGCCATCATCTGAAGCAAGAAGTGGTAACGAGGTGGAATTCAACCCTCTATATGCTTCAGAGGTTGGAGGAGCAGCAAAAGGCCATTCAAGCCTATACAATTGAGCACGATATAGGAGATGGAATGCACCTGTCTCAAGTGCAGTGGAGAATGATTTCAACGTTGTGCAAGGTTCTGATGCCCTTTGAACTTGCCACACGTGAAGTCAGTTCAGACACTGCCAGCCTGAGTCAGGTCATTCCCCTCATCAGGCTTTTGCAGAAGAAGCTGGAGGCATTGAAGAAGGAGCTAACACGGAGCGATTCCGCTAGGCATGTGGGACTTGTGGATGCAGCCCTTAATTCGCTTAACAAGGATTCACGGGTGGTCAATCTGTTGAAATCAGAGCACTACATTTTGGCCACCGTGCTCGATCCTAGATTTAAAGCCTACCTTGGATCTCTCTTTCCGGCAGACACAGGTCTGCTGGGGTTGAAAGACCTGCTGGTGACAAAATTGTCAAGTCAAGCGGAACGCGACCTGTCAACATCTCCTCCTTCACATTCTCCCGCAACTGGGGGTGCGAGGAAAAGGCTCAGAATTCCGAGCCCACCCGCTGGCGGTGATGCAGGGCAGTCTGGAGCGACTGCTGATGCTGACATCTGGTCCGGACTGAAGGACCTGACAACGATTACGGACATGTCGTCTACTGTCACTGCATATGATTCTCTCAACATTGATAGAATGGTGGAGGATTATATGAGTGACCGCATCCAAGTAGGCACGTCACACAGTCCGTACTTATACTGGCAGGAAAAAGAGGCAATTTGGAGGCCCTTGCACAAACTGGCTTTATTCTACCTAAGTTGCCCTCCCACAAGTGTGTACTCCGAAAGAGTGTTTAGTGCCGCCGCTCACCTTGTCAGCAATCGGCGTACGAGGTTACATCCAGAAAATGTGGAGAAGATGATGTTCATTAAAATGAATTATAATCAATTCCTCCGCGGAGACATTGACCAGCAGCAATTGCCTCCACAAAGTACACAGGGAGCTGAGATGGTGGATTCCAGTGGGGACGAATTGATAATCTGTGAGGAGGGGGATGTACACGGTGATATATCGGAGGGTGAAGATGAGGTGGACATCTTGCCTCTGTAGAGCCAGTTTGTGCAAGGAGAGATTAATTGCTTCTTTTTTGGGGGGGGTCCAAACCAACCCGTCATATCAGTCACAGTCGTGTGGCAGACCCTGTCACTGAAATGATGGGTTGGTTAAAGTGTGCATGTCCTGTTTTGTTTATACAACATAAGGGTGGGTGGGAGGGCCCAAGGATAATTCCATCTTGCACCTCTTTTTTCTTTTCTTTTTCTTTGCATCATGTGCTGATTGGGGAGGGTTTTTTGGAAGGGACATCCTGCGTGACACTGCAGTGCCACTCCTAGATGGGCCCGGTGTTTGTGTCGGCCACTAGGGTCGCTAATCTTACTCACACAGCTACCTCATTGCGCCTCTTTTTTTCTTTGCGTCATGTGCTGTTTGGGGAGGGTTTTTTGGAAGGGACATCCTGCGTGACACTGCAGTGCCACTCCTAGATGTGCCCGGTGTTTGTGTCGGCCACTAGGGTCGCTAATCTTACTCACACAGTCAGCTACCTCATTGCGCCTCTTTTTTTCTTTGCGTCATGTGCTGTTTGGGGAGGGTTTTTTGGAAGGGACATCCTGCGTGACACTGCAGTGCCACTCCTAGATGGGCCCGGTGTTTGTGTCGGCCACTAGGGTCGCTAATCTTACTCACACAGCTACCTCATTGCGCCTCTTTTTTTCTTTGCGTCATGTGCTGTTTGGGGAGGGTTTTTTGGAAGGGCCATCCTGCGTGACACTGCAGTGCCACTCCTAGATGGGCCCGGTGTTTGTGTCGGCCACTAGGGTCGCTAATCTTACTCACACAGCTACCTCATTGCGCCTCTTTTTTTCTTTGCGTCATGTGCTGTTTGGGGAGGGTTTTTTGGAAGGGACATCCTGCGTGACACTGCAGTGCCACTCCTAGATGGGCCCGGTGTTTGTGTCGGCCACTAGGGTCGCTTATCTTACTCACACAGCGACCTCGGTGCAAATTTTAGGACTAAAAATAATATTGTGAGGTGTGATGTGTTCAGAATAGGCTGAAAATGAGTGTAAATTATGTTTTTTGAGGTTAATAATACTTTGGGATCAAAATTACCCCCAAATTCTATGATTTAAGCTGTTTTTTAGGGTTTTTTGAAAAAAACACCCGAATCCAAAACACACCCGAATCCGACAAAAATAATTCGGTGAGGTTTTGCCAAAACGCGTTCGAACCCAAAACACGGCCGCGGAACCGAACCCAAAACCAAAACACAAAACCCGAAAAATTTCAGGCGCTCATCTCTATTCTTAACTGGCTCCAGTGTACTGTTTAGCGTCCCTTGGAATTATTTTCGTGATACAAATTTCTGAAAAAAAATATTTTATATTGATTTCCAACAATCCTAATGACAAACTAAATTCCTTCCACATTCCTACAGTTCCAATATTTATCATTGCATACCCTCCAACATTTTACACATAAAAATTGGTACAAATTAGGGAAGGGGGCGTGGTCACGGGTAAAGGGGACGTGGCCATGCCCCTTTTCCAGTACTTTCAGTGGAAGTTTGGAGAGCCAAAAAACGTTATAGGCCATAAAAAAAAGGTACTGTACCTGCTAAAAAGGTACAGTTGGAGGGTATGTTATAGTCAACACTGAGTGGGATACGGTCATTAGGTTGACCACACTTAGGTCGACAGTCATTAGGTTGACCACTATTGGTTGACATGCATTAGTGTCAACATGGTCACTAGGCTGACATGGTCACTAGGTCGACATGGAAAGAGGTCGACATTCATTTTTTCCATTTTTTGAACTTTTTCATACTTTACGATCCACGTGGACTACAATTGGGAATAATAACCTTGCCTGAAGCATGACGAGCGAAGTGAGCCATGCGAGGGGACATGGTGCACTAATTGGGGTTCCCCATAACTTTACGATTAAAACAACACCAAAAAAAGTAAAAAAAACTCATGTCGACCTTGTTCATGTCGATCTAATGACTGTGTTGACCTATTTCAGGTGTTGACCTAGTCACTGTCGACCAATAGTAGTTGACCTAATGACTGTCGACCTAATGCATGTTGACCCTATGACCCATACCCCACTGAGTAAGGGAAGACCACATTTGAAAAATGGTGTGCAGGGCCCTCCTACCTCTCTATCTGTTATTACCCAGTCACATTTTATGACTGTTTTGTTTCCCATTTTAAAGCACAAGGGAATATTCAGGCACAACAGTATATAAATAAATGATAAGAAAATGTAAAAATAAATTGACATGGAATGGTTTTAAAGAATTTAAATGATGTGAATGGGTAATATTGTTTTCTGTCTGCCTAATAAAATATGATAGGTAATGGGAGATCAACACAATCTTAAACCTGTACTTATGTCTTTAACCTCATAGGTTCTTACTGGTCAGGATTCCGGCGTTTGGGATCCTGGTAGTCAGAATACCGACACCGGAATCCCAACACTACTTGGAAAATTGACGCCGGAATCATGTCATGGATCGCAATGCCAGTGACAGAATCCCGAACGAAGGACTACCGGGCTTCAGACTGGTAAGCCATGGAGGGGGGGTGGGAGTGTTGAGGTTAGGCTGCGGGGAGGGAGGGTTAGAGTTAGGCACCCCAGGGAAGGGTTAGACTGTAGGGAGGGAGGGTTAGGTATAGACACCCCAGGGAAAGGTTAGGGTTAGGCTGTGGGGAGGGTTGGTTAGGGTTAGGCACCACTGGGAAGGGGGGTTTAGGCTGCAGGGGGGGGAGGGTTAGGCTCAGGCAGTGGGAAAGGAGGTTTAGGGATTAATGGTAGTATACATACCCAGCAGGTGTCAGGATCCTCAGCGTCGGGATGCCACTGTTGGTATTCTGTCTGCCGGCATTCCAGGCGCCGGGATCCCGATCACTGCAACCGTTTTACAGAAATATTTAACTGGACATGCTGCATCTACAAAACATTACTAAGAGTAATTAAAAAAAAAAAAAAAAAACATCTTTATGGCATATATTGTATTTTGCAACACATACGATTCTTTTTTTTTATCACATACCCTTGTGGGGTCATTGTGCTTTGTATGCCACTGCAATTTTATTTCCCATCTGCCCCTGATCATTATAGGGTAGTGGTATCTTTTTTTATAAACTGGGCCAGGAGCTCAGAGGACACAGATTGAAATCTATACTAAGCATGTGCTGTATTTTACAATGGGATAATGGAGTAGTATCATACACTTTGGGTGTGGGCTTTATTAAAAGCTGGCCCCATTGGTGTTAAAATTGTACACTAGCTTTTGGGTATTATGTGCGGACCATTTAGAAATACAGTATCCACTTAATACGCTGATCATTTGGATCTGTTATGGACACACAGGGGCAAACGCAAGATTTACTTGGGGGAGTTTCCGTATTTTATATATATAGACTAGCTGTTCTACACGTTCTTTGCACGGGAGTTTCTGATTTTCATGGTTGTAAATATAAATGAGTGTTAATAATGATGTAAATCTATAGACATGTAAATTTGAGACGTCTTAATGTAAGTGAATATTAATCCATGGTTCTTGGCGTTACCCGAGGAGCACCCTGTAGCAGATATGGTAAAAAGTGACAGGACCATTTTTGTAGTTTATTAAATTCTACACACTGGAGGTGCAATCCACATCTTGATCCGATTGTCCGTTTGGGCGTTATCGTTCACGCAGCGCAAGCCACGCATCGGTAGTGACGTCATTATGTCAACCCCTTTTTATACCCGTAGGGTAGATTTATTATGTATACAGACATGTGTATAGCACGCACAGGACTTTACAATAAAGAGTGCCGATAAAATGGATTGCATATGCATGCACACAGTCATATGTATATATATAAAATTTATAAATTAGTGATGAGCGGGTTCGGTTCCTCGGAATCCGAACCCCCCCGAACTTCACCCATTTTACACGGTTCCGAGGCAGACTCGGATCTTCACGCCTTGCTCGGTTAACCCGAGCACGCCAGAACGTCATCATCCCGCTGTCGGATTCTCGCGAGATTCGTATTCTCTATAAGGAGCCGCGCGTCGCCGCCATTTTCACTCGTGCATTGGAGATGATAGGGAGAGGACGTGTGCAGCGTTCTCTCAGTTGTGTTCAGTGTGCTGCAAATATCTGTGCTCAGTGTGCTGCAAATATCTGTGCTGAGTGTGCTGAAAATATCAACGTTCTCTGCCTGAAAAACGCTCCATATCTGTGCTGCATTGTAGTATATAGGAGGATAGTGCAGAATTTTGCTGACCAGTGACCACCAGTATTATATCAGTACGGTACAGTAGTCCACTGCTCTACCTACCTCTGTGTCGTCAAGTAAACTATCCATCCATACCTGTGGTGCATTTAGGGTTTGCGCAGTATATATATAGTAGGAGGACAGTGCATAATTTTGCTGATCACCAGTATATAATATATAGCAGTACGGTACAGTAGTCCACTGCTCTACCTACCTCTGTGTCGTCAAGTATACTATCCATCCATACCTGTGGTGCATTTAAGTTTTGCGCAAAATATATAGTAGGAGGACAGTGCATAATTTTGCTGACCACCAGTATATAATATATAGCAGTACGGTACAGTAGTCCACTGCTCTACCTACCTCTGTGTCGTCAAGTATACTATCCATCCATACCTGTGGTGCATTTAACTTTTGCGCAGTATATATATAGTAGGAGGACAGTGCATAATTTTGCTGACCACCAGTATATAATATATAGCAGTACGGTACAGTAGTTCACTGCTCTACCTACCTCTATGTCGTCAAGTATACTATCCATACATACCTGTGGTGCATTTAAGTTTTGCACAGTATATATATAGTAGGAGGACAGAGCATAATTTTGCTGACCACCAGTTGATAATATATAGCAGTACAGTACAGTAGTCCACTGCTCTACCTACCTCTGTGTCATCAAGTATACTATCCATCCATACCTGTGGAGCATTTAAGTTTTGCGCAGTATACATAGTAGGAGGACAGTGCATAATTTTGCTGACCACCAGTATATAATATATAGCAGTACGGTACAGTAGTCCACTGCTCTACCTACCTCTGTGTCGGCAAGTATACTATCCATCCATACCTGTGGTGCATTTAAGTTTTGCACAAAATATATAGTAGGAGGACAGTGCATAATTTTGCTGACCACCAGTATATAATATATAGCAGTACGGTACAGTAGTCCACTGCTCTACCTACCTCTGTGTCGTCAAGTATACTATCCACCCATACCTGTGGTGCATTTAACTTTTGCGCAGTATATATATAGTAGGAGGACAGTGCATAATTTTGCTGACCACCAGTATATAATATATAGCAGTACGGTACAGTAGTCCACTGCTCTACCTACCTCTATGTCACCAATTATACTATCCATCCATACCTGTGGTGCATTTAAAGTTTGCGCAGTATATATTTAGTAAGAGGACAGTGCATAATTTTGCTGACCACCAGTATATAATATATAGCAGTACGGTACAGTAGTCCACTGCTCTACCTACCTCTGTGTCATCAAGTATACTATCCATCCATACCTGTGGTGCATTTAAGTTTTGCGCAGTATATATATATAGTAGGAGTACAGTGCATAATTTTGCTTACCACAGTATATAATATATAGCAGTACGGTACAGTAGTCCACTGCTCTACTTACCTCTGTCTCGTCAAGTATACTATCCATCCTTACCTTTGGTGCATTTAAGTTTTGCGCAGTATATATAGTAGGAGGACAGTGCATAATTTTGCTGACCACCAGTATATAATATATAGCAGTACGGTACAGTAGGCCATTGCTATTGATTTATTACTGGCATATAATTCCACACATTAAAAAATGGAGAACAAAAATGTGGAGGGTAAAATAGGGAAAGATCAAGATCCACTTCCACTTCGTGCTGAAGCTGCTGCCACTAGTCATGGCCAAGACGATGAAATGCCATCAACGTCGTCTGCCAAGGCCGATTCCCAATGTCATAGTAGAGAGCATGTAAAATCCAAAAAACAAAAGTTCAGTAAAATGACCCAAAAATCAAAATTAAAATCATCTGAGGAGAAGCGTAAACTTGCCAATATGCCATTTACGACACAGAGTGGCAAGGAACAGCTGAGGCCCTGTCCTATGTTCCTCATAACTAGTGGGTCAGCTTCACATGAGGATAAAAGCACTCATCCTCTCGCTAGAAAAATGAAAAGAGTTAAGCTGGCAAAAGCACAGCAAAGAACTGTGCGTTCTTCTAAATCACAAATCCGCAAGGAGAGTCCAATTGTGTCGGTTGCGATGCCTGACCTTCCAAACACTGGACGGGAAGAGGTGGCGCCTACCACCATTTGCACGCCCCCTGCAAGTGCTGGAAGGAGCCCCCGCAGTCCAGTTCCTGATAGTCAAATTGAAGATGTCACTGTTGAAGTACACCAGGATGAGGATATGGGTGTTGCTGGCGCTGAGGAGGAAATTGACAAGGAGGATTCTGATGGTGAGGTGGTTTGTTTAAGTCAGGCACCCGGAGAGACACCTGTTGTCCGTGGGACGAAAATGGCCATTGACATGCCTGGTAAAATTAAAAAAAAAAATCACCTCTTCGGTGTGGAATTATTTTAACAGAAATGCGGACAACAGGTGTCAAGCCGTGTGTCACCTTTGTCAAGCTGTAATAAGTAGGGGTAAGGACGTTAACCACCTTGGAACATCCTCCCTTATACGTCACCTGGACCGCATTCATCAGAAGTCATTGACAAGTTCAAAAACTTTGGGTGACAGCGGAAGCAGTCCACTGCCAACTAAATCCCTTCCTCTTGTAACCAAGCTCCTGCAAACCACACCACCAACTCCCTCAGTGTCAATTTCCTCCTTAGACAGGAAAGCCAATAGTCCTGCAGGCCATGTCACTGTCAAGTCTGACGAGTCCTCTCCTGCCTGGGATTCCTCCGATGCATCCTTTAGTGTAACGCCTACTGCTGCTGGCGCTGCTGTTGTTGCTGCTGGGAGTCGATCCTCATCCCAGAGGGGAAGTCGGAAGACCACTTGTACTACTTCCAGTAAGCAATTGACTGTCCAACAGTCCTTTGCGAGGAAGATGAAATATCACAGCAGTCATCCTGCTGCAAAGCGGATAACTCAGGCCTTGGCAGCCTGTGCGGTGTTAAATGTGTTTCCGGTATCCACCGTTAATTCACAGGAAACTAGAGAATTGCTTGAGGTACTGTGTCCTGGTACCAAATACCATCTAGGTTCCATTTCTCTAGGAAGGCGATACCGAGAATGTACACAGACCTCAGAAAAAGAGTCAACAGTGTCCTAAAAAATGCAGTTGTACCCAATGTCCACTTAACCACGGACATGTGGACAAGTGGAGCAGGGCAGACTAAGGACTATATGACTGTGACAGCCCACTGGGTAGATGTATTGCCTCCCGAAGCAAGAGCAGCAGCGGCGGCACCAGTAGCCGCATCTCGCAAACGCCAACTCGTTCCTAGGCAGGCTACGCTTTGTATCACCGCTTTCCGTAAGAGGCACACAGCTGACAACCTCTTACGGAAACTGAGGAACATCATTGCAGAATGGCTTACCCCAATTGGACTCTCCTGGGGATTTGTGACATCGGACAACGCCACCAATATTGTGCATGCATTACATGTGGGCAAATTCCAGCACGTCCCATGTTTTGCACATACATTGAATTTGGTGGTGCAGATTTTTTTCAAAAACGACAGGGGCGTGCAAGAGATGCTGTTGGTGGCCCGAAGAATTGCTGACCACTTTCGGCATTCAGCCACTGCGTGCCGAAGACTGGAGCACCAGCAAACACTCCTGAACCTGCCCTGCCATCATCTGAAGCAAGAGGTGGTAACGAGGTGGAATTCAACCCTCTATATGCTTCAGAGGACGGAGGAGCAGCAAAAGGCCATTTAAGCCTATACATCTACCTACGATATAGGCAAAGGAGGGGGAATGCACCTGACTCAAGCGCAGTGGAGAATGATTTCAACGTTGTGCAAGGTTCTGCAACCCTTTGAACTTGCAACACTTGAAGTCAGTTCAGACACTGCCAGCCTGAGTCAGGTCATTCCCCTCATCAGGCTTTTGCAGAAGAAGCTGGAGAGATTGAAGGAGGAGCTAAGACAGAGCGATTCCGCTAGGCATGTGGGACTTGTGGATGGAGCCCTTAATTCGCTTAACCAGGATTCACGGGTAATCAATCTGTTGAAACCAGAGCACTACATTTTGGCCACCGTGCTCGATCCTAGATTTAAAACCTACGTTGTATCTCTCTTTCCGGCAGACACAAGTCTGCAGAGGTTCAAAGACCTGCTGGTGAGAAAATTGTCAAGTCAAGTGGAACGTGACCAGTCAACAGCTCCTCCTTCACATTCTCCCGCAACTGGGGCTGCGAGGATAAGGCTAAGAATTCTGAGCCCACCCGCTGGCGGTGATGCAGGGCAGTCTGGAGCAAGTGCTGACATTTGGTCCGGACTGAAGGACCTGCCAACGATTACTGACATGTCGTCTACTGTCACTGCATATGATTCTGTCACCATTGAAAGAATGGTGGAGGATTATATGAGTGACAACATCCAAGTAGGCACGTCAGACAGTCTGTACGTATACTGGCAGGAAAAAGAGGCAATTTGGAGGCCCTTGCACAAACTGGCTTTATTTTACCTAAGTTGCCCCCCCTCCAGTGTGTACTCTGAAAGAGTGTTTAGTGTAGCCGCTCACCTTGTCAGCAATCGGCGTACGAGGTTACTTCCAGAAAATGTGGAGAAGATGATGTTCATCAAAATGAATTATAATCAATTCCTCCGTGGAGACATTCACCAGCAATTGCCTCCAGAAAGTACATAGGGACCTGAGATGGTGGATTCCACTGGGGACAAATTAATAATCTGTGAGGAGGGGGATGTACACAGTGAAAGGGGTGAGGAATCGGAGGATGAGTAGGAGGTGGACATCTTGCCTCTGTAGAGCCAGTTTGTGCAAGGAGAGATTGATTGCCTCTTTTTTTGTGGGGGCCCAAACCAACCAGTCATTTCAGTCACAGTCGTGTGGCAGACCCTGTCGCTGAAATGATGGGTTTGTTAAAGTGTGCATGTCCTGTTTATACAACATAAGGGTGGGTGGGAGGGCCCAAAGACAATTCCATCTTGCACCTCTTTTTTCTTTAATTTATCTTTGCATCATGTGCTGTTTGGGGACTATTTTTTGAAGTGCTATCCTGTCTGACACTGCAGTGCCACTCCTAGATGGGCCAGTTGTTTGTGTCGGCCACTTGGGTCGCTTAGCTTAACCATCCAGCGACCTTGGTGCACCTCTTTTTTTCTTTGCATCATGTGCTGTTTGGGGACTATTTTTTATATCTGCCATCCTGTCTGACACTGCAGTGCCACTCCTAGATGGGCCAGGTGTTTGTGTCTGCCACTTGGGTCGCTTAGCTTAGTCACACAGCTATCTCATTGCACCTCTTTTTTTCTTTGCATCATGTGCTGTTTGGGGACTATTTTTTGAAGTGCCATCCTGTCTGACACTGCAGTACCACTCCTAGATGGGAAAGGTGTTTGTGTCGGCCACTTGGGTCGCTTAGCTTAGTCACACAGCTACCTCATTGCACCTCTTTTTTTTCTTTGCATCATGTGCTGTTTGGGGACTATTTTTTAAATCTGCCATCCTGTCTGACACTGCAGTACCACTCCTAGATGGGCCAGGTGTTTGTGTCGGCCACTTGGGTCGCTTAGCTTAGTCATCCAGCGACCTCGGTGCAAATTTTAGGACTAAAAATAATATTGTGAGGTGTGAGGTGTTCAGAATAGACTGGAAATGAGTGGAAATTATGGTTATTAAGGTTAATAATACTATGGGATCAAAATGACCCCCAAATTCTATGATTTAAGCTGTTTTTGAGGGTTTTTTGTAAAAAAAACACCCGAATCCAAAACACACCCGAATCCGACAAAAAATGTTCATGGAGGTTTTGCCAAAACGCGTCCGAATCCAAAACACGGCCGTGGAACCGAATCCAAAACCAAAACACAAAACCCCAAAAATGTCCGGTGCACATCACTAATATAAATATATATATATATATATATATATGTGTGTATGTGTATAAAAATAAATATCTGTTTATGACACACACACACACACACACACACACACACACACACACACACACACACACACACACATACATGCATACATACATACATACATACATACATACATAACATACCACACACACTATACATACATATAAACACACACAGACACACACATACCTGGCTGAGACACATATACAGTACCCCTGGCTGAGAGGAGGAGACTGGTGGCCGCGTCACTGTAGATGATAGGATGGATCACACAGGGAGCTGCCATCGCTGAGTATGTGAGAATGCGCAACAGCTCCCTGGTATATTCTATGCAGATAGCTCTGATTACCAGAGCTCCCTGCAGTAGCAGCTAATGTGATTGCGGTCTCGGTTTCTATTGAGACGGAGACTCGGCTGTCTCCGTCTCTGTAAACAGTATTTTGCTCTATCAGGGGGGGTTTCTGGGGACTAAGAAATTCCCCCGCGTGCGCTACTGATACACAGTGAGGTACGGCCCGCATTGTCACAGTTCTTGCATGCTATGAATACACAGTGGGCTACAGACCAATTTTTTTTTTACTTTTATTTCTTGTTTTAAACTTTGTTCATAATTGATACTGCAGAGTCACATCGCTTATGTAAATTCAGTTGGGTATGGTCTACGGAGTCACAGTATTTGTACATTATGAATTCACAGTGGGGTACAGCCTGCAGAGTCACTGTACTTGTACTTTATGGATACACAGTGGGGTATGGCCTGCAAAATCACAGTACTTGTACATTATGGATACACAGTGGGATATGGCCTGCAAAATCACTGTACTTGTACATTACAGATACACAGTGGGCTATGGCCTGTGGATTCACAGTACTTGTATGTTATGGATACACAATGGGGTACAGCTGCATTGTCACAGTACTTGCGTGCAATAGATATACAGTGGGGTACAGCACAAAAAAAATCTACTTTTTAACTTTTTTAACTTTAAGATGTTTTCTACTTTTTTACATTTTTCTTAACTTTACAAAAACTTTAAAAATACCTTTTTAACTGTTTTAAAAAATAACTTTTTTTACACTGGAGTGGATGGACACTGGACAGATGCATTGTCAGCACTGGAACGGATCGATACTGGACAGGTGCGTTGGCAGCACTGGAGCAAATGGACACTGGACAGGTGCGTCTGCAGCCCTGGAGTAGATGGACACTGGACAACCACTTCTGGATGGACACTGGCCCTAATTTAGACCTGATCACTAGGGGTCCAATTTTTGCATCCCTGTGATCAGGAAAACATACATAGAATTTGACGGCAGATAAGAACCACTTGGCCCATCTAGTCTGCCCCTTTTTTATCCTTTAGGTAAACTCAACCCTTATTGAACCTTAATTCTTTGTAAGGATATTCATATGCCTATCCCAAGCATGTTTAAATTGCTCTACAGTCTTAGCCTCTACCACCTCTGGTGGGTGGCTATTCCACTTGTCCACTACCCTTTCTGTGAAGTAAGTTTTCCTTAAATTTCCCCTGAACCTGCCTCCCTCCAGTTTCAGTGTATGTCCTCGAGTTCTAATACTCCTCTTCTTTTGAAGAATGTTTCCCTCCTGAACTTGTTAAAACCCTTGGTATATTTGAAAGTTTCTATCATGTCCCCCCTTTCCCTTCTCTCCTCCAAACTATACATGTTAAGATCTTTTAGCCTTTCCGGGTAAGCTTTGTGATGTAGGCCATGCACCATTTTAGTTGCCCTTCTTTGTACACTCTCTAATGTATTTATATCCTTCTGGAGATATGGTCTCCAGAACTGGACACAGTATTCAAGATGCGGCCGTACCAACGACCTATACAGTGGCATTATCACTTCTTTTTTCCTTCTACTGATTCCTCTCCCTATGCAACCAAACATCTGACTTGCCTTTCTCATTGCTTTGTTGCATTGCTTTCCTGCCTTTAAGTCACTTGAAATAGTGACTCCTAAATCCCTTTCCTCCTCAGTAGTTTCCATTATAGTACCCTTGATACTATATTTAGCCTTTGGGTTTTTGAGACCCAAGTGCATGATTTTGCATTTTTTTAGCATTAAACTGTAGTTGCCACGTTCTTGACCATTTCTCAAGCCTACCTAGGTCATCAATCATTTGTTTTACCCCTCCCGGTGTGTCTACCCTGTTGCAAATCTTTGTATCATCTGCAAAAAGGCATACTTTCCCTTTAATACCATTTGCAAATGTCACCAACAAAGATATTAAAGAGAACTGGTCCGAGTACAGATCCCTGAGGTACTCCACTGGCATTTCCTTCCAAAGATTGCACTCCATTTACTACAACTGTCTGTTTCCTATCCTGCAACCAGATTCTTATCCATTGAACTGTTTTGTAATCCACCTCCATGCTTTCAAGTTTATTTAGCAGTCTGCGATGTGAGACAGTGTCAAATGCTTTACTAAAGTCTAGATATGCAACATCTTCAGCTCCCTCTTGATCTATTATTTTCATCACAGAGTCAAAAAAGTCAATAAGATTTGTTTGGCATGATCTCCCACCAGTAAATCCATGCTGTTTTGGATCCTGTAAGTTGTTTGATTTAAGATATTCCACTACTCTTTCTTTTAATAGTTTTTCCATTACTTTCCCTACTACTGATGTAAGGCTTACTGGTCTGTAGTTACTTGCTTCTTCCTTGCTTCCACTTTTGTACAGTGGAACTACATATGCTCTTTTCCAGTCCTCTGGAATGGCACCTGTATTTAGTGACTGGTTAAATAATTCTGTTAATGGTGCCACCAGCACATCTTTTAGCTCTTTTAGTATCCTTGGGTGTATCCCATCTGGCCCCATTGATTTTTCCACTTTAATTATTTATTATTATTTATTACCAGTTATTTATATAGCGCACACATATTTTGCAGCGCTTTACAGAGAATATTTGGCCATTCACCCATTCACATCAGTCCCTGCCCCAGTGGAGCTTACAATCTTTATTCCTATCACATGTACACACAGACACATTCACACTAGGGTTAATATTTGTTGGGAGCCATTTAACCTACCAGTAAATTTTTTGGATTGTGGGAGGAAACCGGAGTACCCGGAGGAAACCCACGCAAGTACGGGGAGAATATACAAACTCCGCACAGTTAGGGCCATGTTGGGAATCAAACCCATGACCTCAGTGCTGTGAGGCAGTAATGCTAACCATTACACCATCCATACTGCAACTTTTAGTTTTGAAAGTTCTGTTAAGACCTTCTCTTCTGTAAATGTAGTTTCATCTACCTTATTTTTATGAATGTCCTTGCAGCTTAACTGTGGCCCCTTCCCTTCTCCTTCTGTAGTAAATACGGAGCAAAAATAATGATTTAGGTGATCTGCTATTGCCTTGTCTCCCTCCACCAAATGCTCACTCTCTGTCTTAAGTCTTATTATTCCTCCATTTGATTTTTTCCTTTCATTTATATACTTAAAAAAAGTTTTGCCCCCTTTATCTACTGACTGGGCCATTTTCTCCTCAGCTTCTGCCTTTGCACGTCTTGTCACTTTCTTAGCATCCTGCTGTCTGTCAAGATACACCTCTTTGTCGTTATTATTTTGAGTCTGTTTGTATTTCCTAAAAGCCAGCTTTTTTGCTTTCACACTAGTTGATACTTCTTTTGTGAACCACACTGGCTTCCTTTTCCTGGTGCTTTTCCTAACCCTTTTGCTACAAAAGTCTGTTGCCCTTAGTACTGACCTTTTCAGGTTTTCCCACCCCTCCTGCACTCCTTCCAAGTCCCTCCTGCCCGCCAATGAATCACTTAAACATCTCCCAATTTTTGCAAAGTCAGCATTCCTAAAATCCAACACCTTTGTTTTTGTGTGACAGGAGTTGGATCCTGTCTTTATACTAAACCATACTGCTTGATGATCACTGGATCCCAGGTGCTCACCCACATATGCGTCTGATATCCTGTCACCATTTGTGAGAATTAAATCTCATATGGAGTCTTTGCGAGTGGGCTCCCTCACCTATTGCTTGAGAGATGTTCCCTGTACTGAATTTAGACATTTGCCACTTGTAGCTGAACTAGCAAAAGACCCCTCCCAATTTACATCAGGTAAATTAAAGTCTCCCATGATTATGACTTCTCCCTTTAAAGCCATTTTAGTGATGTCCAACAATAGGTTCCAGTCCAAATCTTGCCCCTGGCCTGGTGGTCTATAGATCACCCCAATGCAAATAATTTCCTTCTCCCTGGTTTCTATGGTTGTTAGGAATATTTGTGTTTTGTTTTGCCTTGCATTACCTCATTCCTGCCTCTAGGGGTCTCACTTGTTGCCTCAGGTCTGAATGGCAGTTGCACACTGCCTCTGCAGGGTAATTACCTGATTGTGTGCACCTGGAGCCCAACACCCTGCTGCTATTTAACTCCAGCTCACAGGCACTTAGTTGCAGATCATTGCGGTTCCGTATGGAGTGAGACTGGGCTCTCTCCAGTAACCCTGTCCAGATTCTGCCTTATTTGCTTCTTGGAGACTTCCCTGCAGTTTGCTAAAACGCATGTGCCTTGCTTCTGGACTTCTTACCCTGCCAGTTCAACATCTACATTTCTGGACTATTATTTGCAGTTTGTTTCCATTCCTGCCTGATCACTTCATTTTTGGTATGTTATTTTTCCCCTGCTTGATTTAAACCCGGATTTCTTCATGTTTATTTTGCATCTATGTTTAACCTGAAATATTCCATTTATCGTGTTTTGTTCCATGTAATCAAGCATCCAGTTTATATTTATTTTTACCACCACTTTTTCCACAATAAACTTTACTTAATTTTCACCTGGCTTCAGCTGACATCTTTCCAAGCACGCACACACAGAGAACTCTAGAAATCGTTACAATGGTGACCCAAAGGGCCTCAGTTTTGTCTTCAATATTTTGTATTAAAGTAGCATTTATGTTTTTTTTCCACATGCATTGCTACCCCTCCTCTAATTCTTCCCTTTCTAGCCTTCCTAAATAAATTGTATCCTGGTATAGCAATGTCCCAGTCATGATTCTCATTGCACCATGACTCTGTAATTGCCACAATATCCAGGTTATCCCTTGTCATTATTGCAATTAGCTCTGAAATTTTGTATCCTAAGCTCCTAGCATTTGCACACATAGCTTTAAGAATTTGGCCAGTGCATCTGTTACTAGTAGCCATGTCAAGAAAGTACAAAATAAATGACAAGTTTAAAGTTGAAATTACTTGTTTGGTGATGTTGCTCAGTGTTTGTTATTTGTTTTCTTTTACTAATCAGTAATCATACTCTGTCCTTTACACCACGACTACACCTCACTAAATATAAAGATATAGTACACCTGACCACAATGGCCAAATGTTCAAGAAGGTAAACATCAGTCAGCATGCAATAATAAGCTGTTTCACCGAGCAACTTCCCCACACATGTAATGACAATTACAAGAAAATCCTTACATCAAATGCAATGATGTGAATGCAATGATTGCAAACTCCTCCCACTACAAACTAAGGCAATAAATTAGTTTACACAAACAGGCATTACATACCAATAAGGCAGCCAACTAAATCTTTACAAAGGGAGGGGGGGGGGGAAACTTTCTTTTTCAATGTACCTAAACTATACAATCATGGTATTCATTTGAGATAATCAGCAGATGCAGTACAACTTGTTGGTATGTGTAGTTCCACGAATCGTACCATGCATTGAGCTACTGAATCCCTTTCCCCCTCCCCCTGTAGTCGCCACCTACAGGGGGAGGGGGAAATCGCTGTGCAGGGGTGCTATCACATGTGCAGGAGAGCTGCACAAACAGAAGTTTGTGCAGTCTCTGCACAGCCCAGGACTTACTCTTCCAGTGAGATGATCAGGGCCGGAGCTGACGTTAGAAACCTTCCCTTCAAACGCCCTGGTTCATCCTGCGTTTCTCTGGACACTCCTTAAAAATGGTCAGTTGCCACCCACAAATAGCCTCTTCCTGTCAGTCACCTTGCGATCGCCCCTGCAATCGCTTTTCTCGCACCATTCCAGTGCTGCCTGGCACTCCCCGGCGCTGCGGACCAATGCGCCTGCGCATTGCGGTGCATACGCATGCGCAGTTCGGACCTGATCACAGGCTGTACGAAAATGCAGCCTAGCGATCAGGTCTGAATTAGGCCCACAGTACAGCCACTTAATGGACACAGCACAGCCACTTTAGATTAACACAGCATAACAACTTGTATGGAGTCTGGACACAGCACAGCCACTTGTCTGGCATCTGGACACAGCACAGCCACATGTATGGACACAGCACAGACAATTGTATGGAGTCTGGACACAGCGCAGCCACTTGTATGGACACAACCCATCCACTAGTATTTAATCTTGACCAGCAGTGGCTCCTACTTATATTTAGTATGGGGGCTGCTACTTACCATGTGCCTGGAGAGGAGACAGCCCGTCAGCCTTGGTTCCCAGCACAATGGATCCGGCAGGTGCTGGGACCAGTGCAAGGGAAGATGTCGCTGTGTGAGTGCGCAAGAACAAGCCTCCGGCTTCCATGGACTGCACCGACTGCAACCCATAGAAGCTGGATCGGGCTGTGCTAAAGGCAGGGAATGGCTTCCTACCGGAATCCTGCTCTCTGTTTATCGCAGCCAGGTCTGGCAGTCCCAAAGGGAGGAAACACCTCCCAATGGGACTGCCTTGTGTGTCTGTAACTGACAGGTAGGACTTCCAAGAGGAAGTCACTGCCAGTCACAGAGAAGCTAGTGCAGGCACGAACTGCATCTGGCTGCACTGACACTGACTTTGCGGATTTTACCTGGCGGGGGGGGGGGGTGCAGCCCGTAGGTAAAATTTGCCACTGGTCTGGATACAGCAGCCATTTATTGAGTCTGGGCACAGTACAGCTACAACCAGCAGAGTACAGAGAAGCACACAGCAGCGTGCCTTGTACACAGAACAGTCACTTGTATTAGTCTGGTGTCTGGACACAGCCACTGGACTCAGCGGGTATTCTGAACCGCTCATCTCTAGTTTGAAGCATCAGACACTAGAATGCTGACTATCCTTCCGAAATCTAGAGAGAGAGAGAGAGAAAGAGAGGGAAAGAGAGAGAGAGAATGATATACATTATAATAGATAGATAGATAGATATATAGATAGATAGATAGATAGATAGATAGATAGATAGATAGATAGATAGATAGAGTAATCCAAGTTATTTAGATTAATACATTCCCTACCAATTAATTGTTTGATTTAAAAAAAGCGCTTTTCAAACATCCATGAATAAGGGTGCCATTGTCTAAGTGAGAAAATGGCTGTCTTTTATCTGTTAAAAGTAACATCTTGATCACAGATTTACAAGTAGATCCACACAGCTCCTCTTCACAGTTCTCCAACTAGAGGAGTTCGCAAGGTGACATTCTCATTACCGTAGAGCCAGACACTTAGTAAATGTACAAAAATCTATGTGAAAATGTTCATCTTTTTATTAACACGGAAAGACTGTAATGATGTTCTTTTTTTATGTCAGCAGAATACTTTTATTTTTTTTACCTCCACTCAAACAGTTTTCTGGCAAGTCTACCTGTTTACTCCTCTGGATCAGGGAAAGAAATGAAACATCTTCAGGGACATGCTGCCAAGAAGTTTACATTCTCAAAGGCTACATTAATCACGCTAAAACTCGCCTTTCAACACCTCACAACTTCAACACAGCAAAGGAATGTCAATAGAGGATAAAAAATGCATTCACAAAAACTCCTGATGTGTGTTTAGAGATATTTGTAGGAAAAATCTGCAAACTATGATGTTCTGAGATAAAATGTTTCCCATGTCACAGTGGTTCAAAAAATAAATTGGTCTCTAGCAGTCAGTCTAGGTGGTCAGCTGTCAAAGTGAAATTTAATTTAGCAGTACAAACAGACAAGATATGTCAGTTTAAGTGCTTTGTAAGGATCCAGCGGAATTCCCTAAATGAAAACGCTTTTATATACAGTGGACGGTGATTATATTAAATCGCTATTTCTCTTAAGAAAGTGTTCTTCTCTATAAGTGTGACAGATGATTTAAGTGGCAAGTTTGCATGAGGAAATGTTTGTATAATTAACACTTTGGGTGCCAGACAATGTTTTATTGTTCCATTGGCCGACTAGTTTTTAATTGTTTTTGTTTCGTACAATTGTATAGCTGTTTGTAGAACTGAAATAAAGTATCATGTGTTGATGGATCAATGGGCCTAATTCAGACCTGAATTTAGCACATCTACGATCAGCTTCCCTGACATGCGGGGTGATGCCCAGCACAGGGCTCGTCCGCCCCGCATGTCTGGCCCTTCCCCCGCCGATCAAGTACAAAAGCATTGCACAGCGGCGATGCTTTTGTATCTGATAAGTAGCTTTTGTATCTGATAAGTGCAGCTCCTGCGCGCTGGCAGGGAGCTACTCATCGCTGTCAAGGTCACAGCGGCTGCGTGTGATGTCACGCAGCCGCCGCTGCCCTCCCCCCGCATGGCCCGGGTACGCCTGCGTTGCCCGGACCGCACCCCCAAAAGGGCGGCCAAACGCCGCCGGACTGCCCCCCCTCCTGCCCAGCGACCGCCTCTGCCTGTCAATCAGGCAGAGGCGATCACAGGGCTGAGGCAGCCATCGGCTGTCTGGCATGCGCTGGCGCATGCGCAGTTCAGACTTGATCGGCTGCTGTACGAAAACGCACAGCAGCGATCAGGTCTGAATTAGACCCAATATGTACTTTCAAATTTGCAGGAATATTCCCCATGATGCTAAAAAATTCAGTTTTGTGAGACATATTCAAAGTATTTCTGAATACATATAACTTACCTAGTGTACCGCATACATGTGATTTGTCATGACCACAGAAGTCTTGTATTTGACCAGTGATGCTATGCAGCCTGTCTGGAAAAACATGAGGACTAATTCAGATCTGATCGCAACAGCAAACTGAAAGCTAAATTGCAGTGTAAAAATAAAGCAGCCAGTATTTACCCTGCACAGAAACAATATAAGCCACCCAAATCTAACTCTCTCTGCACATGTTATATATCCCCCCCCCCCCCCCCCCACTGCAGTGCACATGGTTTTGACCATTATCTAACAAATTTGCTGCTGCAATCAGGTCTGAATTAGGCCCTTGGGCTCAGCAGGACCTAGGAGAGTTGCTCAAGGTACGTCTACCTGTTCTATTTTCCTTTACTCAGCATGCTGTCTAACCTGCCAGAAGGAGTGAGCAAACGCCATCTTAGAGCACAGGCAAATGAAGGGGGGTTTCCAGTTGCCTGGAACCCCATCCCCAACCTCTCCTCAGGCCAGTGGCTCATATCATGACCATAATAGCTATATTGCATAATTAATTTGACTGGAGCTGTGGCCACAACATGCATAATAAGGGATAGAACTGAGCTTCTGTGCATGTCCAGTGACAGCAGCTGCAGCTTTTCCTTGGTAGGCATGCTCTGTTTGTGGAACTGAGCACTTCATTAGCATACCAGACCACACAAGTGCTAATTATGCCCCCTCCATGGGCTGGCCGGACTGTAAAATTAAGAATATGGAAACCCTCATCCATAAATCCAACATTTGCCTGTGTAGAGTACACATGAAAACAGGACAGGACCTGCAAGACCCTGGTTCCCAGGTAAGTAATTTTTAGGCACAACGTTCTTTGAGGTGTCCCAAAGTAGGGACGCAGTAAAAATACAGGCTGTCAGGATTCAAATTGTAAAGCGCAACGGAATTTGCTGCGCTATATAAGAAACTGTTAATAAATAAATAAATAATCCCAGCGTTCGGGAGACAGATGCCGGAATCCTGACAGCCGGTACAATATCGGCACCCTGGAATCTCAACCACCTTCTGATATTTCCACTCATTTGGTGGGTCCACTTTACCAACCGAGTGGGAATATAACCTGTAGCAAGCGTAGCGAGTCACAGGGCCTGAAGCGTGGCGAGGGGACTCGCTGCTGGCATTCCTGCAGGCAGGATGACAGTACTGACAGCTGACATCCCTTCTCCCGGGATATCATATGTATTCCCAAAAGTATTATGCTTTAATTTGTATATGAGGTTAGAACATGTGTATACCTAAAGATCTCTCCAGTGTTTTTGCTTGTATATGCCATACTGCTTTTAATAGCTGCATTGCTTCATCTCAATACCTACCTTCTGTGGATTACATTACATAATGACATTAATCAAAGGAAGTTTTAAATATGTTAAAAGGTTTTTAAAATGTTATGATATAATAATATAATTGTAACTAAAATCATTGGATCTTTTCTGTAAAGCCAATTTGAAACATAAAGCTTACGATTGTAGTGGGTCCTTTAGAATTTAAAACATAGAAACATAGAATTTGATGGTAGATAATAACCACTTGGCCCATCTAGTCTGCCCCTTTTTTTACCATATTTTTTATCTCATACCTTATTTGATCCTTATTTCTTTGTAAGGATATCCTTTATGTCTATCCCATGCATGTTTAAATTGCTCTTCTGACTTAGCCTCTACCACCTCTGATGGGAGGCTATTCCACTTGTCCACTACCCTTTCTGAGAAGTCATTTTTCTAAGAGTACTGACTTTTACTAAGCACCAAAGCACCGAACATTGCATGTGGTTTTCGGAGACCAGCTGTCATATTTAGTGTTTGGTGCTTTGTGTTGTGATGTGTGGTGGTGGTTTGCAGTGCAATGTTAATGGTGGTTTGCAGTGCGATGTTAATGGTGGTTTGCAGTGCGATGTTAATGGCAGTTTGCAATGTGATGTGTGTGGCTGGCAAACATAAAACTGAACTGACTACATCCAAGGTAGGGCCATACAGTAAAAAGGGATGCAGATTGCAAGTTGTAGTGTACCCATCTTCAAGAGACAGCAGATGCCAACTTGGCATGCTCACATATTTCTTTAGAAAGTTTAAAAAATGCTTACAGGTTGCAACCTGTCATAGCATTCATGGGGGTGTGGTATGTAAGGTTGACAGTAAGTAGGTCGACAGTGTTTGGGTCAACCACTATTGGTCATCAGTAAGTAGGTCGACAGGGATGCTAGGTCGACGGGGTTTATAGGTCGACATGTTCTAGGTCGACAGGTCAAAAGGTCGACGTGAGTTTTTGATGTTTTTTGCGTCGTTTTCTCCGTACAGTGACGGGGAACCCCAATTAGTGCACCATGTCCCCTCGCATGGCGAGCAAAGGCAGGGTGCCTCGCTCTGCTACCGCTGCCCTGGGCACAGGTTACCGTTCCCAATTGTAGTCCACGTGGATCGTAAAGTATAAAAAGTTCAAAAAAAGAAAAAATGTGAAAACCTCATGTCGACCTTTTGACCTGTCGACCTAGAAACCCTGTCGACCTACTTACTGTCGACCTAAAGACCGGATCCCATTCATGGGGAGGGATTGAATCTGCAGGAAACAGAGAAATCTGATTCTGGAGACAAGTGTAGGAATTATGGCTGTAATATGGAGAAGTTAATTTAGGCATTAGGCCAGTATGTGGTATTGTGCGATGGGAGATGTACAGTAGATAGTACTGTAAGCACAGTATTTTCTAGAGTCATGTGAAAGGTAGTTTGGTAACACAGTAGTTTGTTTTTCTTGGCAGGAGATGGGCTTTGATAAGAGCCACCTTGGCGAAGAGCTGGAAGCAGTGTGATAGCCTTAGTAGTGATGAGATTCTGTAATTTGATGGAGGGGCCCATTCTTTTTGCCTAATCTCCTCATCTCCACTCCTGGTCTGGCTTATAGGACATGACCACAGTGAATCCAACCACACTCAATTTTGACCAATCAGCAGCTGATGCTATGGCTCACCACCAACCACTGGCAGATTTTACATAGTGGCTACAGGACTGTAGCGCCCCCTCCCCCCCGCCCCCTCGGCCTTACTGAGGTGTTCCCTCCCCCTGGGACTGCCAGTCCGGACTGCAATAGCAGAGAGAGTGTTTCCTGTGGAAAGCCAGTTCCCTGCTATTACAACATCCATATCTGGCTTTTATCAACTCAAGCTCTGCTCCAGGTTTAGACTCCACCCCCTGCTGCTGCTGGACTTAAGCTCCTACTCTCGGTGACAACGGCCCCCCCCCCCACTCCCCCCCCAACTTGACAGGTAAGGAGCCACTACTGCTGTCAACATTGTAATTGCACACTATCTGCCTTTATTGTTTGTCATTAGCAAAGGCAGCTGATGGCAGAGTTTAGACCTGCAAACCAATCCTTTTTAGAAGAAAAAATAAAGGTGGATTGTACTGAAGACAGCAATGACTGGCAAGCCAAGCAAGAAGTCCGTGGAACAGCACTGAGGATGGCATCATCCAGCAAGTTAAGAGCGATAACACATACAGATAGTAGCCATGGAGAAGAGAATAGAAGGCTGCCAGTGGCGAGACTGTATCACCAAAAAAGTAGTAGAAAGGTCCCACTGACACTGTACATACAAAATATGTCAGTCACATAAGGTTTTTGGGCAACACATCTTGTTTGGGCAATAGGCCAGGTTCTCAGTCAGGCCTCCTCCAAGCAGTGGTCACCATTTCAGTTAGTCCCCAAGCCTTTGCCCCAATTTTGTCAGGGTTTAGCATATGGCACCCATGCGCACTGCATGCATATGTTAAGCCTTGTAGCAGTTTGAAGGTTTACCTATTATTCTTATGGGCTATCACTTTAGTAATGCCCTGCCCTTTTGTTGCTCACTTGTGCCCCAATCCACTGGTTCAGCAGGGAGGTCCACTTGCCACAAGAGATACCAGGTTTTTTTTTATCACCAATAGTTTTTATTGACAAAGAATAACAGTTTTTATGGGGTACAAAAAGAAAAAAGGGGGGTAAGCAAAACATCGTACAGCATAACAAGGAGGTAGGAGGGATGGGTACAAGAGGGGGAGGGTTGGGGAGCATCCAGTAAATTCAAAATGCGTATGCATCTATATTCTAAATAGGAGTCGAGAGAAACATCCAAAGAGAAAAGGACATGGTACACCCTGCAAATGAACATGCAATATTAGAGAACATGGGAGCATGAGAGGTAAAAAGATGGAGCAGACACGTACATAGAACCTAGTGAAAACCTGGGTTGAGAAGGGGGTAGTACAGATCTAAGATATTTTGAGAGGGAATTATAGGAAGTGGGCATGTCAGCTGGTTACTCACTGTCCGGTTGTTCAATTAAACTGCAGTGGGGATGAGCACTTGGGGATGGGTCGCGGAAGCAGTGGGAGCCCTCACCAAGAGTAACGTACTTCTGCCACAAGGACCAATCCTTCCTGGGAGAGGCGGTGGCGTTGGGGGAGGGGATATATTCAGTCTCCATACGGCAGTGGTGACTTGTTTTGTGGATAACTTTGAGTAAGGTGGGAGACGTGGGTTGCTTCCAAAGCTGGGCCAGGGTGGCGCGAGCAGCGATTAAGATGTGACCTAACACTTATCTGCCGGAGGGGGGGACAGAGGAGGGAACAATATGAAATAATGCCAAGGCTGGGTCCGGGGTAAGGTGGATATTAAGGACCTTATTGATCAAGCCAAAGACTTCAGACCAATATTTAGTTAAATGTGGGCAGGACCAGAATATGTGGAAAATGTCACCTATCGATCCACAGAGCCTCCAACATTTATTACTACAGGAGGGCCAAAATCTGTGTAAAAGGTCAGGGGTCAGGTATAGTCTGTGGATTAATTTTATGTGCATCTCAGTGTGGTTCAAACATTGGGACATGGAGTGGGAAGCTAGAAAGATATGTCGCCATTCAGTCGGAGACAGCACTCTACCTAAATCTGATCCCCATTTTAGTTGTGCGTTAGATTTGGATGGGGAGATAGGGGTAACCAATAGTCTATACCAGAACGTGATGTCACCTCTAGATTTATGTAAGGAGAGACGGGAAAAAAGTTGATGCGAGGTCGTGTTTGGTGTCAGCAAGGCATTGGGAACCAATCTCCACCAATGTGCGAGTTGCAAGTAATGAAAGTGTTCGGAAGTGGATAGGGAGAACCTTAGTTGGAGGGTTGGGAAGGGTAGCAGAAAAAGTCCGTCAAGCATATCACCTAAACGTGACATGCCTGCTTGTTTCCACTTAGAGAGATTCAGATGGGGTATCATCTTTGTGAGTGTAGTGATGGAGATTTGAGTGATACAACAAAATGGGGACTTAAGAGTAGTGATGAGCGGGTTCGGTTTCTCGGAAACCGAACCCCCCCGACTTCACCCTTTTTACACGGGTCCGAGCCATACTCGGATTCTCCCGTATGGCTCGGGTAACCCGAGCGCGCCCGAACGCCATCATCCCGCTGTCGGATTCTCGCGAGATTCGGATTCTATATAAGCAGCCGCGCGTCGCCGCCATTTTCACTCGTGCATTGGAAATGTTAGGGAAAGGACGTGGCTGGCGTCCTCTCCGTTATTGTTAAACTTGATTGTGCTGTGCACTATTGCTTAATTGTGGGGAGGGCTGGGGAGCAGCTGTATATAGGAGGAGTACAGTGCAGAGTTTTGCTGATCAGTGACCACCAGTTATCCGTTCTCTGCCTGAAAAAAATGCTCCATATCTGTGCTGTGTGCTGCATATATCTGTGCTCACACTGCTTAATTGTGGGGACTGGGGAGCAGCTGTATTATATAGCAGGAGTACAGTGCAGAGTTTTGCTGACAGTGACCACCAGTATACGTTATCTGCCTGAAAAACACTCCATATCTGTGCTCAGAGTGCTGCTTTATTGTGGGGACTGGGGACCACCAGTATAATATTATATAGGAGGAGTACAGTGCAGAGTTTTGCTGACCAGTGACCACCAGTATATAATATATAGCATTACGGTACAGTAGGCCATTGCTGTACCTACCTCTGTGTCGTCATTAAGTATACTATCCATCTACATTCTATACCTGTGGTGCATTTTAGTTTTGCAGTTTGCTGACACAGTGACCACCAGTATACTATATATAATAGCAGTACGGTACGGAAGGCCACTGCTGTACCTACCTCTGTGTCGTCATTAAGTATACTATCCATCTACATTCTATACCTGTGGTGCATTTTAGTTTTGCAGTTTGCTGACACAGTGACCACCAGTATACTATATATAATAGCAGTACAGAAGGCCACTGCTGTACCTACCTCTGTGTCGTCATTAAGTATACTATCCATCTACATTCTATACCTGTGGTGCATTTTAGTTTTGCAGTTTGCTGACACAGTGACCACCAGTATACTATATATAATAGCAGTACGGTACGGAAGGCCACTGCTGTACCTACCTCTGTGTCATCATTAAGTATACTATCCATCTACATTCTATACCTGTGGTGCATTTTAGTTTTGCAGTTTGCTGACACAGTGACCACCAGTATACTATATATAATAGCAGTACGGTACGGAAGGCCACTGCTGTACCTACCTCTGTGTCGTCATTAAGTATACTATCCATCTACATTCTATACCTGTGGTGCGCCTCTTTTTTTCTTTGCATCATGTGCTGTTTGGGGACAATTTTTTTGAAGTGCCATCCTGCCTGACACTGCAGTGCCACTCCTAGATGGGCCAGGTGTTTGTGTCGGCCACTTGTGTCGCTTAGCTTAGTCACACAGCGACCTTGGTGCGCCTCTTTTTTTCTTTGCATCATGTGCTGTTTGGGGACTATTTTTTTGAAGTGCCATCCTGCCTGACACTGCAGTGCCACTCCTAGATGGGAAAGGTGTTTGTGTCGGCCACTTGTGTCGCTTAGCTTAGCCATCCAGCGACCTCGGTGCAAATTTTAGGACTAAAAATAATATTGTGAGGTGTTCAGAATAGACTGGAAATGAGTGGAAATTATGGTTATTGAGGTTAATAAAACTATGGAATCAAAATGACCCCCACATTCTATTATTTAAGCTGTTTTTTAGGGTTTTTTGTAAAAAAAACACCCGAATCCAAAACACACCCGAATCCGACAAAAAATTTTCGGTGAGGTTTTGCCAAAACGCGTCCAAATCCAAAACACGGCCGTGGAACCGAATCCAAAATCAAAACACAAAACCCGAAAAATGTCCGGTGCACATCACTACTTAAGAGTGGCCGACAGCTTGTCCCATGTTTTCAACGCAGCTTGTGTGGATGGGAGTAGGCCCTGGAGGGCTGGTCGAAGTGTCTTGGGGATACGGAATAGGTCAGTAAGAGGGAATGAATGCGCTCGAGCCTGTTCAAGTTCTACCCAGCCTACCCGAGTATTGTAATTAAATAGTACTTGAGGGAGGCCAGAAGAGAGGCTTCCTGGTATAGGGAGATGTCAGGCAGACACAGACCCCCTAGAGCTCTCAGTAGAACCATCCTAGAGTGCGCTAGTGAGTGTGGTTTTGAAGACCAGACATATCTAGACATTATAGAAGAACAGGTTCGAAGGGCCTTCTGCGGAAAGTTATATGGGATTGTGCGGAATAGGTACATTAGTTTGGGTAGGAGAGACATTTTAAATGCGGCCATACGGCCCAACCAGGAGACCTCATACGACACCCAGGAGCTCGTTAGAGCTTCTAGTGTCTCTAATAGGGGGGAAAAATTTGAGGCGAAGACATCAGGAGTGTGAGTTGGGATGTTGATGCCCAGGTATTTTATCATATGCGTCTGCCAGTTATACGGGTAAGAAGATTGGAGGGTTGGCAAGGAGTGAGATAGGTTAATGGGTAAGGCATCTGTCTTTGTGGTGTTGAGCTTGTAGTAGGAAGCCAGGCCATATGTGTCTAGAGTAGAGTGTAAGAGAGGAAGAGTATTGATAAAAGAAGGACATCATCTGCAAATAGACTTAATTTGTGGCGAGAGGAACCAAGTTGCAATGCTGTAAATCGGGAATTGTCCCGGATTGTAATGGCTAGGGGTTCAATCGATAAGACAAATATTAGAGGGGAAAGGGGGCAGCCTTGTCTGGTACCATTTGTAATTAAAAAGGAGTCTGAAAGGAATCCATTGCTGAACACTCGGGCCGTGGGGGAGCTATACAGAGCTAAGATAGTGGTCAAAATACGATCTCTAAAGCCAAAGCAAAGGAGGACTTCATGCATATATTCCCAGTTCAGCCTATCGAAGGCCTTCTCGGCATCCAGGGATAGCAAGAGAAGGCCCTGACCTTTCGAGAGAGAGAGTCGATCAGGTTGAAGACTCTGCGCGTATTATCCGACGCTTGTCTCCCTGGCACAAAGCCAGTTTGGTCCGGGTGTACCAGCAATGGAAGGATTTGGTTGATACATATTGCAATCAGTTTAGCGTAGAGTTTGATGTCGCAATTAAGCAACGCTATAGGGCGATAATTATGGACGTAGGCTGGATCCTTGCCGGGTTTGGGAATAGTGACTATACGGGCTTCCAATAATTCTGACGGGAGGGTGCCGAGATCTGAGAATGTATTGAACAGGGCAGTCAAATGGGGGGAAAGAACATCATGAAATGTAGTAAAAAAATCAGTAATGAACCCATCCGGTCCAGGGGCCTTGTTACGAGGAAATGAGTTAATAGCCGCTGAGATTTCAGCAATCGACCACGGGGCATTAAGTGTGGATAATTGATCTTGGGTGAGAGTGGGAAAAGAAAGGTTATTTAAAAAAGAAGAGATAGAGAGCGGGGTAGGTTGAGGGGTTGATGGGTCAGTCTGCAAGTTATAAAGTTTGGCGTAATATTGTGCAAATTGATCTGTTATGTTCTTATGATTTAAGATCTTTTGTCTGGAGGGAGAGTAGAGGAATTTGATTTTATTTCTGGCCTGTTGGGCTCGTAATTTACGGGCCAACAGTCTACCAGATTTATTGCCTAGGAGATAGAATTTCTGT
Organism: Pseudophryne corroboree; assembly: GCF_028390025.1. Taxonomy (NCBI): domain Eukaryota; kingdom Metazoa; phylum Chordata; class Amphibia; order Anura; family Myobatrachidae; genus Pseudophryne; species Pseudophryne corroboree. Next base: position 406,209,627 of record NC_086452.1, read on the forward strand.
CTCAACCTATTCAGTGCCGCTTGGGTACGAGCAAGAAGTAGTTTTTGGAGGTGACTGCGAACATTAGAAATTTATTTTTTAAGGGTTCTAGAGGGATTGGTTGCATTCCTTGATTCGAGATTGGTCAGTTCACCCTCTAGTTTCGACTGTAGTTGAAGGGCTTGTTTTTTGAGGGTGGCGCCAGCTTGGATAGCCGCGCCACGAGTGACAGCTTTAAAGGCACACCAGTGGTTTATAATGGAGGTGTCCAGGAGGGAGTTAGTAGCCAAATAAGAATTTATAGAGTCAAGAATAAGTTTCTTGGACAAAGGGTTATTTAAGAGATCAGGATAGAGGCGCCACGGTGTCAAAGGGCATCGGGTGTCATGGAGATTCCATTTCCAGAGAACGGGGGCGTGATCAGACCAAGTGATCGGGAGGATATCAACATCCCTAGTCCTCTGGAGGGACCATTTATCGCACAGAATCAGATCTATTCTGGAATAGGAGTTGTGCACAAGGGAGTGGAACGTGTATTCCCGACCCGAGGGGTTGCGGGTTCTCCAGACATCATATAAATCAAATTCTGTGAGCAAATTGCGAAAGGCTAAGGAGGGGCCGGATTGAGCGGATGGGATGGGGTGGGAGGGGTGGCGGGATTTGTCTAGTTTCGTGCCGAGGACTAAGTTGTAATCGCCCAGAATAACCAGAGAGCCCTGAAGTGATTTGCGTATTGTTAGAAACAGCTTGCGTAAAAATGGTACTTGGTTAGAGTTAGGGGCGTATAGGCAAACTAGCGTAACGGGTTTATCGTCTAGCAAACCAGTAAGGATCAAGTATTGGCCACTCTTGTCCGAGGTCTGTGAATGGAGGACAAAAGAGACATGTTTACTAAATAGGATAGCCACTCCGTTACGTTTGAACGGGCCATTTGCATAATATCCTTCGGGGAAGTTACTGTTTTTAAAAAGGGGAGGGTTAGCAGAGGTAAAATGGGTTTCCTGTAGTGCGACAACATCAGCTTTTTGATGGTGGAAGAAAGAAAGGGCCAATCTACGTTTATTGGGTGAGTTCAGTCCCTTAACATTAAGAGAAAGAAGGTTCAACATTGGGAGTATATATCAGAAATACGAGACAGAAATCTATACAGAGCATTGTAGGTGAGAACATGCCAAACATCAGAATACGACAATGAATAAATTATGAAAAAACGTCTGGAGCTCAGGGGGGGGGGGGAGGGACAGAAGGGGGACTGGTAAAAAAGGGTCTAAACCGGGGGATGGGGGAACAAACAAAAAAGGTCCGGTACATTGGACCTGCATGACTACTGCAGGGGTGGAAAAACAAAAATATGGGAACTTGCAGTAGTATACAAAAAGTTAGGGGCGGGCTGACCGAGCAGACACCGCCACCTCAGCATAGTATCAATACACAACGCAAACATGTAGAGTAAGTCACCTAATGAGATGTAAGTGAGAGCATGGGGGGCTGAAGCACAAGTTTCATCTGAGCATATCATCCACCTGCAACAGCACCCCTTAACAGTAAAACAAATAGGGCAACAGCAAATAACAGTACTAAACAGCAGCCATAGAATGGCAAAGGGAAGAGTGAACCTGTAACACATAAACCCTGATAAAGGTCAACAATTGAACTAACAGTAATATCAGCGTGATCTTCCCATCTTAGTAGAGGGGAAGGGGGCTATAGCCTCAGAGGGCTAAAATTTTTTTGAAAAGACCCAGCTTAGCGATCACAGGGCTCAGGGGTTTGACCAGTCTTGGCGGATAGCAGTGGCACGGGTCGGCACAGACGGCTTCCGGACAGTGATGTCCCAGTCCGATAACAATTTGACCCCCGCGTCAAGGGAGGAGATGACGTAAGTGGATTCCTCGTAGGTAATTATCAACTTAACATGGAATCCCCAGCGGTACACGATGTCATGGGACCTGAGGGCGAGGGTAATCGGGGCAAAGGCACGCCTCTTTGCAATGGTGGCAGCAGAGAAATCTTGAAATATCTGAAGTCCTCCTAGGGTGTCTGAGTTTTTGGATTCTCTAGCAGCTTTCATAATGCGTTCCTTAACAGGGAAGAAATGCACTCAAAGGATGGTATCTTTAGGTAAATCGGACGAAACACAGCATGGTCTGGGGAGGCGGTGGATGCGGTCTATCAAAAGTTCTACAGAGTCCGCAGCAGGGAGGAGTTTCTTGAACAGGGCAGTGGCATAAGACTCCAGTTCGGAGTTGGTCACAGAGTCAGGTATGCCCCTGATCTTGATGTTATTTAGTCGCGATCTGTCCTCCATATCCGCTAGCTTGGACTTAAATTGGTCCAGCTCCTGTTGTTGGAGATCATGGGAGGAGATCAGTTCGTTATGGGATGCGACAAGCTCTTCCACTTTATGTTCCAAGTGGTCAGTCCTGTCCCCTATCGCCACCAGCTCGGTCTTGACCTCATGGATGGCTGAGGTCAGGTCTTTAGAGAGCTCAGACTTGAAAGCAGACAGGATCTGGCAGAGGGACCTTACGGTCAGAGGAGCATCAGATTCACAATCAACTCCGGAGACCGTGAGAGCGGAGGACAAGACACCCGACATCACAGGATCCGGCACAGTGGTCGGTGAAGAGACGCTCTGTAGAGGGGAGATTTGAAGGGGCTTCTGGGGGGGAAGGGGATTTTTGGGGGCACAAGGTCCTTGTTCTTTTTAGGAGGCATTTCTCGTCGTCGGGAACGCTGTCAAATAGCAAAGAGGAGGCGTACCAGCGGAACTGGGATCAATCAGAGGGTATAAGTGAAACAGGAGTACTCAATCACAATGGCAAATGGTACATGTTGATTAAGGATGCAGAAGTGGCAGTGGAGGGAGTGTGCAGCACTCACATCTGGACTCAGAATGCTGCCCACAGCTGTGAGTAGACCTTGTAGTGGCAATATGGGCACAGAGAGCATCAGGGATGGGCAAGTTTTAGCTCTGTAGTGGCTGGAGTTCTGGTGCCACACATCCACTCAGAGCAGCGTCCTGGCCACGCCCCCAAGAGATACCAGGTTTTGTCCAACTGCCCGACCTCCAAATTCGTACCATGCCCTTTAAACATTTTTGGTTCCTTCCGTTGTTCATTGTACAATGGTGGTCATTCCGATTTGTTCGCTAGCTGCATTCGTTCGCTGTGCAGCGATGAAGAAAAAAAATGGCACTTCTGCGCATGCGTATGCGGCGCAATGCGCGCACGCGTCGTGCTATTGCAACGAACGATGTCATTTCACACAGGGTCTAGCGAAGCATTTCAGTCGCACTGGCTGCCGCAGAGTGATTGACATGAAGTGGACGTTTCTGGGCGTCAACTAACAGTTTTCAGGGAGTGTTTGAAAAAATGCAGGCGTGCCAAGAAAAACACAGGCGTGGCTGGGCAAACGCAGGGCATGTTTGTGACGTCAAAACAGGAACTGAATAGGCTGAAGGGATTGCAAGCGCTGAGTAAGTTTTGAGCTACTCTAAAACTGCACAAAAAAACTTTGTAACCGTTCTGCGATCCTTTCGTTCGCACTTCTGCTAAGCTAAAATACACTCCCAGTGGGAGGCAGCATAGCGATTTCACAGCTGCTAAAAACTGCTAGCGAGCTAACAACTCGGAATGACCACCCATGTGTTCCCATAAGACTCCCTTGAGCATCCAATTCAAATGAAGCGTGTGGTGTGTGATGTTAGTGTATTAGAATGTTTAATATTTGCAGACACTCCCTTAGTAATATGTGTAAGCCTGCATCTTCATTGATGGTCCCTGGAACAAGGGAGATGCTGGGAAGTGGGTGGTTCAGTGTGCAGTGTGCCTGGAGTTGGTGATGGAATAAACAGCACAGCAGTGAACTCACATGTCTCTGTATCCTTATGACTGGATTTACAAACATATGAACAAAACATGGTGTCAGAAGAAGTTTAACTTGGACTGCTAGTGCTCTCAGAGTGTGAAAGAATCTTGCAGAAGTCTGTAAGGCTGTGATACTCAGTGCCTGCAAAGCCTGCCGTGTGCTCCTCTCTTCAAACAGTGAGTAACCATGGATAAACTGGCTCCTCCAACCGGCATGCTGATGTCTGGTAACTTGTCTGAAAACTGGAAAAGATTTAATCAAAGGTTTAATATATATCTTGCTGCATGTGGAGCTGATTCAGAGGCTGACAAAACTAAGGCATCCATTTTCCTCCATGTGATAGGAGAGGATGTGGTGGACATTTATAATATTTTTCAGTTTGATGAGGGGCAGAATATGGTGCTATCTTCTATAATGCAAAAGTTTGAAGATTACTTTGTGCCAAGGAAAAATGTGACATATGAAAGATATAAATTTTTCACATGTGATCAGAAGTCTGGAGATGGATTTGATCAGTATGTTACAGAGCTGCAATCACTCAGTAAAACGTGTGAGTTTGGTGATTTAAAGGATTCCCTGATTAGAGATCGTATTGTCTGTGGAATACCTGATAATGGACTCAGAGAGAGATTGCTGAGAGAGCAAGACCTAACACTAGAAAAGGCAGTGACTATGTGCAGATCTGCAGAAATAACTAGATTTCAAGCCAAAAAGTTACACAAGGAAGCTGATGTAGTGCAGAAAACAGAGCCAAGCAAACCTGTAGTGCAGGTAGTGCAGAAAACAGAGCCAAGCAAACCTCCATTCTCAAGAATGAAGCCGTCTAAGCCACAGTCTAATAAGGAAATTTGTAGTAGATGTGGAAATGCTCACAATCCTAAAATGTGCCCTGCTTATGGTAAAACCTGCATGACATGTGGTATACTTAATCACTTTGCCAAATGCTGTAAAATAAAAAGTGAAACAACCAATGTGCATGCTGTTAAACAAACAGAGGAATTCTTTGTGGATTGCATTGAACTTTGCAGTGCAGATAAGAACGAATGGATTGTCCCTTTAACTGTGAACGAGATTGTCATTCCCTTTAAGCTTGATACTGGCGCGCAGGTGAATTTAATATCGTTTCAAGACTATAAGACTTTTAGAGTAAAACCTAAAAATCATCCAGCCAAAGTGAAAGTTACAGGGTACACTGGTGTTATGCACACCAGTGCCTGCAGGAAAGTACTGGTGTCAGAACTGTTATGCACTCCAGTGTCTGCAGGAATGTACTGGTGTTTGAACTGTTATGCAAAACAGATGGACTCACAGACAAACTGGGGGATATGACATAATGTACACAGAAGGTGATAGGGTAACAAAATACACACAAAGTGAACAGAGAAGCCCAGAGGCTAAGGAACTGGGTATCTCCCTTGTATTAGAACTGCTCAGATGGAAAAGCAAGATGTTGTGTTTTAATACGTAGAGAACCCGAAATGCTGTTGCTAAGGGCAACAGCAAAACCCTAAAGGGTTACCAACGGGTGTGGCAGTAAACTCCTTGGTCAGAGATGGAATGATAGACACAAGGAGAATCTCCACAATCCTAATTCTCACTTGCAGTGCACAGGTTTTAGCTTACTGCCACTAAACTGACCCCTGACACCTAGCACAGTGAGACAGGATTAGACAGGCAAGTCTTAGAATACAGCCGCAAACTTGCTAAGTTCACAGAGTAGTAACAGAACCCCAGCAAGCTAAACGACTGACTCCAGTCTTACTGCTAGGTCTGGATTGGCAGAGTGTAATACCAAATCCCCAGGCCTATTTGCAGTAAGCAACAAACAAATACAAAGCTACACAGTACTGGCTAACTTTCATGAACTGACTAACCAACAAAGATTCAGCAGCATCTGCTTACCCTGAAAAGAGGCCTTATAAAGCAGGTGCTGTCCACGCCCCACTCAGACCTCACAGACTGTGAGCACAAAAACCAGCACCGGATCCCCTGCCGTGCACCGAGCCTATAACCACTGCACAGCAAAAGACCCGAACCGGAGTATCAGCTGCGCTCAGGTTACTCCACTAGCACTTGTCTCCCGGTTGCCATGACGACGTGGCAGCACAGGGCAGGAGACCCTAACAGTACCCCCCCTCTGACGAGGGGTCAAAGAACCCCTACCACCGGGTTTATCGGGGAACTGCGAGAAGAAAGAGCGTATCAGTCTGGGGGCATGAAGATCACAACTGCGCACCCACGACCGCTCCTCCGGGCCATACCCCTTCCAGTGCACCAAAAATGACAGCCGACCCCGAACCACCTTGGAGTCAAGAATCCTTTCAACAACAAACTCCCTCTGGCCACGTATCAGAAGAGGGGAAGGTCTTCCACTGGAAGAAGGATTACTAATCGCCCGTTTTAAAAGGGAACAATGAAATGTTTTATTGATACCCAAAGAACGGGGCAGATCTAACTGAAATGCCACCGGATTGATAACCCTGGTGATCTTATAAGGGCCGATGAACCGGGGCCCTAACTTATGAGATGGCTGTCTCAACTTCAAATTCTTGGTAGACAACCAGACGAAGTCTCCTAATTTGAAGCTGCAGGGTCTTTTCCGCTTATCAAAAACCCTTTTGGTCACTAATGACACAGACACAAGGGCTTTCTTCACTTTCCGCCAAATACCTCTAAGGACCGAAACCACAGAGGAACCACCAGGCGTGGAGTCCAGGGGGTCAAAAGAATTGGCCTTAGGATGATGCCCATACACACAAAGGAAGGGAGAGATCCCTGTAGCAGAGTGAGCCGCGTTGTTATAGGCAAACTCCGCCATGGACAGATGAGCAACCCAGTCAGTCTGACACTTGGAGACATAACACCTGAGGAACTGCTCCAAGGACTGGTTCACCCTTTCAGTCTGCCCATTAGACTGCGGATGGTAGCCTGACGACAAGCTGACAGAAATCTGGAGATCGGAACAAAATGCCCTCCAGAATTTGGCCACAAACTGGGATCCGCGGTCAGAGACCACATCAAGTGGCAACCCGTGGAGACGCACAACATGCAGCATAAATAATTCAGACAGGCGTCTGGCTGATGGCAGCCCAACCAGTGGAACGAAGTGCGCCATCTTCGAAAACCTGTCAACGACAACCCAGATGGCTGTCATCCCCGAGGATTTGGGCAAGTCCACCACAAAATCCATTGAAATGTGGGTCCATGGCTTAGATGGGATAGAGAGTGGATGTAATGGGCCAACAGGAACCCCTCTAGGAGTCTTATTTCGGGCACAGATGTCACATGCCCGAACCCACTGATCCACATCCTTAGCCACCGAGGGCCACCACACCGCCCTAGATAGCAACTCCCGAGTTCTGGCAATACCCGGGTGACCTGCCGACTTCTTGGCATGGAATTCCAGGAACACTCGCTGTCTTAACCTAGGAGGCACAAACAAAAGACCTACCGGAAGGTCTGGAGGAGCCTGCTCCTGTGCTCTAAGGACTAATGATAAGAGGTCCTGGGTAATGCCCACTTTAATACATGATGGGGAAACAATGGGCAACGGCTCCTCGGTGGTCTCCTGGATTGGAGCAAAACTCCGCGAGAGCGCATCAGCCTTGATGTTTTTTACCCAGGGCGATATGTTATCAAAAAATTAAAGCGAGCAAAAAACAAAGCCCATCGTGCCTGCCTGGCATTGAGACGCTTCGCTGACTCTAAATATGCCAGATTCTTATGGTCAGTGAGAATTGAGACCACAAACTTAGCCCCCTCAAGCCAGTGTCTCCACTCCTCGAGTGCATCCTTAATAGCCAACAATTCCCGGTTACCCACGTCATAATTCATCTCGGCAGGCGAAAATTTACGGGAAAAGTAAGCACAGGGATGAAGGCGATTATCAGACACTCCCATCTGAGAAAGCACTGCCCCAATACCCATCTCAGAGGCATCCACCTCCACCACAAAAGGACGCTCTGGATCTGGGTGTCGCAGCACCTTGGCCGAAACAAATGCCCTTTTGAGACGGGCAAAAGCCGCTTTAGCCTCACAAGACCAGTGAGCAACATCCGCCCCTTTCTTAGTGAGGGCCACCAAGGGCGCCACTATAGACGAAAATCCAGCGATAAATCGTCTATAAAAATTCGCAAAGCCCAGGAAACGCTGAAGCGCCTTCAAACTAGTGGGCTGCACCCAATCCAGGACTGCCTGTACCTTGGAACCCTCCATTTGGAAACCTTCTGGGGAGATAATATATCCTAGAAATGCGATTTGCTGAACTTCAAATTCGCACTTCTCCAGCTTCGCCCCAAGCCGGTGGTCTCTGAGTTTCTGGAGGACTAAGCGTACATGCTTCCGATGTTCCTCCAGGGAATGGGAGAAGATTAGGATGTCATCTAAGTATACAACTAAGAATCTATCCAAATATTCCCTGAGCACATCATTCATGAAATCCTGGAAGACTGCCGGGGCATTACAGAGCCCAAAAGGCATCACCAAATATTCATAATGCCCTGAGTGGGTATTAAAGGCAGTCTTCCATTCATCCCCCTCTCTTATTCGGATTAGATTGTACGCACCGCGTAGGTCAATCTTAGAAAAAATGGTGGCAGTACGAAGCTGGTCAAACAAGACCGAAATGAGAGGCAGTGGGTATGAGTTTTTAATCGTGATACGGTTCAATTCCCTGAAGTCGATGCAGGGTCGCAACGAACCGTCCTTTTTACCCACGAAGAAGAACCCCGACCCAACTGGAGACTGTGAAGGTCTGATAAATCCCTTAGCCAAGTTCTCCTGAATGTACTCTGCCATAGCCTGAGTCTCAGGACGTGACAGGGAGTACAACCTGCTCTTGGGAAGCTTAGCATTTGGCAACAAATCAATGGCACAGTCATAGGGGCGATGGGGAGGTAGTACCTCTGCAACTTTTTTGGAGAACACGTCCGCAAAATCTGCATAACACCCTGGCAATCCTGGCAAACTTAGCTGCGAGAGCCTGACTGGAAGGCTCAAGCAACTCCTGAAACAATCAGTACCCCAACTAAGAATCTCCCCAGAGACCCAGTCAAATTGAGGATTGTGGGCCCTTAACCAGGGTAACCCCAACACCAATGGGGCAAAAGTACAGACAGTCACATAAAAGGACAATTTTTCAGAGTGTGTGGCTCCAATAAACAAAGAAATCTGGCTAGTGCAAGAGGTAATTTTACCTTGGGATAATGGTTCCCCGTTTAACCCACAAATCTCAATTTCCGATGCCAAGGGTACTAAGGGAACAGAGTGTTTCAGGGTGAATTGGCGGTCCATAAAAACCCCGTCGGCCCCACTGTCCACAAAGGCCTCAGTCTTGACAGTTTGACCGAGGATCTTCAAGGTCACCGGAATGATAAAAGTCTTCTTGGGAAATTCTGACTTCTGGCCTGACAGGATATTTCCCATCACCCTCAGGCCCTGAAGTTTTCCGGCTTTTCTGGGCATGATACTACCACATGACCTTTATTCCCACAGTACAAACACAACCCCTGCTGTCTCCTCCGCGTCTTCTCACGCGAGGAGAGGCGGGTAGCCCCAATCTGCATAGGCTCCTCAGAAAATTCCTCAGAGTCTGAGGTTCCCTTGGGAAGGAAGGAAATCTCAGTCTCCCTTTCAAGCCTACGCTCTCTCAGCCGTCTATCCACCCGGATGGATAACTGCATGAGCTGATCCAAGCTATCAGGCAAGGGATATTGTACCAGTTGGTCCTTTATCTGGTTAGAAAGACCTCTTCGGTACTGGTGTCTCAGGGCTGGGTCATTCCACTGGGTATCATGGGCCAACCTCCGAAACTCCGTACAGTAAACCTCAACTGGCTTTCGCCCTTGCTTAAGGATCGAAATCTGAGCCTCGGCTGAGGCCGTCTTGTCAGGGTCATCATACAACATGCCCAGTGCCGTAAAAAAAGCATCAACACTTTTAAGCGACGGACAGTCAGGCTGCAACCCATATGCCCAGACCTGTGGGTCTCCTTGTAGCAAGGAAATCACTATGCCCACCCGCTGAATCTCCGACCCAGAAGACTGAGGCCTAAGCCGGAAGTATAGCTTGCAGCTCTCCTTGAAACAAAAGAACTGCGAGCGATCTCCAGAAAAACGATCCGGGAGATTTACTTTCGGCTCCTTAACCCCTGCAGGTGCTGCTGCTGCGGGAGCTCCGCCAGCAGCCTGGGAGGTGTGCATTTTAATGGACAAATCATTAAATTGTCGAGTCAGGACCTGCACCTGATCGACCACCTGTTGCAACGTATTTTGAGGGGTATGCTCCATATTCCCACAAAATTTCAACAGGAGTATTAGGCTGCTGAATATGTTATGCACACCAGTGCCTGCAGGAAAGTACTGGTGTCAGAACTGTTATGCACTCCAGTGTCTGCAGGAATGTACTGGTGTTTGAACTGTTATGCAAAACAGATGGACTCACAGACAAACTGGGGGATATGACATAATGTACACAGAAGGTGATAGGGTAACAAAATACACACAAAGTGAACAGAGAAGCCCAGAGGCTAAGGAACTGGGTATCTCCCTTGTATTAGAACTGCTCAGATGGAAAAGCAAGATGTTGTGTTTTAATACGTAGAGAACCCGAAATGCTGTTGCTAAGGGCAACAGCAAAACCCTAAAGGGTTACCAACGGGTGTGGCAGTAAACTCCTTGGTCAGAGATGGAATGATAGACACAAGGAGAATCTCCACAATCCTAATTCTCACTTGCAGTGCACAGGTTTTAGCTTACTGCCACTAAACTGACCCCTGACACCTAGCACAGTGAGACAGGATTAGACAGGCAAGTCTTAGAATACAGCCGCAAACTTGCTAAGTTCACAGAGTAGTAACAGAACCCCAGCAAGCTAAACGACTGACTCCAGTCTTACTGCTAGGTCTGGATTGGCAGAGTGTAATACCAAATCCCCAGGCCTATTTGCAGTAAGCAACAAACAAATACAAAGCTACACAGTACTGGCTAACTTTCATGAACTGACTAACCAACAAAGATTCAGCAGCATCTGCTTACCCTGAAAAGAGGCCTTATAAAGCAGGTGCTGTCCACGCCCCACTCAGACCTCACAGACTGTGAGCACAAAAACCAGCACCGGATCCCCTGCCGTGCACCGAGCCTATAACCACTGCACAGCAAAAGACCCGAACCGGAGTATCAGCTGCGCTCAGGTTACTCCACTAGCACTTGTCTCCCGGTTGCCATGACGACGTGGCAGCACAGGGCAGGAGACCCTAACAACTGGGGAGGAAATTCCTGTGAAAGGTACATGCTTAGTAACACTGAAATATAAGGGACAACAGTTTAAAACATCTCTTCTGATTGTGGATAAAAATGTGCAACCGATTCTAGGATTAAGTTCCTGTGAGAAACTAAGCTTGCTAAAGAAAGTTTTTATGGTGACATCACAAGTAGAAGATGACTGCAATTCGATGTTTACAGAATACAGAGACTTGTTTGAAGGTCTAGGTTGTTTGCCTGGAGAGCATAAAATAAATATAGACACGCAAGTTTCTTCAGTGATACACCCCTGTAGAAAAGTGCCGTTTGCGCTGAGAGAAAAACTGAAACAAGAGTTAAATCGCATGGAAGCCTTGGGTGTGATACAGAAAGTTGATGAGCCTACTGAATGGGTAAGCTCCTTAGTAATTGTTGAAAAGAAAAATGGACAACTCAGAATATGTCTAGACCCCAGAGATTTAAACAAAGCTATTAAACGAGAACATTTCAAACTACCAACCAGAGATGAAATCATATCGCAATTTGCAGGAGCAAAATGGTTCAGTAAATTGGACTCATCTTCAGGATTCTGGCAAATGAAGCTAGATGAGGCCAGCTCAAAGCTTTGTACATTTAATACACCAGAAGGTCGATACAGATTTCTTCGACTACCATATGAAATATTGTCTGCTCCAGAAGTATATCACAAAAAGATACACATGATATTTGAACATATTCCAGGTGTTGAAACAATGATGGATGACATTATTGTCTCGGGATCTACAAAGGTAGAACATGATTCTAGATTGAGACAAGTAATGGAACTTGTCAAGCAAGTAAATCTAAAGCTAAACAAGCACAAATGTGAATTTGGCGTGAATACACTTACCTTTATGGGAGACGTGGTGTTGGATCAAGGTGTAAAGCCAGACCCAAGGAAAATATCAGCCATAGTGAACATGGAACGTCCTAACAACAAAGACGATGTCAGAAGATTCCTAGGAATTATTACTTACTTAGGAAAGTTTATTTCTCAATTCTCTGAATGAACAGCCTCTCTTAGATGGTTGTTGGACAAACTTAACGAGTGGATTTGGTCACATGAACAGGAAGAAAGTTGGCAAAACTTGAAACAGATCATTACAGAGCAACCAGTGCTATAATTCTTTGATCCTGCGAAAAGAATAAGAATTTCAGCAGATGCTTCGCAATTTGGCCTAGGCTCAGTGCTGTTACAAGAACATGAGGATACATGGCAACCAGTAATCTATACATCAAGAGCACTGACAAGTGCTGAAACAAGGTATGCTCAAATAGAAAAATAACTTCTAGCGATCACATATGCATGTGAGCGATTTCATCAGTTTGTGTATGGTCAAACATTTACAGTGGAAACTGACCACAAGCCATTGGTAGCTATCATGACTAAATCATTACATGACTGTCCCATGAGAATTCTATGAATGCTTATTAGACTACAGAAATATGATGTACACTTGCTGTACTGTCCCAGCAAATACATGTACATTGCTGATACACTTTCTCGTGCTGTGGACAAAAGTGAAGGTTCCAAAAGTCTGATGGATGAAGAAATAGTAGCCTATGTTAATTTGATCGTAGCTTCTCTACCAGTGTCTCTTGCAAGACAAGAACAGATTAGGAAAGAAATTGAGACAGATGACACAATGAAAGTGTTGAAAGATATCATTCTGAAAGGTTGGCCAGCAGAAAAATATGCGTGCCCGCTGTCTATCCATGATTATTGGATGTACCGCAGTGACCTTACAGTTGTCGATGGTATTATTTACAAAGGTAATAGGCTTGTCATACCTGCACGACTAAGAAAAAATAAGAATTTACTTACCGATAATTCTATTTCTCATAGTCCGTAGTGGATGCTGGGGACTCCGTAAGGACCATGGGGAATAGCGGCTCCGCAGGAGACTGGGCACATCTAAAGAAAGCTTTAGGACTAACTGGTGTGCACTGGCTCCTCCCCCTATGACCCTCCTCCAAGCCTCAGTTAGGATACTGTGCCCGGACGAGCGTACACAATAAGGAAGGATTTTGAATCCCGGGTAAGACTCATACCAGCCACACCAATCACACCGTATAACTTGTGATCTGAACCCAGTTAACAGTATGTTAACAGAGGAGCCTCTGAAAAGATGGCTCCCAACAATAATAACCCGATTTTTGTAACAATAACTATGTACAAGTATTGCAGACAATCCGCACTTGGGATGGGCGCCCAGCATCCACTACGGACTATGAGAAATAGAATTATCGGTAAGTAAATTCTTATTTTCTCTAACGTCCTAAGTGGATGCTGGGGACTCCGTAAGGACCATGGGGATTATGCCAAAGCTCCCAAACAGGCGGGAGAGTGCGGATGACTCTGCAGCACCGAATGAGAGAACTCCAGGTCCTCCTCAGCCAGGGTATCAAATTTGTAGAATTTAGCAAACGTGTTTGCTAGAGATGAGCGCCTGAAATTTTTCGGGTTTTGTGTTTTGGTTTTGGGTTCGGTTCCGCGGCCGTGTTTTGGGTTCGAACGCGTTTTGGCAAAACCTCACCGAATTATTTTTGTCGGATTCGGGTGTGTTTTGGATTCGGGTGTTTTTTTCAAAAAACCCTAAAAAACAGCTTAAATCATAGAATTTGGGGGTAATTTTGATCCCAAAGTATTATTAACCTCAAAAAACATAATTTACACTCATTTTCAGCCTATTCTGAACACATCACACCTCACAATATTATTTTTAGTCCTAAAATTTGCACCGAGGTCGCTGTGTGAGTAAGATAAGCGACCCTAGTGGCCGACACAAACACCGGGCCCATCTAGGAGTGGCACTGCAGTGTCACGCAGGATGTCCCTTCCAAAAAACCCTCCCCAAACAGCACATGACGCAAAGAAAAAAAGAGGCGCAATGAGGTAGCTGACTGTGTGAGAAAGATAAGCGACCCTAGTGGCCGACACAAACACCGGGCCCATCTAGGAGTGGCACTGCAGTGTCACGCAGGATGTCCCTTCCAAAAAACCCTCCCCAAACAGCACATGACGCAAAGAAAAAAAGAGGCGCAATGAGGTAGCTGTGTGAGAAAGATAAGCGACCCTAGTGGCCGACACAAACACCGGGCCCATCTAGGAGTGGCACTGCAGTGTCACGCAGGATGTCCCTTCCAAAAAACCCTCCCCAAACAGCACATGACGCAAAGAAAAAAAGAGGCGCAATGAGGTAGCTGTGTGAGTAAGATTAGCGACCCTAGTGGCCGACACAAACACCGGGCCCATCTAGGAGTGGCACTGCAGTGTCACGCAGGATGGCCCTTCCAAAAAACCCTCCCCAAACAGCACATGATGCAAAGAAAAAGAAAAGAAAAAAGAGGTGCAAGATGGAATTATCCTTGGGCCCTCCCACCCACCCTTATGTTGTATAAACAAAACAGGACATGCACACTTTAACCAACCCATCATTTCAGTGACAGGGTCTGCCACACGACTGTGACTGATATGACGGGTTGGTTTGGACCCCCCCCAAAAAAGAAGCAATTAATCTCTCCTTGCACAAACTGGCTCTACAGAGGCAAGATGTCCACCTCATCTTCACCCTCCGATATATCACCGTGTACATCCCCCTCCTCACAGATTATCAATTCGTCCCCACTGGAATCCACCATCTCAGCTCCCTGTGTACTTTGTGGAGGCAATTGCTGCTGGTCAATGTCTCCGCGGAGGAATTGATTATAATTCATTTTAATGAACATCATCTTCTCCACATTTTCTGGATGTAACCTCGTACGCCGATTGCTGACAAGGTGAGCGGCGGCACTAAACACTCTTTCGGAGTACACACTTGTGGGAGGGCAACTTAGGTAGAATAAAGCCAGTTTGTGCAAGGGCCTCCAAATTGCCTCTTTTTCCTGCCAGTATAAGTACGGACTGTGTGACGTGCCTACTTGGATGCGGTCACTCATATAATCCTCCACCATTCTATCAATGTTGAGAGAATCATATGCAGTGACAGTAGACGACATGTCCGTAATCGTTGTCAGGTCCTTCAGTCCGGACCAGATGTCAGCATCAGCAGTCGCTCCAGACTGCCCTGCATCACCGCCAGCGGGTGGGCTCGGAATTCTGAGCCTTTTCCTCGCACCCCCAGTTGCGGGAGAATGTGAAGGAGGAGATGTTGACAGGTCGCGTTCCGCTTGACTTGACAATTTTGTCACCAGCAGGTCTTTCAACCCCAGCAGACCTGTGTCTGCCGGAAAGAGAGATCCAAGGTAGGCTTTAAATCTAGGATCGAGCACGGTGGCCAAAATGTAGTGCTCTGATTTCAACAGATTGACCACCCGTGAATCCTTGTTAAGCGAATTAAGGGCTGCATCCACAAGTCCCACATGCCTAGCGGAATCGCTCCGTGTTAGCTCCTTCTTCAATGCCTCCAGCTTCTTCTGCAAAAGCCTGATGAGGGGAATGACCTGACTCAGGCTGGCAGTGTCTGAACTGACTTCACGTGTGGCAAGTTCAAAGGGCATCAGAACCTTGCACAACGTTGAAATCATTCTCCACTGCACTTGAGACAGGTGCATTCCATCTCCTATATCGTGCTCAATTGTATAGGCTTGAATGGCCTTTTGCTGCTCCTCCAACCTCTGAAGCATATAGAGGGTTGAATTCCACCTCGTTACCACTTCTTGCTTCAGATGATGGCAGGGCAGGTTCAGTAGTTTTTGGTGGTGCTCCAGTCTTCTGTACGTGGTGCCTGTACGCCGAAAGTGTCCCGCAATTTTTCTGGCCACCGACAGCATCTCTTGCACGCCCCTGTCGTTTTTTAAAAAATTCTGCACCACCAAATTCAAGGTATGTGCAAAACATGGGACGTGCTGGAATTTGCCCATATTTAATGCACACACAATATTGCTGGCGTTGTCCGATGCCACAAATCCACAGGAGAGTCCAATTGGGGTAAGCCATTCCGCGATGATCTTCCTCAGTTGCCGTAAGAGGTTTTCAGCTGTGTGCGTATTCTGGAAAGCGGTGATACAAAGCGTAGCCTGCCTAGGAAAGAGTTGGCGTTTGCGAGATGCTGCTACTGGTGCCGCCGCTGCTGTTCTTGCGGCGGGAGTCCATACATCTACCCAGTGGGCTGTCACAGTCATATAGTCCTGACCCTGCCCTGCTCCACTTGTCCACATGTCCGTGGTTAAGTGGACATTGGGTACAACTGCATTTTTTAGGACACTGGTGAGTCTTTTTCTGACGTCCGTGTACATTCTCGGTATCGCCTGCCTAGAGAAGTGGAACCTAGATGGTATTTGGTAACGGGGGCACACTGCCTCAATAAATTGTCTAGTTCCCTGTGAACTAACGGCGGATACCGGACGCACGTCTAACACCAACATAGTTGTCAAGGACTCAGTTATCCGCTTTGCAGTAGGATGACTGCTGTGATATTTCATCTTCCTCGCAAAGGACTGTTGAACAGTCAATTGCTTACTGGAAGTAGTACAAGTGGGCTTAAGACTTCCCCTCTGGGATGACCATCGACTCCCAGCGGCAACAACAGCAGCGCCAGCAGCAGTAGGCGTTACACGCAAGGATGCATCGGAGGAATCCCAGGCAGGAGAGGACTCGTCAGACTTGCCAGTGACATGGCCTGCAGGACTATTGGCATTCCTGGGGAAGGAGGAAATTGACACTGAGGGAGTTGGTGGGGTGGTTTGCGTGAGCTTGGTTACAAGAGGAAGGGATTTACTGGTCAGTGGACTGCTTCCGCTGTCACCCAAAGTTTTTGAACTTGTCACTGACTTATTATGAATGCGCTGCAGGTGACGTATAAGGGAGGATGTTCCGAGGTGGTTAACGTCCTTACCCCTACTTATTACAGCTTGACAAAGGGAACACACGGCTTGACACCTGTTGTCCGCATTTCTGGTGAAATACCTCCACACCGAAGAGCTGATTTTTTTGGTATTTTCACCTGGCATGTCAACGGCCATATTCCTCCCACGGACAACAGGTGTCTCCCCGGGTGCCTGACTTAAACAAACCACCTCACCATCAGAATCCTCCTGGTCAATTTCCTCCCCAGCGCCAGCAACACCCATATCCTCCTCATCCTGGTGTACTTCAACACTGACATCTTCAATCTGACTATCAGGAACTGGACTGCGGGTGCTCCTTCCAGCACTTGCAGGGGGCATGCAAATAGTGGAAGGCGCATGCTCTTCACGTCCAGTGTTGGGAAGGTCAGGCATCGCAAACGACACAATTGGACTCTCCTTGTGGATTTGGGATTTCAAAGAACGCACAGTTCTTTGCGGTGCTTTTGCCAGCTTGAGTCTTTTCAGTTTTCTAGCGAGAGGCTGAGTGCTTCCATCCTCATGTGAAGCTGAACCACTAGCCATGAACATAGGCCAGGGCCTCAGCCGTTCCTTGCCACTCCGTGTGGTAAATGGCATATTGGCAAGTTTACGCTTCTCCTCCGACAATTTTATTTTAGGTTTTGGAGTCCTTTTTTTTCTGATATTTGGTGTTTTGGATTTGACATGCTCTGTACTATGACATTGGGCATCGGCCTTGGCAGACGACGTTGCTGGCATTTCATCGTCTCGGCCATGACTAGTGGCAGCAGCTTCAGCACGAGGTGGAAGTGGATCTTGATCTTTCCCTAATTTTGGAACCTCAACTTTTTTGTTCTCCATATTTTATAGGCAGAACTAAAAGGCACCTCAGGTAAACAATGGAGATGGATGGATTGGATAGTTTACTAGTATACAATTATGGACGGACTGCCACGGTTAGGTGGTATAAAAAAACCACGGTTAGGTGGTATATATTATAATAATAATACAATTATGGATGGACGGACTGCCTGCCGACTGCCGACACAGAGGTAGCCACAGCCGTGAACTACCGCACTGTACACTGGTTGATAAAGAGATAGTAGTATACTCGTAACAACTAGTATGACACTATGACGACGGTATAAAGAATGAAAAAAAAACCACGGTTAGGTGGTATATATTATAATAATAATACAATTATGGATGGACGGACTGCCTGCCGACTGCCGACACAGAGGTAGCCACAGCCGTGAACTACCGCACTGTACACTGGTTGATAAAGAGATAGTAGTATACTCGTAACAACTAGTATGACACTATGACGACGGTATAAAGAATGAAAAAAAAACCACGGTTAGGTGGTATATATTATAATAATAATACAATTATGGATGGACGGACTGCCTGCCGACTGCCGACACAGAGGTAGCCACATCCGTGAACTACCGCACTGTACACTGGTTGATAAAGAGATAGTAGTATACTCGTAACAACTAGTATGACACTATGACGACGGTATAAAGAATGGAAAAAAAACCACGGTTAGGTGGTATATATTATAATAATAATACAATTATGGATGGACGGACTGCCTGCCGACTGCCGACACAGAGGTAGCCACAGCCGTGAACTACCGCACTGTACACTGGTTGATAAAGAGATAGTAGTATACTCGTAACAACTAGTATGACACTATGACGACGGTATAAAGAATGGAAAAAAAACCACGGTTAGGTGGTATATATTATAATAATAATACAATTATGGATGGACGGACTGCCTGCCGACTGCCGACACAGAGGTAGCCACAGCCGTGAACTACCGCACTGTACACTGGTTGATAAAGAGATAGTAGTATACTCGTAACAACTAGTATGACACTATGACGACGGTATAAAGAATGAAAAAAAAACCACGGTTAGGTGGTATATATTATAATAATAATACAATTATGGATGGACGGACTGCCTGCCGACTGCCGACACAGAGGTAGCCACAGCCGTGAACTACCGCACTGTACACTGGTTGATAAAGAGATAGTAGTATACTCGTAACAACTAGTATGACACTATGACGACGGTATAAAGAATGGAAAAAAAACCACGGTTAGGTGGTATATATTATAATAATAATACAATTATGGATGGACGGACTGCCTGCCGACTGCCGACACAGAGGTAGCCACAGCCGTGAACTACCGCACTGTACACTGGTTGATAAAGAGATAGTAGTATACTCGTAACAACTAGTATGACACTATGACGACGGTATAAAGAATGGAAAAAAAACCACGGTTAGGTGGTATATATTATAATAATAATACAATTATGGATGGACGGACTGCCTGCCGACTGCCGACACAGAGGTAGCCACAGCCGTGAACTACCGCACTGTACACTGGTTGATAAAGAGATAGTAGTATACTCGTAACAACTAGTATGACACTATGACGACGGTATAAAGAATGGAAAAAAAACCACGGTTAGGTGGTATATATTATAATAATAATACAATTATGGATGGACGGACTGCCTGCCGACTGCCGACACAGAGGTAGCCACAGCCGTGAACTACCGCACTGTACACTGGTTGATAAAGAGATAGTAGTATACTCGTAACAACTAGTATGACACTATGACGACGGTATAAAGAATGAAAAAAAAACCACGGTTAGGTGGTATATATTATAATAATAATACAATTATGGATGGACGGACTGCCTGCCGACTGCCGACACAGAGGTAGCCACAGCCGTGAACTACCGCACTGTACACTGGTTGATAAAGAGATAGTAGTATACTCGTAACAACTAGTATGACACTATGACGGTATAAAGAATGAAAAAAAAACCACGGTTAGGTGGTATATATTATAATAATAATACAATTATGGATGGACGGACTGCCTGCCGACTGCCGACACAGAGGTAGCCACAGCCGTGAACTACCGCACTGTACACTGGTTGATAAAGAGATAGTAGTATACTCGTAACAACTAGTATGACACTATGACGACGGTATAAAGAATGGAAAAAAAACCACGGTTAGGTGGTATATATTATAATAATAATACAATTATGGATGGACGGACTGCCTGCCGACTGCCGACACAGAGGTAGCCACAGCCGTGAACTACCGCACTGTACACTGGTTGATAAAGAGATAGTAGTATACTCGTAACAACTAGTATGACACTATGACGGTATAAAGAAAGAAAAAAAAATACCACGGTTAGGTGGTATATATTGTAATACAATTATGGATGGACGGACTGCCTGCCGAGTTCCGACTGCCGACACAGAGGTAGCCACAGCCGTGAACTACCGCACTGTACTGTGTCTGCTGCTAATATAGACTGGTTGATAAAGAGATAGTATACAATACATACAACAATATACTACTATACTGGTGGTCAGGCACTGGTCACCACTAGTCACACTGGCAGTGGCACTCCTGCAGCAAAAGTGTGCACTGTTTAATTTTAAATTAATATAATATTATGTACTCCTGGGGGCTCCTGCTATAACAACCTGCAGTGCTCCCCAGTCTCCCCCACAATTATTATAAGCTTTGCCTTTTATACATTGATGTGCAGCACACTGGGCTGAGCTGAGTGCACACAGACTGAGTCACACTGTGTGACTGGCTGCTGCTGTGTATCGTTATTTTTCAGGCAGAGAACGGATATAGCAGAGAACGGATATATATTAAAATAAATAAAAGTTAACTAACAACAACTGCACTGGTCACTGTGGTAAACTCTGTCTGACTCTGCACAATCTCTCTCTCTCTTCTAATCTAATTTCTAATGGAGAGGACGCCAGCCACGTCCTCTCCCTATCAATCTCAATGCACGTGTGAAAATGGCGGCGACGCGCGGCTCCTTATATAGAATCCGAGTCTCGCGAGAATCCGACAGCGTCATGATGACGTTCGGGCGCGCTCGGGTTAACCGAGCAAGGCGGGAGGATCCGAGTCTGCTCGGACCCGTGAAAAAAACATGAAGTTCGTGCGGGTTCGGTTTCAGAGAAACCGAACCCGCTCATCTCTAGTGTTTGCCCCTGACCAAGTAGCTGCTCGGCAAAGTTGTAAAGCCGAGACCCCTCGGGCAGCCGCTCAAGATGAGCCCACTTTCCTTGTGGAACGGGCTTTTACAGATTTTAGCTGTGGCAGGCCTGCCACAGAATGTGCAAGCTGAATTGTACTACAAATCCAACGAGCAATAGTCTGCTTAGAAGCAGGAGCACCCAGCTTGTTGGGTGCATACAGGATAAACAGCGAGTCAGATTTCCTGACTCCAGCCGTCCTGGAATATTTTCAGGGTCCTGACAACATCCAGCAACTTGGATTCCTCCAAGTCCCTAGTAGCCGCAGGCACCACAATAGGTTGGTTCAGGTGAAAACGCTGGAACCACCTTAGGGAGAAACTGAGGACGAGTCCTCAATTCCGCCCTGTCCGAATGGAAAATCAGATAAGGGCTTTTACAGGATAAAGCCGCCAATTCTGACACGCGCCTGGCCCAGGCCAGGGCCAACAGCATGACCACTTTCCATGTGAGATATTTTAACTCCACAGATTTAAGTGGTTCAAACCAATGTGACTTTTGGAACCCAAACTACATTGAGATCCCAAATTGCCACTGGAGGCACAAAAGGAGGCTGTATATGCAGTACCCCTTTTACAAACGTCTAAACTTCAGGGACTGAAGCTAGTTCTTTTTTGGAAGAAAATTGACAGGGCCGAAATCTGAACCTTAATGGACCCCAATTTCAGGCCCATAGACACTCCTGTTTGCAGGAAATGTAGGAATCGACCCAGTTGAATTTCCTCCGTCGGGCCTTACTGGCCTCGCACTACGCAACATATTTTCGCCAATTGCGGTGATAATGTTTTTTTTGCGGTTACATCCTTCCTGGCTTTAGATCAGGATATGGATGACTTCATCCGGAATGCCTTTTTTGCTTCAGGATCCGGTGTTCAACCGGCCTGCCGTCAAACGCAGCCGCGGTAAGTCTTGGAACAGACAGGGTCCTTGCTGGAGCAGGTCCCTTCTTAGAGGTAGAGGCCACGGATCCTCCGTGAGCATCTCTTGAAGTTCCGGTTACCAAGTCCTTCTTGGCCAATCCGGAGCCACGAATATAGTGCTTTCTCCTCTCCATCTTATCAATCTCAGTACCTTGGGTATGAGAGGCAGAGGAGGGAACACATACACTGACTGGTACACCCACGGTGTTACCAGAGCGTCTACAACTATTGCCTGAGGGTCTCTTGACCTGGCGCAATACCTGTCGAGTTTTTTAATCATGTGGACGACTTCTGGGTGAAGTCCCCACTCTCCCGGGTGGAGGTCGTGCTGAGGAAGTCTGCTTCCCAGTTGTCCACTCCCGGAATGAATACTGTTGACAGTGCTATCACATGATTTTCCGCCCAGCGAAGAATCCCTGCAGTTTCTGCCATTGCCCTCCTGCTTCTTGTGCCACCCTGTCTGTTTACGTGGGTGACTGCCATGATGTTGTCCGACTGGATCAACACCGGCTGACCTTGAAGCAGAGGTCTTGCTAAGCTTCGAGCATTGTAAATGGCCCTTAGCTTCAGGATATTTATGTGAAGTGATGTATCCAGGCTTGACCCTAAGCCCTGGATATTCCTTCCCTGTGTGACTGCTCCCCAGCCTCGCAGGCTGGCATCCGTGGTCACCAGGACCCAGTCCTGAATGCCGAATCTGCGGCCCTCTAGAAGATGAGCACTCTGCAACCACCACAGGATGGATACCCTTGTCCTTGGTGACAGGGTTATCCGCTGATGCATCTGAAAATGCGACCCGGACCATTTGTCCAGTAGGTTCCACTGGAAAGTTCTTGCGTGGAATCTAACGAATGGGATTGCTTCGTAGGAAGCCACCATTTTTACCCAGAACCCTTGTGCATTGATGCACTGAGACTTGGTTCGGTTTTAGGAGGTTCCTGACTAGCTCGGATAACTCCCTGGCTTTCTCTTCCGGGAGAAACACCTTTTTTCTGGACTGTGTCCAGGAACATCCCTAGGAAACAGAAGACAAGTCGTCGGAACCAGCTGCGATTTTGGAATATTGAGAATCCAATCATGCTGCCGCAACACTACCTGAGATAGTGCTACACCGACTTCCAACTGTTCCCTGGATCTTACCCTTATCAGGGAATCGTCCAAGTAAGGGATAACTAAAATTTCCTTCCTTCGAAGGGATATCATTTCGGCCATTACCTTGGTAAAGACCCGGGGTGCCGTGGACCATCCCTACGGCAGCGTCTGAACTGATAGTGACAGTTCTGTACCATAACCTGAGGTACCCTTGGTGAGAAGGGTAAATTTTGACATGAAGGTAAGCATCCTTGATGTCCCGAGACATCATGTAGTCCCCTTCCTCCAGGTTCGCAATCACTGCTCTGAGTGACTCAATCTTGAATTTGAACCTCTGTATGTAAGTGTTCAAAGATTTTAGATTTTAGATTTAGATTTAGAATCGGTCTCACAATAGTGTGGAATAATACCCCGTTCCCTGTTGCAGGAGGGGTACCTTGATTATCACCTGCTGGGAATACAGCTTGTGAATGGCTTCCAAAACTGCCTCCCTGTCAGAGGGAGACGTCGGTAAAGCCGGCTTTTGGAAACGGCGAGGGGGAGACGTCTCAAATTCCAATATGTACCCTTCAGATATTACCTGAAGGATCCAGGGGTCTACTTGCGAGTGAGCCCACTGCGCACTGAAATTCATTGAGAACGGGCCCCCACCGTGCCTGAGCTTGTAAGGCCCTAGCGTCATACTGAGGGCTTGGCAGAGGTGGGAAAGGGTTTCTGTTCCTGGGAACTGGCTAATCTTTTCAGCCTTTTTCCTCTCCCTCTGTCACGAGCAGAAAAGAGGAACCTTTTGTCCGCTTGCCAACAAAGGACTGCGCCTGATAATATGGCGTCTTATTTTGAGAGGCGACCTGGGGTACAAACGTGGATTTCCCAGTTGTTGCCGTGGCCACCAGGTCTAAAAGACCGACCCCAAATGTCCCTTTTCAAAGGCAATACTTCCAAATGCCGTTTGGAATCCGCATCACCTGACCATTTTACTGGTAGAATTGGACAACGCACTTATACTTGATGCCAGTCGGCAAATATTCCGCTGTGCATCATGCATATATAGAAATGCATCTTTTAAATGCTCTATAGGCAATAATATACTATCCTTATCTAGGATATCAATATTTCCAGTCAGGGAATCCGACCATGCCAACCCAGCACTGCACCTCCAGGCTGAGGCGATTGCTGGTCGCAGTATAACACCAGTATGTGTGTGAATACATTTTTGGATACCCTCCTGCTTTCTAGCAGCAGGATCCTTAAGGGCGGCCATCTCATGAGAGGGTAGAGCCCTTGTTCTTACAAGCGTGTGAGCGCCTTATCCCCCCTAGGGGGTGTTTCCCAACGCACCCTAACCTCTGGCGGGAAAGGGTATACACCAATACTTTTTAAGAAATTATCAATTGTTATCGGGGGGAAACCCACGCATCATCACACACCTCATTTTATTTCTCAGATTCAGGAAAACTACAGGTAGTTTTTCCCTCACCGAACATAATACCCCTTTTTGGTGGTACCCGTATTATCAGAAATGTATAAAACATTTTCCATTGTCTCAATCATGTAACGTGTGGCCCTACTGGAAATCACGGTTGTCTCTTCACCGTCGACACAGGAGTCAGTATCCGTGTCGGCGTCTGTATCTGCCATCTGAGGTAACGGGCGCTTTAGAGCCCCTGACGGCCTATGAGACGTCTGGACAGGCACAAGCTGAGTAGCCGGCTGTCTCATGTCAACCACTGTTTTTTTTATACAGAGCTGACACTGTCACGTAATTTTCAACAGTACATCCACTCAGGTGTCGACCCCCTAGGTGGTGACATCACTGTTACAGACACTCTGCTCCGTCTCCACATCATTTTTCTCCTCATACATGTCGACACAAACGTACCGACACACAGCACACACACAGGGAATGCTCTGATAGAGGACAGGACCCCACTAGCCCTTTGGGGAGACAGAGGGAGAGTATGCCAGCACACACCAGAGCGCTATATATATATACAGGGATAACCTTATATAAGTGTTTTTCCCCTTATAGCTGCTGTATGTTTTAATACTGCGCCTAATTAGTGCCCCCCTCTCTTTTTTTAACCCTTTCTGTAGTGTAGTGACTGCAGGGAAGAGCCAGGGAGCTTCCCTCCAACTGAGCTGTGAGGGAAAATGGCGCCAGTGTGCTGAGAAGATAGGCTCCACCCCCTTTTCGGCGGCCTTATCTCCCGTTTTTCTGTATATTCTGGCAGGGGTTAAATGCATCCATATAGCCCAGGAGCTATATGTGATGTATTTTTTGCCATGTAAGGTATTTTTATCATGTTTTATTGCATCTCAGGGCGCCCCCCCCAGCGCCCTGCACCCTCAGTGACCGGAGTATGAAGTGTGCTGAGAGCAATGGCGCACAGCTGCAGTGCTGTGCGCTACCTTATTGAAGACAGGAACGTCTTCTGCCGCCGATTTTTCCGGACCTCTTCGCTCTTCTGGCTCTGTAAGGGGGCCGGCGGCGCGGCTCCGGGACCCATCCAGGCTGGGCCTGTGATCGTCCCTCTGGAGCTAATGTCCAGTAGCCAAGAAGCCCAATCCACTCTGCACGCAGGTGAGTTCGCTTCTTCTCCCCTTAATCCCTCGATGCAGTGAGCCTGTTGCCAGCAGGTCTCACTGAAAATAACAAACCTAAACTAAAACTTTCACTAAGAAGCTCAGGAGAGCCCCTAGTGTGCACCCTTCTCGTCGGGCACAGAAATCTAACTGGAGGCTTGGAGGAGGGTCATAGGGGGAGGAGCCAGTGCACACCAGTTAGTCCTAAAGCTTTCTTTAGATGTGCCCAGTCTCCTGCGGAGCCGCTATTCCCCATGGTCCTTACGGAGTCCCCAGCATCCACTTAGGACGTTAGAGAAACTATGCTGTGCAAGATACATGAAGGCCACTTAGGAGAAGAAAAATGTAAGCGGAGAGCGCGTGAAGTTATGTATTGGCCAAGAATGAACCAAGACATAGCACAGACTACAGCTACATGTGAATTATGTCTTACATATAGACCGAAACAAGTCGAGCCACTGAGTCCTCACGCAGTGCCAGAGAGACCGTACCAGAAAGTTGGCGCAGATTTGTTTGATTGTAATGGGAAAACATACATTGTCGTGACTGATTATTACTCTAACTACCCTGAGGTGAAGACACTACATACAACTACTAGTAAAGCCGTAATCAATTGCATGAAGTCAATCTTTGCAAGGCATGGTGTTCCCATGGACGTGTTCACTGACGATGGTCCTCAGTTTTCCAGTGCTGAATTTAGACAATTTGCTGATAAGTGGGAATTTGTCCATACTACGTCAAGTCCCCACTATCCACGCTCAAATGGGATGGTGGAAAGTTCAGTAAAAACTGTAAAGAGTCTCATGAAAAAAGCTCAAGAAGGTAAAGAAGATTTCTACAAAAGTCTTTTAATCTACCGCAGTACACCTTTACAGAATGGACTTTCTCCTGCATAAATGCTGATGGGAAGGAGGATTAGAGCAAATCTCCCGATACATGATGAACTGCTTAATACACATAACACAGCGTTGGTCAGACTGAGTAAGGAACGTCAACAGGTGAAACAGAAACTGTTCCATGACAGACGAACAAAAAGCTTATCTGATCTAAAATCGGGTGACCAAGTCCGTCTCAGAGATCATGAGAAAGGTATTTGGGTGCAGAAAGGTATTGTGCAAGCACAAGTAGCACCAAGATCTTATACTATACGTACAGAGTGTGGAACGGAAGTAAGAAAAAATCGGGAGGATTTAAGATCTCAACCTAACTATAATGAAGACAACATGACTGAAGAATACCCTTCATCTGACATGTATGATGATCCTGATAATGGTGAACCAACCACGATTCTAGAAAGGTCCAACATGGTCGATGAAACACAGACTGTGTATGAAAGACCCAAAAGGGAAATACACAGACCTGAGAGACTCATTGAAACGTGTTAGATGATGTTCTTAATATGACGTTGTTAATTGTTGCATTGAAGCGTACAGGGCTTATCTTTAAAGAAAAGAGGATTTGATGCTAGTTTATTAGAATGCTTAATATTTGTAGACACTCCCTTAGTAATATGTGTAAGCCTGAATCTTCAGTGATGGTCCCTGGGACCAGGGGGATGCTGGGAAGTGGGTGGTTCAGTGTGCAGTGTGCCTGGAGTTGGTGATGGAATAAACAGCACAGCAGTGAACTCACATGTCTCTGTATCCTTATGACTGGATTTACAAACATATGAACAAAACATGGTGTTTCCTTACATTGTTCTATTTGTTCCTTACCTTGCATTTGTATAGCCTGTTCTTGAGTTTATTTATAATGTTATGGTCTGTTTGATGCACTGTGGTACTCCATTGGCCATGTGCCAGGAGTAATAGGTACTGTAGGTTAGTACATTACACTTATACTTGTTATACTTGTTATTGTTAAAACAAGAGTGAATGGGGGGCGTGGCCTGGAGGCTGAATGAGCAGGCTGCACATTATATGAGCTCCCAGGGACCTGGGAATTTTTGAGTAATATTATAGCTTCGTCATGCCTATTTCCTGCCCTATCTGCACTGGTCAGCGTCCTATACCAGTGGTGTATGCGGTGAGTTAGTGCTGCGGAATCGGGGAGCCGGTTTCCTGGCTCCCGCGGATTGCGGCCTACTCACTGCCCTGAAGCCGGGGCCTCAATTTTTACTTCTACCCCCGGCCGAGTGGATTGCTCTCCCGGGACGCCTGTGGAGCCTGCCTGGACCCTGTCCCCTGCCTGGACGTTACCTTGGCCTGCCCAGTGCACCCTACCGACCAGCGGGAGCGATCCGGGACCGGATCGGGGCCGGGCCGAACTCTCCGGAGCCCGGGCGGTGGCCATCTTGGTTGCCGAGCAACGAGGAGAGACTCGGCGGAAGCCTGGAGAGGACCTCTAGCGGCCCCCGGGCATGTACAGCTTGCGGCCCCGGCTCCATTGAGGTGACCTATCCTTCCCCTTCCCACGAGATCTAGACGAGCGCCCGTCCCCCGCTGCTGCGGGCGGACCGCCGGCCCGGCCGCGGCCCCCTCCTCCCTCCCTCCCTGTCTGGAGATCAGCGGCTCTCTCTGCGGCTGCCCCCCCATTCATTTAGGGCCCCCACCACATCCCGGATAGCACCTTCCCTCCCCCTGGGGTGAGAACTGCCCCGTGCGGCCGACGGGTCCCCCCCCCCGCTTGCTCACCTCTGGGCACCGGGGGGTCCTGCAGTACCCCTGCCCCTCTGCGAGTCCATCCACGGCTGTGGGTGGCTCGCTGGGCAGCACAGGAGGATTGCGCAGCTTCCTCCATTAACGAGCGGCTGCGGCCTCCAGCCTCTTTACACTGAATCCAGGGGCTGAAGTTGGAAGTTTAGAATACTACGGCCGTAGGGGCGACCACGACGGGCCTGGCCCACAGCCCTACTGATGCCTCCCTCCTCCGCCTGGAACCCTCCCCTGTTGATGGGCTGCACCCTTCTATCTACACCTGGAGCTGCCGGGAGTTCTTTAAATTATAATAACCCTCATAGCGGCCTTGATTGTATATAGCCTGCCATCCTAGTCTGATTGTCGCCAGTGCGCATGGGGTGCTGGGCTGGAGCTCCCCCTGGTGTTTCTTCTACGTGCATACGAGGATGGCTAGCCGCATAGCCCTGTCAGCCCTGCTCATGCCAATGTAATGCGAGAGTTATCTCCTACCCCTGCCATTATCTACGTGATGTCTTGATAGCCCTGAGACAGTGGAGCCTTCAGATTTTTCTGTCTTCTGTGTCTGGAACCGTTGAGCTGTTTTCTTCTGTGCCTTATTATGCCTTCTAGACTCGGAAAACCATCAAAACCTGTCCCGCAGCTTTCATTTTTCAAGTCACCTCCGAAAATGTCTCGTCCTAAAGCCACTGGGACCTCTGCAAAGGACGCAGTCCTTCAGACTCCTCCCTCCCTGGAGGCGCCCCCTTCTGTATCTACAGCCGCTGCGAGTCTGGACAAGGTTGGAGATGGAGATGCCCTCACTGTGGGCACTATGAAGCTACTTTTGTCTCGCTTTAAGGAGGAGGTGGCGGCCAAGTTCCGTACCACCTTAACGGCATGTCAACAATCTATAGATGACCTGGGTGGCCGCACTGACCATTTGGAAACTAAAATGGAGGAAGTCGTGGGGTCCCATAACGGCCTACTGGACTCTCATGATGCATTAGAGGCGGAGGTGAAACTTTTACTGGACAAAGTCACGGATTTGGAGGACAGATCACATCGTAGCAATCTTAAATTGCGTGGTGTCCCCGAGTCGGTGTCACACAGCAGTTTACACGATTACGCCGTGGCCTTATTTAAAGCTCTACTACCTCAGTCTTCATCTGCGGACTTCCTTATTGATCGAATACATCGGCTACCGAAGGCCAGAGTGGCTCCAGACGATGCCCCTAGAGATGTCTTAATGAAGATGCACTACTTTCACGTTAAGGAGGCCTTATTGAAAGCATCTAGACCAACGTCTGACACATCTTCAGCCCTTCAAGAACTTCAGCTCTTCGGGGATTTGTCTGCAGCCACCCTCTATAAACGACGATCGTTTCACCCTATCACTGTGGCCCTCAGAAAGGCTGATATCCCTTATCGCTGGGGTTTCCCTACCAAACTGTTGATTCCCCGAGATGGCTCTACTGTCTCTATTTCTACTGCAGATGAAGGGGCGAAATTGCTTAAGTTATGGAACATTGCGGAACCTTCTGCGGACTCCTCCCCCCGTCGACTTCAGCAGGACTGGTCCTCGGTGAAGTGAGGGCGCCTGCTCTGGGTCGGGCAGCTTACATAGCTGCTATGTTTCTACTGTTGTGACTCCAGTGACTCTCCAGATATAGATGTTTGCTATGTCAATATTATCTTTGCCCCTGTCTGATCAGGCCGTGGTGTGTATGTGGAGGCGCTGAGTATGGTGTTCGATTTGTCTGTGTTTCGGACATATTTTCTTGATTGCATATTTTGCTTTACTAATTCCCCTGTTTTTTCGGGCATTGTGCCTGGCGCCTCCTCGGACACAGCAGTTTATTATTAATGTTGGCCTGTTGGGGTAGCTTAATACGTAGTAAGAGTCGCTGGACTGATTCTAGCGTTCGATTCCTGAGTTATGTTTCCATGTTGGAGCATTTCTGTTCCGCTTTATCTACTTTTAAGGTTTTGTTTACACGCATGTGTATTCATCTGTTCTCGTATTGTCAAGATGTTCTTGTATTCTTTATCTTAAAGTATAAAAGTATGGCGGCGGGTGGGAGATATGCCACTAACCACCCCTTTAGCCTACACAGCCGCCACATTATGGCGACTGGTTGTGATCTCAAGAGAGATCAATTTAGTTTTGTCTTTTTTATTTTCCTTATGTCTTCCCTCCTGTTCTCTTAAATGTTCCCCCCCCCCTTCCCCTATCAGGTATATCAGTTTACGCACAGATATTGGTCTACGGAGTCATCAGCTCTATTTGTAGTTGAACATGGTAAAAATAGTCTCTATTAATGCCAAAGGGCTTAACTCTCCCCAAAAGCGAAGATTGGCCTTAAATTATTTTCATAAGCTTAAGGCGCAAGTGGTAGCGGTACAGGAGACGCACTTTCAGAGTCAAAATCCACCCCTCTTCACTAATTCACGTTACCCCCATTGTTATACTGCAAATGGGCCCGCCAAGAAAGCTGGCGTTGCTCTTCTTATAGCTTAACACTGCCCGTTTGTTTTGTCCTCTAAATATGAAGATCCTGACGGGAGATATTTAATCTTGGTAGGTCAGCTAGATAATGTAGAGACCACTCTGGTCTCTTGCTATGCCCCAAATACCAAACAAATATAATTTCTCAGAACCTTTTGTAGAATCCTCCAGGATCGTACTAGGGGTGCGCTTTTGATCCTTGGAGACTTCAATATGGTGTTGGATCCTACTATTGACCGCTCCCGTCCAACCCGAATCCTTCGTAGTAGTCCAGCCCAGGATCCCTCATGCAAATTTGGTCAAATGCTAGCTGAGTATGCGTTGTATGATGTATGGAGGGCCAAACACCCTACAGAGCGGGATTACACTTTTTATTCCCACGTCCATAGTTCATACTCTAGAATAGACTTGGCATTGGTGGATAAATGGACGTTAGCGGCTATAAGTAAAGTTGACATATTACCTATGTCTTGGTCAGATCACTCGCCACTTCTTGTAGCTTGGGATACCAGTAAAAGGGTGGTCCCCCATGGTCCCTGGAGACTAGTTTCGTACCTTCTTGCCCGCCCTGAGGCTCACCAGGCCATCCAGCAATCTCTAGATCTATATCTGGCTACTAATTGCCCCGGGGATACATCCGTTTTCACTCATTGGTGTTCTCTGAAAGCCGTGGTTAGAGGCTCTGCAATCCAAATAGCGGCTAGACTCAAACGTGAGTATAGAGACAGATACGCCTCAGCCGAAAGGGAGGCTACCCGACTGGAATCTGCACATAAAACTAGCCCTGCAAATAAATCCCTCTTTAAGCAACTCCTTGCTGCCCGTGAATAGGTGAATACGTTTGCCTTAACTGATGTTCACCGCAATTTGCAGCATCTTAACCAAAAATATTATATGCTTGGCAATAGAGCGGGGCGTTTGCTGGCGCGTAAATTGAGGGGGCGTAGAGCTAAGGAACGCATACATGCTATTCATACATCTACTGGAGTTAAAGTAACCAATCCGGTTGAGATAGCTAATACGTTTGCCGAATATTATTCGCAGCTGTATAACCTCAAAGATGACCCTGGTACCCCTCAGCCCACTCTGGCAGATATTAATGTGTTTTTGGATGGGTTGTCTCTCCCCACTATTGACTCTCAGACCCGTGAGTCCCTTAGCTCTCCCTGGTTACTCGAATAAGTCGAGGCAGCTATAGATTCCTGTCCAGTGAATAAAGCCCCCGGCCCTGATGGGTACCCCTCTGAGTTTTATAAAACATTTAAATCAACCCTTGCCCCACTTTTGACGTCAGTCTTCAATGAAGCCTCTGACTCCACATGTTTCCCGAAGGAGATGTCAGAGGCCCGGATAGTTACTATCCCTAAACCAGGCAAATTTCCTACAGTAGTTCAGAATTACCGCCCAATAGC
Organism: Pseudophryne corroboree; assembly: GCF_028390025.1. Taxonomy (NCBI): domain Eukaryota; kingdom Metazoa; phylum Chordata; class Amphibia; order Anura; family Myobatrachidae; genus Pseudophryne; species Pseudophryne corroboree. The sequence goes on from NC_086452.1 coordinate 406,241,800, forward strand.
ATTGCTGAACACTGACCTTAAATTGTTTGCTAAGATGGTGGCGAATAGGATATCCCCTCTTTTAACTAGTTTGATCAACCCTGACCAGGTGGGTTTTGTTATGGGCCGGCAAGCATCGGATAACACACGCAAGGTTATTAATTTGATTGAACGCTGCCAGGTCCGGGGCGAACCTCTCTTGGTCCTTTCGCTGGATGCAGAAAAAGCATTCAATAGGCTCCACTGGGACTATTTGCAGGATACCCTGGGCCATTTTGGGTTTGCGGGAAGGATACTCGACTCCATTTTGGCTTTGTACTCCCCGCCCTCGGCTTCAGTTTTCACCAACGGTTGCAATTCCTCTACATTTAATATTACTAATGGTACTCGTCAGGGTTGCCCCTTATCACCCCTCATTTTTGTTCTGGCTGTTGAGCCTCTGGCGGAGCAGATTAGGGTATTGGACTCGATTATGGGTCCGGTTGTGGGGGGGATGCCCCATAAAATCTGTCTTTTTGCTGACGATATTTTAGTATGCCTTCGGGAGCCTGAATCGTCTTTACCACATTTACATTCTCTCTTGGACTCCTATGCAGCGGTCTCCTACTACAAGCTGAATACTACTAAGACTGAGGCCCTCCCTCTGAATATTTCTGATAGCGCTCTTAGCCGTCTAAAGAATGACTACAAGTACGCGTGGCAACTCAGATCGCTTAAATATTTGGGTGTACATATATCTAGGGAGCGGGATTTAATGGGGTGTAACTACGACCCACTCTTTCGGGCATTTGAACTGTTTATTAAAGACTGGATGATGCAGGAGGTTTCCTGGGTTGGACGGGTGGCAGCTGCGAAAATGGTTCTCTTACCAAAATTGATGTACCTTTTCCGTACTATCCCCAGGACCTTCCCTAAAGACATTTGTAATAGATTTAATCGTTTATTAACCAAATATATATGAGGGGCTCAAAGCCGAGGATAGCAAAATCCACTTTAATTGCTCCTAAGTGTGCAGGTGGAGTCGCGTATCCAGATTTAGAGAGATACCATACTGCTTGTTTACTCGCTCAGGCCAGAGATTGGTTCACCCAGGGCATTTCTAAACCATGGGTATCCTTAGAACAGAATGCTGTATTCCCCTTCACACTGCCGGACTTGTTCTGGTTGCCCACCATTTCAATCCCTGCTAGAGTTGCTGAGTGTTCCGCGGTCCACGCAACGTTGTCTGCATGGAGGACCGTAATGAAATCTCTCCCTGCTGGCGCTCTGCCCTCCCTCCAACTGTCTCTTCATGCTATAGCCCTATTGATCCCAGATTTGCACTTACACCATTGGCAGGACATAGGCCTCTCTACCCTAAAAGATGTCCTTCGAGACGGTGTTTTGGTCCCCCTTTCCTTACTCCAGGAACAATTTTGTGTACCTAAACAAGATTTTCATAAATACCTGCAAATGCGGCATTGGCTTCAAAGCTGCTTTCCCAACCGAGTCCTCCATACTGGTCTCCCTAAACTATTGATGTCCCTTCTAGTGCCTAGCGGTAATAGGGGGGCATCTCCAGATGGTACCAACATCTTGTAACTGAATTCCGCCATGGAGTATTCCCCTCACAGACTAAGTGGGAAAAAGACCTCCCTGCGGTTTTCACTGAAGATATATGGAAAGATATATTTAAATCTTGCTTCAAAATTTCTAAATGTGTGAATCATTGTGAAATGTATTATAAATTGGTTCATAGGGTATATTTTACTTCGGAACGTCTGCATAAGATTTGGCCTGATGTCTCCTCTAGTTGCTGGAGGAATTGTGGGACGGTGGGAGATATCCTTCATGTTTTCTGGCTATGTCCGGCAATCCGGTCGCTCTGGAGGGAGGTGTTTCTCTTCATTTCCCATATACTAGGAGTGGTTCTTATACCTGACCCCCTCTTGGCACTCTTTCACTATTACTCTGGTGAGATGTCTAACTGTGATAGATATCTTTTGGACCACATTCTCATAGCCTCTAAGGCCGCCATTGCCTCCAAATGGAAGTCGGCGGTCATTCCCAATCTATTAATGATAGAAAATGGGGTCCATCAACATTATGTTTTCGAAACAGCAGAGGGCAATTATTCTTCAGGGACTACCTCTATTAGTAAGAAATGGTTTAAATGGTCCCTATATAAGGAGAGATCAGGCCAAATGGGTGTATCTGGTGTCTCGACTGACGTACCCGACCTTTCTGTGCTGCGTTCTCCGGTCCACATAGGACCTTATTTTGTTAATTGATGTAGACTTCCTTTCCGTCATCATACTCTGCTTTCATTGTTATATTAAGATTTCCCTGATACATACCCTTCCTCCCCCTTGTCCTTCTTAGTTCTATTGTGTTAGTGTCTTCTCCCCCTTCTTCTTTTTTTTTTTTTTGGCTTTACCTATCTAAATGTAACTGTTATTTGTATGAAAACTCAATAAAAATGTAATATAAAAAAAAAAAAACAAGAGTGAATGGTACATTTTACTATAGGAATTAACCAAAATCAATTAAGAGATCATACAATTTCCATTGCATATCCTTGTTTATGCTCTCTTCCTTGGATGCACCCTCATCCCCAGTGAGTACAGTTATTGTGCAGGAACCTTTCTTGTGTGGAATCTTGTAGTCCCTCCCAAGTGGGAGCATTCTTGAGACACTAATGACACTCTTTTAGCAAAGTGCCATTAACATGTCCGTTTTCCCTTCCCCACTTTGCCTTTTCTGCATAGACAGCATTGGGGGTCATTCCGAGTTGATCGCGCACTAGCAGTTTTTAGCAGCCATGCAAACGCTATGCCGGCTCCCACCGGGAGTGTATTTTAACTTAGCAGAAGTGCGAACGAAAGGAACGCAGAGCTGCTACAAAATAATTTTGTGCAGTTTCAGAGTAGCTTCAAACCTACTCAGCGCTTGCGATCACTTCAGACCATTCAGTTCCTGATTTGACGTCACAAACACGCCTTGCGTTCGCCCAGCCACGCCTGCGTTTTTTCCTGGCGCTCCTGCATTTTTACGAACACTCCTTGAAAACGGTCAGTTGACACCCAGAAACACCCCCTTCCTGTCAATCACTCTGCGGCAGCCAGTGCAACTGGAAAGCATCGCTAGACCCTGTGTGAAACTACATTGTTCGTTGTAATAGTACGTCGCGTGTGCACATTGCGCCGCATACGCATGCGCAGAAATGCCGTTTTTTTTGCCTCATTGCTGCACAGTGAACGAATGCAGCTAGCGAACAACTCGGAATGACCACCATTGTTTCCACCCTTGTCTTTAAAGAGCTGAGGGGTCTATTTACTAAGCCTTGCATGGAGATAAAGTACCAGCCAATCAGCTCCTAACTACCATGTCACAGGCTGTGTTTGAAAAATGACAGGAGCCGATTGGTGGGTACTTTATCTCCAGCGACTTTATCTCCATCCAAGGCTTAGTAAATAATAGACACCTTACCTTCTAAATGATAGTGAAATGATGGTTTAGCATTATCACTGGTCCTAACAGGTGAGTGGTACAAACTGTCATTCAACACCTTGATCGAAACCTTATATCTCCCAACACACAAGTCCCATTTTCAGCTATGTCCATTTATAAATCCTAGATTATAAGAAACGCAGGTTTGTTTTATGCTTTTAAGACAGAAGATCAGATAAGCAGATTTATTCCCCAGGCTTTGTGTGGATGAATGTTTATGCCTTGATCCTAATATTTTTTTGAAACATGCCAGCACACGTCAAGCCACGGCAGCTGTTGTACGGAGACATACACAGCTTGTATGTAACTTTGATCTGATCATCCCTATCCTACATTAGTATCCTTCAGCCAATTCACTCTTTTACATGTACTTGTTAAGCATCTTTGAGAGCATCTTAATGTATTTAATCCTTTGTGCTCCTTATCCATGAACATTAGGAGTAACAGACCAAAAATCTTCCCCCCTCATCAGCAGTTAAATTCACTGAAAATTTCCAGCTTCATAGGATTTCCTGTCTGCATTGTTGCACTATATGCAATTAATAAAGATTATCTTCCATAATGCAAGGCACCTTCCTGTTTGCCTAGGTGGAGCTCAGTACACTACACTAATGGGACATTTATGAACAGGGAAGAAAAACAATGCAGCCTCACATTGCAGAAAACCATTTATTTATTTGTTATGTCATCATCCCTTTTTCTCACAGTTGCATCTATCTCCGTTGATTCATGGATTGATACAGGAACAAATGTGTGCCTTCGTGAACCCTCTTGGTGCTTGCAGTTCCATTAATGTGGGTGTGTGTGTGTGTGTGTGTGGGGAGGGGGGGGGGGTGTAAATATAATTTCAAAATAGATTTAATTTATATATAAAAAGTGAATGTATTTAAAAAAAAAAAAGCTGCTTTATTCTGAGAGTGGTTAATGCAGGTTTTCTGTTATCTCTATCCGGATATGGTAATCTGGGCTGCACACAGCTCTGCTGGGCCCCAGTACTGTGAGGGGACATGGCCAAATCAGGAAGGTGTGGCCAGGCTCCCATCTTTCAAAAGTGTTAAAAATCCACTATGCACAGAGGGGAGTTGGTTGGTGGTCAACCAGACGAGGATCATGAGTGGGGGATACTGAGAGGACTGAGAACGCAGGGAGAGATAGGAATGACTGCTGCTGCTGCACACAGCAAGGTAGGGCTAGGGAGAGAGACTGCTTCAGCAGTTGTCTCCTCTCTCCCTGACCGAATTGCCAGCATCACTGCCTGTTATAGGAAGAGGGAGGAGAGTGGAGAATGGGTCCCCACCAGGCCCCTCCAACACACCCTGGGCCTGGATAAAAAGAGTAGAATACAAGAAATATAAGCCTCCCTATTAAACCCAGCGCAAAGAAATTAGAAATAAAATATACGTCCCTGATGTTGATGTATAGCTTCGGATGTTTCTATCCGGGATCTTCAGATGAATAATGTCCAATTAAATACTCCCAAATATGAAAAATGAAACAAAAAAAAGAACAACCAAAGTGTAGTAAATTTCAGTATTCACAGGGCAATGTCTCTAAAGAGTTGCAGACGTCAAATTCCTGTGTACCCCACTCACTCAATTAAAGGTGAATATGTGCCCATCAAGGTATCTTTATACACTGTTGCCGAGCTTCCACTGTGTCTATACACCCTCAGAAATCGTGAAAAGCAGGTAGGTATAGAACCAAATAGTCGGTAGGATATGGAGCGTACCCCAAAACTCACAACAGAAGCTCCCTCTACACTATCATAGATCATAAACATGGAGTAGAGGCGATACAATATTTTCTTGATCAATATGAGCTGCCCAGAGATCTAAAGAATCTCGTCATAGAGGGGATACAATTTATCCTCAATAATAACTTTTTCCTTTTTAAAGAACAGTTCTACATCCAGAAGACAGGGACAGCGATGGGCACCAGTTTCGCTCTGAGCTATGCCAATCTCTTTATGGGATTATGGGAAATCAAGACCATTTGGACTAGCGACATATACCGAGCAGACCAGGTGTCCTACACGCGCTACATAGATGATATTTTTTTTAGTTTGGAAGGGGAGTGAAGATGCATTGAAAGATTTTGCACATCACTGAATTCTAACGCTAAGAATATTAAACTCACCTTTGATATGGATAAATATTCTATTAACTTTTTGGACATCACAGGAACAGAAGATTAACACCAAAACTTTCTCTAAGCCAACTGATTGTGGCACCTACATTACAGCAACAAGTTGCCACCACGAAAATTGGCTCAACTCCATTCCTGTGAGCCAATTTACCAGACTCAAGAGGAATTGTAGTGATGAGACCATTTTTCAGAACCAAGCATTAAGACTAGCCCAAAAATGTGAGGCTTGTGGCTATAATAAAGGGAAAATAAATGAAGCAAGGGACAGGACCAATATAGTAGAACGTAAAGACCTTTTAACAAACAATAAATATCATAAAAAGAAAAATTATAACTATGAATGGGCATTCATCACAGAATTCACCACTCAACATAAATCTATTGAACATGTGTTCAAAAAACACTGGGGACTACTTAAAAAAGATCCGGTAATTGGGACCCTCGTACCCGAGAGACCAGTTCACATCTACCGGAGAGCCCCTAACTTAAAAACCAAGTTAGTCTCCAGTGCACTTCCATCCTCACTCGCCAAAGTATTAACTACTTCCAAGGGTTTTTATAGGTGCAGATGTTGCATTGGCTGCAAAAACATAAAAAGTGAAGGCATCAGTAAGATCACTAATATTTCTATTAATAATACCAATGTTGAGATCAGGGATTTTGTGACATGTGATACCAAAAACACTATATATGCCATCAGATGCAAGTGTAATTTGTTTTATATTGGAAGAACATCACGTTCCCTCAAAGTGCGAATGGGGGAACATATTAGAAATATTAAAAAGGGACTAGATACCCATTCCCTATCCCTACACTTTAAAAACAAGCATGGTTGTTCCATTTCGGACATCACTGTTTTTTTTGGCATAAGACATGTTAAAGGCTCATTAAGAGATAGAGATATATAGCACGGGATTTGGCAAAGACTGAAATGAGTTGTATCTATAACTATAACACACTTAGGGGTATATGCAATTGCGGTCGAATTCCGGCTGGAATTCGACCGTTTTTATATTCAACACAATTCAACAGTCAGACACCCTCCCGCCGGGACCCGAATTCGACATATTCAATAAAAAACGGATTCGACAGTCCCGCTTTCGAAAAATGGACCAATTGACGATAGTGAGCGTCCTGGATTCGACTTCATGGATGGCACAAAAGTGTGTAAAAAATCCTGAATAAAAATGTGTGGGGTCCCCCCTCCTAAGCATAACCAGCCTTGGGCTCTTTGAGCCAGTCCTGGTTGTAAAAATACGGGGGGGGGGGGGAATGACAGGGGATCCCCCGTATTTTCACAACCAGCACCGGGCTCTGCGTCCGGTCCTGGTGCCAAAAATGTGGGGCACAAAAAACATAGGGGTCCCCCGTATTTTTAACACCAGCACCGGGCTCCACTAGTCAGCTAGATAATGCCACAGCCGGGGGACACTTTTATATCGGTCCCTGCGGCCGTGGCATTAATCACTAACAAGTCACCCCTGGCCGGGGTACCCTGGAGGAGTGGGGACCCCTTAAATCAAGGGGTCCCCCCTCCAGCCACCCAAGGGCCAGGGGTGAAGCCCGATGGGAGGCTGCGGATGGGAGGCTGATAGCCAAGTGACAAAAAGAAAGAATATTGTTTTTTTGTAGCAGAACTACAAGTCCCAGCAAGACTCTCATGCAAGCTGGTACTTGGAGAACCACAAGTACCAGCATGCGGGGGGGGGGGGGGGGAATGGGCCCGCTGGTACCTCTAGTTCTACTGCAAAAAAAATACCCAAATAAAAACAGTACACGCACACCGTGAAAGTAAAACTTTATTACATACATGCACACCGACACACACATACTTACCTATGTTCACATGCCGACTCGGTCCCCTTCTCCAAGTAGAATCCATGGGGTACCTGAAAATAAAATTATACTCACCAAAATCCTGTGTAGATCTGTAGGCTTCTCTTCGTAATCCACGTACTTGGCAAAATAATAAAACGCATTTACCCGGACCACGCACTGAAATGCCTGAACACCCCGTGACTCCTGTCACAGAGGGTCCCTTCAGCCAATCAAGGACCACCAATCAAGGGAACTTTGCGGTCAGCGGTGAGGTTACTCGCAAAGTTCCCACCATTGAAGATAATGGAGCGGCATAGTGCTATGCACCGTCTGACTGCTCAGACATGCACAGCCAATCAGGAGAGTGCCACGACGTGGTGCTCCTTGATTGGCTGAAGGGACTCTCTGTGACAGGAGTCACGGGGGGTCTCAGCAGTCGGGGAAAGGGGTCCCATGTGTAAACATGGGACCCCTTTCAGTGCGTGGTCCGGGTAAATGCGTTTTATTATTTTGCCAAGTACGTGGATTACAAGGAGAAGACGGATCTATACAGGATTTTGGTGAGTACAATTTTATTTACAGGTACCCCATGGATTCTACTGGTGAAGAGGACCAGGGTACCCCGGCCAGGTATGGCTAGTTAGTGATTTAATGCCATGGCCGCAGGGACCAATATAAAAGTGTCCCCCGGCTGTGGCATTATCTCGCTGACTAGTGGAGCCCGGTGCTGGTGTTAGAAATACGGGGGACCCCTACGTTTTTTGTCCCCCGTATTTTTGGCACCAGGACCGGACGCAGAGCCCGGTGCTGGTTGTGAAGAAGGGTGTGGTTCATCAAATCGACAGTGTCTAGGTCGACAATGTTTAGGTCGACCACTATAGGTCGACAGTCACTAGGTCGACATGGATGGAAGGTTGACAGGGTTTCTAGGTCGACATGTGCTAGGTCGACAGGTCTAAAGGTCGACATGAGGATTTTTCTTTTTTTTTGGTGTCGTTTTCTTCGCAGAGTGACCGGGATCCCAAATTAGTGCACCGCGTCCCCTCGCATGGCTCGCTTCGCTCGCCATGCTTCGGGCATGGTGCCTTCGCTTTGCTCGGCACACTTTACCGTTCCAATCGTAGTCCACGTGGATCGTTAAGTATGAAAAAATTCAAAAAAAGAAAAAAAATGTGAAGAACTCATGTCGACCTTTAGACCTGTCGACCTAGCACATGTCGATCTAGAAACCCTGTCGACCTTCCATCCATGTCGACCTAGTGACTGTCGACCTATAGTGGTCGACCTAAACATTGTCGACCTAGACACTGTCGATCTTCAGACTGGATCCCTGTAAAAATACGGGGGATCCCCTGTCATTTATCCCCCCGTATTTTTACAACCAGGACCGGCTCAAAGAGGCCGAAGCTGGTTATGCTTAGGAGGGGGGATCCCACGCATTTTTTTTCAGGATTTTTTACACATTCTCACTAGAGATGAGCGGGTTCGGTTCCTCGGAATCCGAACCCGCCCGAACTTCATGTTTTTTTTCACGGGTCCGAGCGACTCGGATCTTCCCGCCTTGCTCGGTTAACCCGAGCGCGCCCGAACGTCATCATGACGCTGTCGGATTCTCGCGAGACTCGGATTCTATATAAGGAGCCGCGCGTCGCCGCCATTTTCACTCGTGCATTGAGATTGATAGGGAGAGGACGTGTCTGGCGTCCTCTCCATTAGAATAGAGATAGATAGATTAGATAGAGAGAGATTGTGCAGAGTCGCAGACAGAGTTAGTTTACCACAGTCAGTGACCAGTGCAGTTGCTAGTTAACTTTTATTTAATATAATATATCCGTTCACTTCTCTCTGCTATATCCGTTCTCTGCCTGAAAAAAAAAACGATACACAGCACAGTCAGTCACACAGTGTGACTCAGTCTGTGTGCACTCAGCTCAGCCCAGTGTGCTGCACAGTCATCAATGTATAAATTAAAAGCTTATAATTAATTGTGGGGGAGACTGGGGAGCACTGCAGGTTGTTAGCAGGAGCCAGGAGTACAATTATATTAATTAACAGTGCACACTTTTGCTGCAGGAGTGGTGACCAGTGCCTGACCACCAGTATAGTATTGTTGTATACTACTAATATCTCTTTAAATATCAACCAGTCTATATTAGCAGCAGACACAGTACAGTGCGGTAGTTCACGGCTGTGGCTACCTCTGTGTCGGCACACGGCAGGCAGTCCGTCCGACCAGAATTGTATTATTTATTATTATATACCTACCACCTAACCGTGGTTTTTTTTTCATTCTTTATACCGTCATAGTGTCATCCTAATTGTTACGAGTATACTACTATCTCTTTATCAACCAGTGTACAGTGCGGTAGTTCACGGCTGTGGCTACCTCTGTGTCGGCACACGGCAGGCAGTCCGTCCGACCAGAATTGTATTATTTATTATTATATACCTACCACCTAACCGTGGTTTTTTTTTCATTCTTTATACCGTCATAGTGTCATCCTAATTGTTACGAGTATACTACTATCTCTTTATCAACCAGTGTACAGTGCGGTAGTTCACGGCTGTGGCTACCTCTGTGTCGGCACACGGCAGGCAGTCCGTCCGACCAGAATTGTATTATTTATTATTATATACCTACCACCTAACCGTGGTTTTTTTTTCATTCTTTATACCGTCATAGTGTCATCCTAATTGTTACGAGTATACTACTATCTCTTTATCAACCAGTGTACAGTGCGGTAGTTCACGGCTGTGGCTACCTCTGTGTCGGCACACGGCAGGCAGTCCGTCCGACCAGAATTGTATTATTTATTATTATATACCTACCACCTAACCGTGGTTTTTTTTTCATTCTTTATACCGTCATAGTGTCATCCTAATTGTTACGAGTATACTACTATCTCTTTATCAACCAGTGTACAGTGCGGTAGTTCACGGCTGTGGCTACCTCTGTGTCGGCACACGGCAGGCAGTCCGTCCGACCAGAATTGTATTATTTATTATTATATACCTACCACCTAACCGTGGTTTTTTTTTCATTCTTTATACCGTCATAGTGTCATCCTAATTGTTACGAGTATACTACTATCTCTTTATCAACCAGTGTACAGTGCGGTAGTTCACGGCTGTGGCTACCTCTGTGTCGGCACACGGCAGGCAGTCCGTCCGACCAGAATTGTATTATTTATTATTATATACCTACCACCTAACCGTGGTTTTTTTTTCATTCTTTATACCGTCATAGTGTCATCCTAATTGTTACGAGTATACTACTATCTCTTTATCAACCAGTGTACAGTGCGGTAGTTCACGGCTGTGGCTACCTCTGTGTCGGCACACGGCAGGCAGTCCGTCCGACCAGAATTGTATTATTTATTATTATATACCTACCACCTAACCGTGGTTTTTTTTTCATTCTTTATACCGTCATAGTGTCATCCTAATTGTTACGAGTATACTACTATCTCTTTATCAACCAGTGTACAGTGCGGTAGTTCACGGCTGTGGCTACCTCTGTGTCGGCACACGGCAGGCAGTCCGTCCGACCAGAATTGTATTATTTATTATTATATACCTACCACCTAACCGTGGTTTTTTTTTTCATTCTTTATACCGTCATAGTGTCATCCTAATTGTTACGAGTATACTACTATCTCTTTATCAACCAGTGTACAGTGCGGTAGTTCACGGCTGTGGCTACCTCTGTGTCGGCACACGGCAGGCAGTCCGTCCGACCAGAATTGTATTATTTATTATTATATACCTACCACCTAACCGTGGTTTTTTTTTTCATTCTTTATACCGTCATAGTGTCATCCTAATTGTTACGAGTATACTACTATCTCTTTATCAACCAGTGTACAGTGCGGTAGTTCACGGCTGTGGCTACCTCTGTGTCGGCACACGGCAGGCAGTCCGTCCGACCAGAATTGTATTATTTATTATTATATACCTACCACCTAACCGTGGTTTTTTTTTCATTCTTTATACCGTCATAGTGTCATCCTAATTGTTACGAGTATACTACTATCTCTTTATCAACCAGTGTACAGTGCGGTAGTTCACGGCTGTGGCTACCTCTGTGTCGGCACACGGCAGGCAGTCCGTCCGACCAGAATTGTATTATTTATTATTATATACCTACCACCTAACCGTGGTTTTTTTTTCATTCTTTATACCGTCATAGTGTCATCCTAATTGTTACGAGTATACTACTATCTCTTTATCAACCAGTGTACAGTGCGGTAGTTCACGGCTGTGGCTACCTCTGTGTCGGCAGTCGGCAGGCAGTCCGTCCATCCATAATTGTATTATTATTATAATATATACCACCTAACCGTGGTTTTTTTTTCATTCTTTATACCGTCGTCATAGTGTCATACTAGTTGTTACGAGTATACTACTATCTCTTTATCAACCAGTGTACAGTGCGGTAGTTCACGGCTGTGGCTACCTCTGTGTCGGCAGTCGGCAGGCAGTCCGTCCATCCATAATTGTATTATTATTATAATATATACCACCTAACCGTGGTTTTTTTATACCACCTAACCGTGGCAGTCCGTCCATAATTGTATACTAGTATCCAATCCATCCATCTCCATTGTTTACCTGAGGTGCCTTTTAGTTCTGCCTATAAAATATGGAGAACAAAAAAGTTGAGGTTCCAAAATTAGGGAAAGATCAAGATCCACTTCCACCTCGTGCTGAAGCTGCTGCCACTAGTCATGGCCGAGACGATGAAATGCCAGCAACGTCGTCTGCCAAGGCCGATGCCCAATGTCATAGTACAGAGCATGTCAAATCCAAAACACCAAATATCAGAAAAAAAAGGACTCCAAAACCTAAAATAAAATTGTCGGAGGAGAAGCGTAAACTTGCCAATATGCCATTTACCACACGGAGTGGCAAGGAACGGCTGAGGCCCTGGCCTATGTTCATGGCTAGTGGTTCAGCTTCACATGAGGATGGAAGCACTCAGCCTCTCGCTAGAAAACTGAAAAGACTCAAGCTGGCAAAAGCACCGCAAAGAACTGTGCGTTCTTTGAAATCCCAAATCCACAAGGAGAGTCCAATTGTGTCGTTTGCGATGCCTGACCTTCCCAACACTGGACGTGAAGAGCATGCGCCTTCCACTATTTGCATGCCCCCTGCAAGTGCTGGAAGGAGCACCCGCAGTCCAGTTCCTGATAGTCAGATTGAAGATGTCAGTGTTGAAGTACACCAGGATGAGGAGGATATGGGTGTTGCTGGCGCTGGGGAGGAAATTGACCAGGAGGATTCTGATGGTGAGGTGGTTTGTTTAAGTCAGGCACCCGGGGAGACACCTGTTGTCCGTGGGAGGAATATGGCCGTTGACATGCCAGGTGAAAATACCAAAAAAATCAGCTCTTCGGTGTGGAGGTATTTCACCAGAAATGCGGACAACAGGTGTCAAGCCGTGTGTTCCCTTTGTCAAGCTGTAATAAGTAGGGGTAAGGACGTTAACCACCTCGGAACATCCTCCCTTATACGTCACCTGCAGCGCATTCATAATAAGTCAGTGACAAGTTCAAAAACTTTGGGTGACAGCGGAAGCAGTCCACTGACCAGTAAATCCCTTCCTCTTGTAACCAAGCTCACGCAAACCACCCCACCAACTCCCTCAGTGTCAATTTCCCCCTTCCCCAGGAATGCCAATAGTCCTGCAGGCCATGTCACTGGCAAGTCTGACGAGTCATTTCCTGCCTGGGATTCCTCCGATGCATCCTTGCGTGTAACGCCTACTGCTGCTGGCGCTGCTGTTGTTGCCGCTGGGAGTCGATGGTCATCCCAGAGGGGAAGTCGTAAGCCCACTTGTACTACTTCCAGTAAGCAATTGACTGTTCAACAGTCCTTTGCGAGGAAGATGAAATATCACAGCAGTCATCCTACTGCAAAGCGGATAACTGAGTCCTTGACAACTATGTTGGTGTTAGACGTGCGTCCGGTATCCGCCGTTAGTTCACAGGGAACTAGACAATTTATTGAGGCAGTGTGCCCCCGTTACCAAATACCATCTAGGTTCCACTTCTCTAGGCAGGCGATACCGAGAATGTACACGGACGTCAGAAAAAGACTCACCAGTGTCCTAAAAAATGCAGTTGTACCCAATGTCCACTTAACCACGGACATGTGGACAAGTGGAGCAGGGCAGGGTCAGGACTATATGACTGTGACAGCCCACTGGGTAGATGTATGGACTCCCGCCGCAAGAACAGCAGCGGCGGCACCAGTAGCAGCATCTCGCAAACGCCAACTCTTTCCTAGGCAGGCTACGCTTTGTATCACCGCTTTCCAGAATACGCACACAGCTGAAAACCTCTTACGGCAACTGAGGAAGATCATCGCGGAATGGCTTACCCCAATTGGACTCTCCTGTGGATTTGTGGCATCGGACAACGCCAGCAATATTGTGTGTGCATTAAATATGGGCAAATTCCAGCACGTCCCATGTTTTGCACATACCTTGAATTTGGTGGTGCAGAATTTTTTAAAAAACGACAGGGGCGTGCAAGAGATGCTGTCGGTGGCCAGAAAAATTGCGGGACACTTTCGGCGTACAGGCACCACGTACAGAAGACTGGAGCACCACCAAAAACTACTGAACCTGCCCTGCCATCATCTGAAGCAAGAAGTGGTAACGAGGTGGAATTCAACCCTCTATATGCTTCAGAGGTTGGAGGAGCAGCAAAAGGCCATTCAAGCCTATACAATTGAGCACGATATAGGAGATGGAATGCACCTGTCTCAAGTGCAGTGGAGAATGATTTCAACGTTGTGCAAGGTTCTGATGCCCTTTGAACTTGCCACACGTGAAGTCAGTTCAGACACTGCCAGCCTGAGTCAGGTCATTCCCCTCATCAGGCTTTTGCAGAAGAAGCTGGAGGCATTGAAGAAGGAGCTAACACGGAGCGATTCCGCTAGGCATGTGGGACTTGTGGATGCAGCCCTTAATTCGCTTAACAAGGATTCACGGGTGGTCAATCTGTTGAAATCAGAGCACTACATTTTGGCCACCGTGCTCGATCCTAGATTTAAAGCCTACCTTGGATCTCTCTTTCCGGCAGACACAGGTCTGCTGGGGTTGAAAGACCTGCTGGTGACAAAATTGTCAAGTCAAGCGGAACGCGACCTGTCAACATCTCCTCCTTCACATTCTCCCGCAACTGGGGGTGCGAGGAAAAGGCTCAGAATTCCGAGCCCACCCGCTGGCGGTGATGCAGGGCAGTCTGGAGCGACTGCTGATGCTGACATCTGGTCCGGACTGAAGGACCTGACAACGATTACGGACATGTCGTCTACTGTCACTGCATATGATTCTCTCAACATTGATAGAATGGTGGAGGATTATATGAGTGACCGCATCCAAGTAGGCACGTCACACAGTCCGTACTTATACTGGCAGGAAAAAGAGGCAATTTGGAGGCCCTTGCACAAACTGGCTTTATTCTACCTAAGTTGCCCTCCCACAAGTGTGTACTCCGAAAGAGTGTTTAGTGCCGCCGCTCACCTTGTCAGCAATCGGCGTACGAGGTTACATCCAGAAAATGTGGAGAAGATGATGTTCATTAAAATGAATTATAATCAATTCCTCCGCGGAGACATTGACCAGCAGCAATTGCCTCCACAAAGTACACAGGGAGCTGAGATGGTGGATTCCAGTGGGGACGAATTGATAATCTGTGAGGAGGGGGATGTACACGGTGATATATCGGAGGGTGAAGATGAGGTGGACATCTTGCCTCTGTAGAGCCAGTTTGTGCAAGGAGAGATTAATTGCTTCTTTTTTGGGGGGGGTCCAAACCAACCCGTCATATCAGTCACAGTCGTGTGGCAGACCCTGTCACTGAAATGATGGGTTGGTTAAAGTGTGCATGTCCTGTTTTGTTTATACAACATAAGGGTGGGTGGGAGGGCCCAAGGATAATTCCATCTTGCACCTCTTTTTTCTTTTCTTTTTCTTTGCATCATGTGCTGATTGGGGAGGGTTTTTTGGAAGGGACATCCTGCGTGACACTGCAGTGCCACTCCTAGATGGGCCCGGTGTTTGTGTCGGCCACTAGGGTCGCTAATCTTACTCACACAGTCAGCTACCTCATTGCGCCTCTTTTTTTCTTTGCGTCATGTGCTGTTTGGGGAGGGTTTTTTGGAAGGGACATCCTGCGTGACACTGCAGTGCCACTCCTAGATGTGCCCGGTGTTTGTGTCGGCCACTAGGGTCGCTAATCTTACTCACACAGTCAGCTACCTCATTGCGCCTCTTTTTTTCTTTGCGTCATGTGCTGTTTGGGGAGGGTTTTTTGGAAGGGCCATCCTGCGTGACACTGCAGTGCCACTCCTAGATGGGCCCGGTGTTTGTGTCGGCCACTAGGGTCGCTTATCTTACTCACACAGCGACCTCGGTGCAAATTTTAGGACTAAAAATAATATTGTGAGGTGTGATGTGTTCAGAATAGGCTGAAAATGAGTGTAAATTATGTTTTTTGAGGTTAATAATACTTTGGGATCAAAATTACCCCCAAATTCTATGATTTAAGCTGTTTTTTAGGGTTTTTTGAAAAAAACACCCGAATCCAAAACACACCCGAATCCGACAAAAAAAATTCGGTGAGGTTTTGCCAAAACGCGGTCGAACCCAAAACACGGCCGCGGAACCGAACCCAAAACCAAAACACAAAACCCGAAAAATTTCCGGCGCTCATCTCTAATTCTCACCCCTTCCCACTGAAAAACATGCTCTGATCTCTCCATATTATTTTAGTCAGTAAAAAATATATATTTTTTTTTTAAAAAATATATAAATAATACTTGTGGCTCCTAATAGACAAACCAAGTACATAATCCCTTCTAATATAAATAGATATGCTATTAGCAATAAAAAAACACATAAAAAAACATGTTTTAAATTTTTTTTATTAGATCCCGCCAGCAAAAGGAGGCGAACTGAAATTGACGAAATGACTGTCGAAAAGCACTGTTGTCGAATCGACATTCTTCAATTGAATATACTTTTGTCGAAAAGCCGCATTTTACCATTGCAGACATGTCGAATTTGACAACTGTCGAATTGCAAAAAGTCGAATTTGAAACGCCCGTTTTTTTGTCGAAAAGTACTGTATTGCATTGTCGAATCATTTTTTTGTGTCGAAAATGCCCCGTTTTTCGACATTTGCGGCAATTCGACCGCAATTGCATATACCCCTTAGTCCTCATGGACTGAATTGTGACTTTGAACTCAAGGGTTTTTTGTAATCTGTACATATATGAATTATGACAGTTTTATCCATCTGGATACAGTATACATATCCATGTCTTTATATGGGCCTTCTAAAAGTGTTAATCCCTATGGACTTAAATCGAGATCTTTATTACCTACATAACATGCTAACCCTTTGAGCCAAAAGTATGACCTCTACTACTTGCATAAACATGGGCTTACAGCTTAATTGTTCTAGGTATATAAATTATCTTGAATATTTGTTACATTTTTGTATTATCTATATATTCGATTTTAAATCACATTGTAATCTAACATTAATTAGCATGGAGCATCATTGTGGTTTCATGCTATTTTGAGTAATAGAATTGTAACTACATCTTCTATAATTCCTAGATTGTATCGTCATATTTGATGTTTGCCTGCGGGCCATGCAAACTACATCTCCCATGAATCTAAAGCCAAGTTCCTGCCGCACCTATGACGCGCTACTACACTTCTGGGAGTCGCGTCTGACAACTATAGAGGGAATGAACTACACTTCCCATCAGCACCCGGCAGACAGGAACTTCCGCCTAGCGCGGCTCCGTTCAGTTTTATGTCAACATGCATTTATGTATAGAAATGGATAACTATAAATACTGTTCAGTAATTGTGAAAAATATGTTTAGTCAGCACTATGTATAACCTATTTTGAAACCCAGTTAGGTTCCGGCCGCACCTATGACGCGCTACTATACTTCTGGTAGCGACGTCTGATTGGTATAGAGGGAATGCACTACACTTCCCATCAGTACTTGCGGACCGGAACTTCCGCTTAGCGCGGCTCTATTTTGTTTTATACTAACATCGATTCATGAATATAAATGGGATATTATTAATAAATGATGAATATTGGCAAAAAATTTGGAAAAATATGTTTAGTTAGCACTATTCATTGTCCATTTTGATAGTTTTAATGAATATTCATGTACCAATTAGATGATGTCATTTCCTGTGGATGTTTCATTGGCTACCTGTACTATAAATATCAAGCTCCTGCACACTCTAGTCTATCTTGATAAAAGTCTTTTGGGCCTGAAACGCGTTGATATATTACCTCCAAGAGTGTGAGTAGCCATCTTTTTAACTTATATGGACTTTGTTTTTTGTATGTTTTATGTTCATTTTTACTGGATCAATTTTATTAGAACACATTTTTTATCTATCAATTTTTGCATGTTGTTTGAACATTCCTTTTTGGACTGTTTTTGTATGTATGGATTTTGTATAATCCAATAAACTTGTATTTTTTGTCAGAATCCATGGTTTGGTGTTAGAACATCTGACATACCATATAAAGATACCTTGATAGGAGCAGCACTTCATCCTCACGTGTGAGTCAGGCTACGCATGGTTTAAAGTTTGCTACACTTTAAAGATACCACGATGTGCTTAACATCAGTGATGGCCTTGTGAATATTGGGGGGCTATATTCCAGCAGAGATCCTATACTCATATATACTACACATTGGGTCCTCTCCTTGTTTCCCTTTCTTTTGTGAGGAATCAAGAACATAAGGAACCTCATGTAAAAAAAGACGTGAGTGAGGAAAGCTACTCACTGAGCACACAAAAGATACCTTGATAGGATTCACTCTTCAGTGCCAAGTGTGAGTCGGGATATCGCTGTGTGTGAGAACTACTATATTCTAAAGATACCTTGATGTGCTTCATACCTTCCCTTCTGTTGTGAGTTTCGGGGTACGCTCCATATCCTACCAACTATTTGGTTCTATACCTACCTGCTTTTCACGATTTCTGAGGGTGTATAGACACAGTGGAAGCTCGGCAACAGTGTATAAAGATACCTTGATGGGCACATATTCACCTTTAATTGAGTGAGTGGGGTACACAGGAATTTGACATCTGCAACTCTTTAGAGACATTGCCCTGTGAATACTGAAATTTACTACACATTGGTTGTTCTTTTTTTTTTGTTTCATTTTCATATTTGGGAGTATTTAATTGGACATTATTCAACTGAAAATACTGGATAGAAACATCCGAAGCTATACATCAACATCAGGGATGTATTTTTTATTTCTAATTTCTTTGCGCTGTGTATTAGGGAGGCTTATATTTCTTGTATTCTACTCTATGTTTCAAATGTGGTGAAATTTTTTTTAAGCCTCTAATTATCTAGCTACACTTTTCTTTTTACCATTACAGTTTGCTGGATAAAAAGAGTACCCATACCCTCCCCCTCTCTGCATCACTGATTGTTATAACAGTGGCGGTACTGGTACAAGTGCCACCACATTCTCTCTGCACAGGCAATGAAAGTGTTAAAACAGAGAACCACAGCACATCTGGAAGGGTTATCACCAGCCATAACAATCTTTTAATCATTGTCTTGAATTGTCCATATTATACATGAAAACATTCTCTGCATTTTGATAAATCTGTCCTATAATGACAATTTTCTTGATTCGTATGATCTAACACTTGTAGTGTTCTAGGGTGCCTAAGTCATATGGGGAGGGGTCATTCAGACCCAAACGCAGTCGAGCGTCTGTATGCAGCAGCTCCATTTGGGTGCTCTGCGCACTGGCCGCAGTGCGCAACCTTACACATTGTGATTGCCAGCGGCGGGTATTCGCGGGTGGCGATGCAGCTTTGATGGGCCATGGCGGTCCGAACTGGGGCAGGCCAGGACTGAATTCTGGGCGGTTGCGTGACATCACACGCAGCCGTTCTGATTTAAAAAATAGCGGCAGACTGCCTGACGGCACAGCCAGGCTGCGTTGCCAAGAGTTAACCTTAATTCGATGCATCCACAATGTAAGTTTGTAAGCATTAGGAGGTGGCACATCATACATGCTGGGTAGACTTGCCATGTGCAGCAATCTGCATCTATCTCAGAACTTATATCTATCTCAGTACTTGGAGGGACATTTACTAAGTAGTGATAAAAGTGGAGAAGTGAGCCAGTGCAGAAGTTGCCCATGGCAGTCAATCTGCATTGACGTAACATTTATAATTTGCATACTATAAAAGTACACAGAGCAGGTGATTGGGGCCACGGACAACTTCTCCACTTTTATCACTGCTTAGTAAATGTCCCCCTTGATCTGGTGGTAGCGGCATGCCAGAGGTCACCAAGCAAAGGAATTAGGGGGCCTATCTATAAATTCATAATTTGTGGGATATCCCCCGAAAGCACCCATTTTTCCAGCAAATATTAAGGATCCCTGGGACTGACCACGGAGGGACTTCAACAGATATATTTGATATATGCTGTGGTTCCTCCATTTCCAAATGTATTTATTTTATTTATTTATTAGCAGTTTCTTATATAGCGCAGCATATTCCGTTGCGCTTTACAATTAGAACAACAGTTATAGAACAAAACTGGGCAAAGACAGACAGACATAGAGGTAGGAAGGCCCTGCTCGCAAGCTTACAATCTATAGGGAAATAGGCATTGATACACAAGGATAGATGCTACCTGTTACATAATGGTTCCCCAGATTGCTAGGTTCTTAGTGGGTTGTTTGATATGATCACCCAGCAATGTTGGAAGACAAAATGTGAGGTTATGGGGACTGTGCAGAGGGAATGTAACTGGATAGGGAAGCATTGAAGGTTATGTGGGTGGGTCTGGAATTTGGTAGGCTTGTCTGAAGAGATGAGTTTTCAGGGAACGTTTAAAGGTTTGCAGCTGCCATAGATGGTGGTATTGCTTATAATATCGCTAGAGCGACGGAGGTAAAAATCACTGCTATTAAATGTTGAATAACAATGCACTAGGCCCACTGTAAATAATTATTCAGGTGGAAGGCAGTTACAGTAGCTGCACTATATTATATACATGTGTTTTACTTGCATCCTAAATATAGAAAGAGTTGTGAACGTGTGTTTATATATGTAAAACTGCAGCTCTGTCTATTGCTCTTTGTTTAGATAAACTATATTTTAATAAGAAAAAATATCATGTTTTAGTAAATGTCTTGGCTCACGAGGCATAAAGTGAGCAAATTAGTTAGCAGTTGGGAAAAACCATGGCCCTCATTCCGAGTTGTTCGCTCGTTCTTTTTCTTCGCATCGGTGCGATAAGTCGCAAACTGTGCATGCGCAATGTTCGCAGTGCGCCTACGCCAAGTAAATTAGCACAAAAGTTTGGTATTTTACTCACGGCTTAACAAAGATTTTTCATCGTTCTGGTGATCGGAGTGTGATTGACAGGAAGTGGGTGTTTCTGGGCGGAAACTGACCGTTTTATGGGGGTGTGCGAAAAAACGCAGGCGTGTCAGGGAAAAACGCGGTAGTGTCTGGAGAAACGGGGGAGTGGCTGGGCGAACGCTGGGTGTGTTTGTGACGTCAAACCAGGAACGAAAAGGACTGAACTTGATCGCAGTGTAGGAGTAAGTCTCAAGCTACTCAGAAACTGCTAAGAAATTTCTATTCGCAATTCTGCTAATCTTTCGTTCGCAATTCTGCAAAGCTAATATTCACTCCCAGTAGGCGGCGGCTTAGCGTGTGCAATGCTGCTAAAAGCAGCTAGCGAGCAAACAACTCGGAATGAGGGCCCATGTGCACTGAAGGAGGGCGGGGGGCAGATATAACATGTGCAAAGACAGTTAGATATGGGTGGGGTGTGTTCAAACTGACTGAAATCTCAGTGCAGTGTGTATTTGTTCTTGTGAATTTACCACTTGTATGTGTGTTTTATTATTAGAAATTGATTTTTATAATAAAAACACAATGGGATGAAAATCAGCAATAAAAATTTTATTGCTGATTTTCATCCCATTGTGTTGTGTGTGAATTAAAACCCTGGGCTGTGATATTTCCCCACTAACGGGCGATTACACATCTTTAAGGACTTTCCTAGCACCAGTGATACTTCACTATTTCATTTGTATACTATTCTAAGGAAATTGGTGTTCCCCCCCCCCCCCCCCCCCCCCCCCCCCCTGTGGAGTGGTGTATCAAGGCAGCTGAGTCCTTTCTACTTGCTTATTGTAGATCAGGAGAATCCTGCATCCGGACCAAGCCTGGAACGGCACAAAGGGCGCCCGGTGACGCTGCAGTATACGTGGAGCATCCGTGAGTACGAATTACTAAGTTACTCAAACATCGTGTTGTGGATAAACATGTTTTATAAAAAGCGTAAAGTTGACAGTGAAAATCGGAAGTTTCTGTCGGAGTGGACCGAACTATACTGTTTTACTCTGCCTGAAAGAACTGGAGCTGTTCCACTTTGCCTCATATGCAACAAGACGGTCGCTATTATTAAAAGTGGAAATTTAAAGCGCCACTACGAAACAAATCATCAGGATTTCCATAAAAAGTTTCCTCCTGGTAGTGCAGCGCGTAAAGACAAACTGCAGTCTTTTCTGTCTTCTTACAAAAATAGTACGGCTATACTAGTGTTCGGTGCACAGGCGAACAACAAAAATCTGCAGAAGCAGCGTTGCTCATATCCTGGACGCTTACTAAGCACCAGAAGCCATTTTCGGACTCGGAGATCGTAAAAGAATGTATGTTGGAAACAGTCACAGCACTTTTTGAAGAGAAGAAGGCCATTTTTGCGGCTATTCAAGGCATTTCTTTGTAATCAAGAAGCAATACAAGAAGAACAGAAATTTTAGCTGCTGACAACAAAATCAGCTTGCTCGAACTCCTACATAAGGCACCCTGTTACACCATTGCACTTGACGAATCTTGCGACATTGTTGACAATGAACAAATGTCCTTTTTTGTGTGATTTTATGACGTTGAAAGTAAACTATTTAGAGATGAGTTGCTAGCAATATTTCTATTTAAAGGCTTGCGGAGAAAATTTGTTCAAGACTTTTGATGAATTCATTACAAAATCGAACATAAGCTATGATAAAATTGTGTCCATTACAACTGACGGCGCCCCGGCCATGATAGGCAAAGAAAAGGGTTTGGAAAAGAGAATCAGGGATATTATCTTATCAGTGCATAATTCATCAGACATCCCTTTGTGGCAAACTCAGTGTTACATTGAAAGACGTAATGGACACCTTGATTAATTTGATCAATTTTATGAGGTCTCGCTCTGCTCTTCAGCACAGACAGTTCAAAGAGTTCTGTCTGAATGTGATTCGGCCTATTCCGATTTATTACAACACAACAATGTTCGCTTGCTGAGTAAAGGCCAAGTCATTGAACAATTATGGCACATAAAAGACGAAGTGACAGCATTCCTGGAAAATTTGAATACCGAAGAAGCAAGGAAGTACATGGAGTTCCTAGCCAACAAGTGCAATATGCTAGCTTTGTCTTTTCTGAAAGACATTCTCAAATATTTAAATTAGCTTAATACCGAGTTGCAAGGGAACAGAAAGTTAATATGTGATCTGATACAAAGTGTCTCTGCTTTCCATCGCAAGCTTGATATATTTGAAAAAGACATTGAAAAGCAAGAATTTATTCATTTTCCAACTACTCTTCAATTAAGAAAAAATAATTCTGAAATGGACACTGCAGTATTTCCAAGACTTTACAGAGATAGGGAAACTGTTACATTTTATAAAAACTCCTTATGAAGTTTCTCCAGCGGGAGAATGGACTGATGTAGCTGAGAAGTTGTTCGGACTTTCAAAACCTATCCTTCAAATGGAGATAATCGACATGCAAGAAGCAGGGACGTGCAGTCAGGGGAGGCAGGGGAGGCAGTGCCTCCCCTGTCATTATTGACTAAAATAATATAAAGAAAATAGTTATGACACATATTCTGTGTCATAAGTAATTTCTTTATATAAGGCTAATCATTTTAATACTTAAAATTAATTTGGGAGGCACTGATAGATAACAGTGCCTCCAGTTAACAATGGGAATAGGTTAAAAGCGGGGGAGCGGGGCCAAGTACTGGGTTGTAAAAGCCCATTGAAAACATAGGCTAAAGCGGCACTTATAGAAGTGCCTCGTTGACAGGGGCGGGCTTACAGGCCACATCTAAACACGCCCCTGTCAGCGAGGCATATGTGATTGGGCAGCGGATCCGGTGCTGGATCCGCTGCTCCAATCACCCATACGCGGCGGGGTGAATCGGCAGCGGGACCCGGCCTTACAGCGGCAGCCCAGCCCGGAGGCAGCGGGGACAGAGCTGGAGAGGGTGAGCGTCGTTGGGACCCGGCACTACAGCGGCGGCTCCGGAGGCAGCAGGGACAGAGCTGGAAGAGGGTGAGCGTCGGCGGGACCCGGCACTACAGCGGCAGCTCCGGAGGCAGCAGGGACAGAGCTGGAGAGCATGTGGTGGCGGTGGCAGCCAGCGCTCTAAACTCACCTTCCTCCTCCTCCGCCATCCTAGCAGCATCACTGGCGTCTACACTATCCCACACCGGGGACCCAGGACCACCCAGGTAAGAGAGGGGGGCAGTTGGGCTGGGTGGGAAGGGACCCAGCACAATATTACATAAGTCCTGGAGTGCCATCCATCTCATCCCCTATATACACCCCATTTCCCCCATACACTGCATTTCTGGAGTAGCACCCAAGCGAGATGCCACATTGGGGTTTGTGCCAGACACATATACATATATATATATATATAAGCATCTGGTGTCCAGCACTCCAAAAAGTTACAAACATATGTACCGGGGTGCCCTCAGAAATAATACATGTATATATATATATATATATATATATATATAGATAGATAGATAGATAGATATAGATATAGATAGAAAAGAGGCACTCAAACAGTCATGATAAATGAAAAAATCTCATGAATATTTATTTTCAACCAACCATGGGCATTTCAGGAGGAATCACATTGATGGTGGTGGCTCAGCAAAAAAATTCATTGAATAAATTGCAGCTTATACAGCATCATCAAATGCTTTTTAATAAACGAGTGTTTTGCATATAGAAAGGATGTGATAAAGATCAAACCAGTACGTCCGTCGACCTCGGTCCCATGTGGACCGTTCAAGACCCGCACACCAAGTCACAGTCACCTTCCACCATCCAGAGCCATCCGCGAGCAGACATCCAACATCATATATATATATATATATACTAGTGTAATGATCCGGCACTCACTGGTATCGGTGATGGCTTGGTCCGGTACCCTTACTAATCCTCCACGTGCTGGAAGGTGTTTGTAGACACTTCAGAGTACGGCACTCAGACACTGATGATCAAATTGAGTAGGAGCCTCTGGTAGCTGTCAACGTTTCAATTTTAATAATTTTCCTCAGGACATACACACATATACATAAAAGCACTCACCTTATAACCCCTCACCACTTGTGCATGCTGCGCAGGCCGGAGCGGGGGACCGCCTACCGCCGGAGTCCGTCGGGCGGCAATCTCCCGTCAGCTGTGGCGCGGTCTGGTGACGTCATTGCGCATAATGCGATGCACGTCCTGTGTCACATCGTCATGGGAACCAGCTATAAACAATAACAAAGGTAATATGCTTGCTGCTGGCAGCATCTACGTGGTATAAATACAGGGATATGACACCATACAAATCCATATAATATGCTTAACAAGACTGTAATCATGTGGAATTTTTATGTATATCAGACAAAAGGCCGAGAGGAGTGTGTAAAGAAAAATTGAGGAAAAAGAAAAATAGACAAGAAAGGTGATAGCAGAAGATAGAGAGATAGAAGAAAGGAAAAAAGGGGAGAAACATAAGTAAGAAGATTATGAGTAATAGAAAAGAAAGGGTAGTGATAGTAATCGTGGAAAAGAGAGAAATAGTTATATGCACAAGTGGTGAAGGGTTATAAGGTGAGTGCTTTTATGTATATGTGTGTATGTCCTGAGGAAAATTATTAAAATTGAAACGTTGACAGCTACCAGAGGCTCCTACTCAATTTGATCATCAGTGTCTGAGTGCCGTACTCTCAAGTGTCTATATACATATATATATATATATATATATATATATATATATATTATAGCAATGAGGAGGGTGATGTGGCACTCACAGGACTTACCCGATCCCCGCCGGCACAGATATTGGTCGATGCGGCCAGGACAGGGAGCAACGGCGGGGGGGGGGGGGGCTTTGCAGTGGGGGGAACACCAGCCATGCTGCATCTGCAGCATGGCTGTCGTTAACGAGGACCTCCCTCGTCCGAACATGTTCGGACAAGGGAGGGGGTCAATAACGATGCGCGGGAGCGCGCATTGTTAACGACATTTGGTGTACACACTGGACGAGATTGTGAAAGATTACGCTCAGATCGGCCATTCTGAGCGAGATCTTGCAGAATCTTGTGTAGTGTGTATGGCTCTATGGTCGTAGCTGGACAATCCAAAGCTGGTCAATGTTTTATTTTAATAATTAAAATTTCCTCAGGACAACCAGGTGTCCATATAAGAATCTTACCTTAAATAGAATGGAGAGATAGAGACCCCCTCCGAAGTCATCACCACACTTTGTGCACAATTCGTCAGGGTCTAGTGACATCACGATTGCCGCTATGTGACGTAACTGGACCCCGACGGTATGTATACTTGTATGTCCTGAGGAAATTTAATTTATTAAAATAAAAACATTGACCAGCTTCGGATTGTCCCGCTATGACTATGTGGACCAGATAAAGTCCTGCGAGTGCCGTACCACCCTCCTCATCGCTATCTGCATACTTCTGAGGTCACCCACTGTATTGGGAGTACCAGTCACCTGTCAATCGTATGTGTGTGTGTGTGTGTGTGTGTGTGTGTGTGTGTGCGTGTGTGTGTGTGTGTGTGTGTGTGTATATATATAAGGATGAACAAGACCGCGCAATGAGAAATGCAAAGTCTTTTAGTTGCAATAAAAGTCCGAAATGTAACTTGTTGCTGTCCTCCAGGAGTTACCGTACTCCTCAAACATGTAAAAAGAGAAAGAAATGGAGGGCAGAATCGTGAGTAGTAAATCACAAGTAGTTTTTACTCACACGTATCAACTCACATACATTTCAATAAAGGGTAACCGGTGTAAAGATGAGAACCAGTGCAGCCTCCGGATTGCTAGCACTGGTAAACGCCGCAGCTCCTCTGCTCCCACAGTCGCTGTAATGTCCAGCTTCACGGACCGCACGCCACAGACCTCACTCCGGTGCTCCGGTATTCAGGTCAAACGGGTCACGTCACAAGTCCTGCTGGCCATGCCCAACGCGTTTCGTCACGGGACTTCGTCAGGGGGTGTGGTCGGCTTCAACATCTCATCTAATTTATACCAGAACCGCAATATTGCACAATACCAATTAAACAGTTAATGATCCAAATTTAAAACCAGACATGACTTAAATACAATTAATAAACAAAGCATATCAAATAAGTTTAGACATTATACAGACTACATTCATAATATATAAAAACATCTTAGAAACATATTAAAAAATATTAAAAAACATTTTAGAGATGCACTGAGATAACGACATAGGACAGCTAATGATCTTTTAAATAATCTAATTAATACAATACCCTTTATATTTAGATCCATATCTAAATATATAAAAAATGTTTAACCGAAAGGATCATTTAT
Source organism: Pseudophryne corroboree (assembly GCF_028390025.1). Taxonomy (NCBI): domain Eukaryota; kingdom Metazoa; phylum Chordata; class Amphibia; order Anura; family Myobatrachidae; genus Pseudophryne; species Pseudophryne corroboree. Next base: position 406,268,973 of record NC_086452.1, read on the forward strand.
ATATAAGACTTCTTTGAAGCAGCCTCACCAACAATACATAATCAATTTATTACTTTTATTTTTATTTCCATTCCTGTATCTGTTTCTTTATACTTCTATAAAATTTAATCAATACCTGGATCGCTTTATATCAGTGCATATCTAATCACAAAAGTTCTTCCAATATACAGAAAAATAAAAATAAAAACAATGTTAGCAATAATAGCTCCCCACTAATAAAAGAGGTTTTTTATCTCTATAAAAGAATTTAAGCTATATAAAACTATCTTTGGAACAAACGATACTATAAACAAACATCATATCACCATGAGCTAGAATCGGTATACAAGGACACAAAGGAGCCAATGGCCCAACTGCAGTGTGTCCCCGCATCCAATTCAGCATCAAATGGATCCTAATGTAAAAATGGGGTAATATCATAATTTTCGTTCAACCCATAAGGGCTAATGGTATTAAGAGTGTGTATCCAATACATTTCCCTTCTTCCCAACACTTTAGCAATATCACCTCCTCTATCACCTAGTTTAACATGTTCTTTCGCCTTAAAACTAAAGTGACTAAGTACACCTCCATTACAGCTAAGGAAATGTCTCGGGACACTGTGGTCTATTAATTTATTAGTAATACTTCTAGTATGCTCCAATATCCGAATTTTCAATTGGCGCTTAGTTTTGCCAACATATCGGGCTCCACATTTACACTCTAAGAGGTAAATTACCGAAGTCGTTTGACAATTGATCATACTTTTTATCTCCCAGTACCGAGTTTTTTCTGTATTCCATATTTTTTTCTTTTCCTTACTAACAAAGGTGCAAACTTTACAATGGCTGCAAGGGTAACAACAAGTTACACGTGCTTTCTGTAACCACGTTTCCTCTGTTAAACTTTTCAAATTACTGGGAGCCAATGTGTTTTTTAAGGATCGTGCTTTCCTAAACACAATTTTAGGATCTTTTGGTAGTGCTTCTTTTAAAATAGGATCTAAGGTTAAAACATCCCAAAGGCTTTTCAGAATGGTTTTTATTTCTTTACTCTTAGTATTATACCCCGTAATAAAAGGTATAAAAGTGTTGTTCTCTCTTATTTGATTCCTCTCTTTATACACCAACAATTGATCCCTCTCCAAGACATCCACTTTTTCTTTACATTTATTAATTAACTCTACTGGATACTGTTTATCTAAAAACCTATTTTTATAGAGAGATGCTTGTTCATTATATTTATCTTTCTCCACACAATTTCTTTTTAACCTAAGGAACTGAGAATAAGGTATGTTGGTAACCCAATTTTTCAGGTGACAACTATTAAAATGAATATAATTATTGCTGTCTACCTTTTTCACGTATGTATATGTATTAATCTTTTTCCCAGGACACCAATCTGATGAATCTAAAACCAAATCTAAAAATTCAATTTTGTTCTTATGGTATTTAGAGGTAAATTTTAAATTATAACAATTATTATTAAGATATACCATAAAATTGTTAAAATCACTCTCACTACCTTTCCAAATAATTAGTATATCATCTATATATCTATAGAATGAATGTATGAATTCTAGAAATGGATTATTGGCAAAAATAACCTCTGTTTCCCATTTTCCCAAATAAAGATTAGCAAAGCTCGGGGCATACGGGGTCCCCATAGCACACCCACATAGCTGATTATAAAAGACACCTTGAAATTTAAAATAATTATTATTGAGAACATACTTAATACATTCCAGTAAGAACTTTCTCTGATCTTCACTTAGGGTTTCATCCTGACACAGATAAAAATAAATAGCATCTAATCCCTCCTTGTGCGGGATGCAAGTATATAAAGACTCAACATCTATAATGCACCAACTAAAATCCAAATCCCAGGTGATTGTATCTAGGTTCCTTAGTATATGTGTGGAGTCTTTAATAGAGGATTTTAAACCTAAAACATAATTTTTAATATAAATGTCAACAAATTCAGATAACTTAGAGGTTGCAGAATCTATCCCTGCAATTATAGGTCGACCCGGAGGTTTTTCCAATCGCTTATGGATCTTAGTAGGGTAATAAAAAATTGCTAACCTTGGATGTGGATTATATATATAATTTATTTCTTCTCTACTAAGACATCCTTTGTTAAAACCCTCCTCCAATAAATTTCTAATTTCTTCCACTATTTTAGATGTCGGATCAGAAGGTAACCTACTATAGGTTTTTTCATCATTAAGTAGCCTAAAAGATTCATCTAAATAATCTGTTCTATTTAAAATAACTACACCTCCTCCCTTATCTGCCATCTTAATTATAATGTCATGATTATTCTCCAGTTCAGAAATGGCCCTTCTCTCATCCTTATTCAAATTATCTCTACACTTTTTATCATCCTTTTATATGTATATAAAATCTCAGTGCCTCCCCAGCCAACGACCTCACCGCACGCCACTGGCAAGAAGATGCTTCCTTGAAAATGTACAAAACTGCATCCACTGAAGATTTTTGGGCTAAGCATGTTTTGGACAAGTACGCAAATTGTAAAAAACTGGCTATCAACATAGCCACCATGTTTGGCTCCACATACATATGTGAGACCTCTTTTGCCAAGATGAATTTTCTGAAAAACAGACATCGATCAAGGTTAACAGATGCCCACCTTGAAGACACTCTGCGTATTAGTTGTTCTCCAAGAGTTCCAAACTTTAAAAAACTATCTCAGGATCGGAAGTGCAATTTCTCGCATTAAGGGAGTGATTCAGGTTGGTTTGCAAAAGCAAACTCCTTCATTAATGTACAAAAACATGTGCACTGCAGGTGGGACTGATGTAAAATGTGCAGAGAGAGTTACATTTGGGTGGGGTGTGTTAAAGTTGAAACCTAAATTGCAGTGTAAAAATAAAGCAGCCAGTATTTACCCTGCACAGAAACAATATAACACACCCAAATCTAACTCTCTCTGCACGCTCCATCAGTCCCACCTGCAGTGCACATGGGGGGTAATTCCAAGTTGATCGCAGAAGGATTTTTTTTAGCAGTTGGGCAAAACCATGTGCACTGCAGGGGAGGCAGATATAACATGTGCAGAGAGAGTTAGATTTGGGTGGGTTATTTTATTTCTGTGCAGGGTAAATACTGGCTGCTTTATTTTTACACTGCAAATTAGATTGCAGATTGAACACACCACACCCAATTCTAACTCTCTCTGCACATGTTATATCTGCCTCCCCTGCAGTGCACATGGTTTTGCCCAACTGCTAAAAAAAAATCCTGCTGCGATCAACTTGGAATTACCCCCATGGGGCCTAATTCAGAATTGATTGCAGAAGCAAATTTGTTAGCAGTTGGGAAAAACCATGTGCACTGAAGGGGGGGGGGGGGCAGATATAACATGTGCAGAGACAGTTAGATATGGATGGGGTGTGTTCTAACTGACTCAAATTTAAATTGCAGTGTAAAAATAAAGCAGCCAGTATTTACCCTGCACAGAAACAAAATAACCCACCTAAATCCAACTCTCTCTGCAAATGTTATATCTGCCACACCTGCAGTGCTCATGGGCCGTCATTCCGAGTTGTTCGCTCGCTAGCTGCTTTTAGCAGCATTGCAAACGCTAGGCCGTCGCCCTCTGGGAGTGTATCTTAGCTTAGCAGAATAGCAACCAAAAGATTAGCAGAATTGCTACTAAATAATTCTTTGCAGTTTCTGAGTAGCTCCAGACCTACTCCTAGACTGCGATCACCTCGGTCCGTGTAGTTCCTGGTTTGGCATCACAAACACACCCTGCGTTCGGCCAGCCACTCCCCCGTTTCTCCAGCCACTACTGTGTTTTTACCTGGTACGCCTGCGTTTTTTAGCACACTCCCTGAAAACGCCATGTTGCCGCCCAGAAACACCCACTTACTGTCAATCACACTACGATCACTCGAGCGTTGAAAAAATGTTGCTCGAGCTTGTGTAAATCTACTAAGTTTTGTGTTAAATAACTAAGCGCATGCGCGCTGTGTACCATGCGCATGCGCATTTTCTACCTAATCGCTCCTTTGCGAAAAACGGCAACGAGCGAACAACTCGGAATGACCACCATGGTTTTGCACAACTGCTAACAATTTTGCTGCTACGATCAACTCTGAATTACCCCCATGGTTTTGTCCATTAAAGAAGGAGTTTGATTTTGCAAACCAACCTGAATCACTGCCTAAGAGTAACATAAAGACTCGTAATGTCTAGTAAAGTTTTATTTAAGGCTTAGAATTCCTTTTAAGGAATGTAGTATATTACTTGTTTCAGCAGCAAAATAAAAACTTGTTATTATTTACATTCCAGATATTTGATTTTGCAGTTTTTTGGACCTCGATCAAAATAATTAGATAACATAATGGTTACAGCTCTTAAAGTGTCTGGCTATTGGAAGATCCCTTCCTGTACCCTCTAGGGCAGCTCGAAAACTGGATCTGTGCAGGGCAATTCTTTCCTTAAATTGTCGTATACTCTTTCCAACATACAATAAGCCACATGGGCACTTAATGTAGTACACGATAAATTTACTCGTGCATGTCAAAGCATACCTAATCTTAAAGGTTTTCCCTTATCTTGGGTGTTGGAATACATCACCTGTTTCCAGGCAACTACAGGTCGTATAACCATATATATATATATATATATATATATATATATAATGGACATACGAACCGTCACTCCGTGCTGGAACTGTAACCTGTAGGTGCCTTCAGTGAAGAGGGTGAATAGCAGACAAAGGGACTGCGGCACTCAAATCCAAATAAAGATTTTTTTACTGAAGCATGAAAAGGATTACAAAATGCCTATACAAGGCCGACGTTTCGGTGCTCCAAGCACCGTTTTCAAGGCAGGCATGAAAGTCTAAGTAAAGCAAGCTAACATTACAAACAATGATGAATTTCTTACCTAAATAGGCAACCCGCCATCACGAAGTTGGAGAGCCGGGGCCGGCGTCCGCTTCCGCCCCCCGCAGCTGCGTCTGCGTCACGTCCGGTGACGTCAGCTGACTTCCGCTCCGGTTACCTTGGCAACGCGTCCCGTAGTCGTGGCAACGCGTCTGGATGCCTGGTGACCTATAGGGAGCCGCTGAGTAATCTCCCCAGCCCTCCAAACGGCAATCTGTGAATAAATGCATTCATGAAAGATGTTCATGATGTATAGCTGGCACATATAAGCAATAAACTTTAAACGTAAATGAACACAAAACATGTATAGTCGCCTGGTGCGCTAGGCATATATTTCACTGGGGCTATTTGATGAAAATACCTTATATTAAAAAATGTGCCATCAGAGATGAAGAAAGGGCAGAAAAAGAGAGAGAAAGTAGGGAAACACACTATGTGGCACCATATCACCCAGCATACAGTTATACTAGATAAGGGAATGTCACTAGTGGACAAAAGTTTTATGGTCCGATTTGGGCAAACCCTGTTTGAGTGGTTTGGGATGGTGACTTGATGCAAGTAATAGCGTGTTTCTGTCGGTTGGCTTGGAGTATACCTCGGTGTGTATCTGGCCAGCTTCGAGCGTCACTAATACGTCCAGGTAATGGTTGGCAGAGTGGCTATGCTGATGAGTAACTTTTATGGTCGAGTCACGATGGTTGATGTCCTTAATCATGCTATCCAACAGCTCCTCGCTACCCGTCCAGATAATGAACAAGTCGTCAATATAACGCATGTAGCTCAGTATATGTCGCTTGTACTCGTCGTTGTTGAAGAACATCAAGAACTCTTCCTGAAACATAAATATGTTTGCGTAGCTAGGTGCCACGTGACTCCCCATAGCACAGCCGGATAGTTGTCTATAGAAGCGTCCGTTATAGATGAAGTAGTTACATGTCAGGGTTAATTCCAGCAGCTGCATAAATAGGTCAATGTCTAAGTCATTGATCTGTTGGGATTCATAGAATGACTTGGATGCCGCAAGGCCCTCGATATGTGGGATAGATGTATATAGGCTGTTAATGTCCAGTGTACACAATATACTCCCCTCAGGAATGTTACCAATTGTTGATAGTTGCTGTAAGAAATCAGTTGTGTCCTTGATGAGAGTTGGTTGGCTGATGACGTGAGGTTGCAGGATACAGTCTAGATACATGGAGATGGGGTGATACAGCGAATTGCGTGCCGAGATGATCGGGCGGCCGGGTGGATGCAAGGGATTCTTGTGAATTTTTGGAACAGTGTACAGGACAGGGCTCATGGGAAAAGGTTGTTGTAATGCTTTCAAAAGCTTGGGGTCCAAGATGCCCCGCTCGTTTGCTGCCTTTAGAATGTCCTGTAATTCTGTCTGATATTGGATCGTGGGATCACCTGCCAGTAGTTGGTACACCTCTCGGTCAGCGAGTTGTCTCTCAATCTCAGCCATGTAGTCGTCTAGATTTTGAATAACAATGGCGCCCCCCTTATCGGCGGGGCGCACAATAATGTTACGGTACTCAGACAAGTTGCGTAGGGCCTGTTGTTCTTGCCTGCTCAAGTTGTAGTGTAGTTTTGGTTGTATGACAAGAATTACTCTCCCACTGCGCTATTTCAAATAAAACACTAAAATTAATTAATTATATGGCTGCCTGTATCCTCTAAGTTCCCTGTTAGGAGGAACTAAATGTGTGAAAATATGAAACGAAATAGAGGAGATGGCGCCAAGGGAGTTATATCAACGCCCTACCTAAAAACGGACCCTTACAGTACTCTCCGGATAAATTACGTCAGATAACAAATACTAACATAAAAATTTATTAAAACAACATATAAACCCGACACAAATGTTCATAAGTATACAGAGTTGATACATTTACATTTGTCGCACAATTTGAACAATCAGTTTGTAGTGATGAGGAAAAAGCGTAGATATATCACTACGATTTCCTCCTTCTCCTTATTGTAGATTCGGAGGTAACATCAGATAAATAACCCAACGCGTTTCGTCTTGTTCCAAGACTTCATCAGGGGTAAAATCTCTTCATTTCAGAACATATTGTCAGCACATAAAAGGTCATTCAAAGATGTATGAACAACGTTTCAATATTTCAATGGGACTTGATTGATACAGCGAGGACCATACCTCATATATCATCAGCTTGAGTCTGACATTCAGATATTCGAATATGGGGAAGATTCATATGTGTATAGAATCTAACTGGTTCGCAAGCATAAGGAACCCTCCAGTGGTGCAGTGCTGACAGCCAAGTCTCTGTATAATATATATATATAGTTTTGGTTGTGCCTGCACGAATTTCTGAACGGAATCGTCCATGAGTCGCGTGAAGGTCTTGATGGAACTGTTGGAGGACACTGGATCAAATGTGGAGGTGCTATGTTTTGACAAAAACGCCTGTTGGGGTGTATTCTGTGATAGGGGTTCAGAGTTCTGGAAGAATTCCTGTAATCTTAGTTTTCTTGAAAATTGATGTAATTCGATGTTCCAATTAAGATCATTGTGCTTGTAAGTGGGGACGAAAGATAGTCCTTTATTTAGGACTCGCTCCTCGGTGTCGGTGAGAACTCGGGAGGACAAATTGTAAATTATTTTTTCTTGGTCTTTTGAGAGCTGTTTTCGCCTTTGCCTCTCGTTTTAGCCCCCGCGACGGGTGGCTTTGTGCTTGAAATTAATTCTGGCTGGGGTTTGATACTTGGGGCTAAAGGGGCCGAAGGTCCTTCCAAAGGGTCGTCAGATTCACGAGTAGCAAACTCGCTGTCGCTATTTGATGTAGGGGCCTCACGTCCCTTAAGTTCTCTTCTTCTGCGCCAGCCTTGTTTCGACCCTTGCCCGGCTGTCCTAGCTGGACGTCCCTCTCCTCCCATCAGCCAATGGTAGACTCGGTTAGAGTCATAGTCGTTCTGGACCATTTCCAGTTTTTTGGTTTTAAATTTCACCAAATCTTGTTGGTACAGGTCAATTTTAGTTTTAATGGATGAAATTAGATCGGCATTGGAAAGGCTCTTCAAAACCGTGCTGTTTGCAGTCTCCAGTCTGGAGATTTTGTCACGTGGTACCTTTAATTCCCGCTCAGATTCTTGTATTACCAGGAGCATAAGATCAAAGCTACAACGGTTCACAATCCCTATCCATTTTTGACAAAAGTCAGGGTTATAGCGGCCAATAGTGGGCGCGTTCCGGACTCTGAACCCACGTGGAATCATTTATTGTCTATAGTATTTAGTGAGAGATATTCCATGCATCAAATAATCTGTCTCATGTTTCTTTAATTTAATAAGTTGCTCACAGATCTCCTCTGCTGTCTGCAATAGATCCTTGTGGGGCCAGTCATCTTTAAAAAGAATGTCTTCTACCTCCTCATCTGTGAATCGGTGTATGTAACCTTTAGTGACTGGCATGCCCTTGCATCCCGCAGGGAAAGCTGTACTAGCCATAGTGTGTAACTGTGCTGTGGTGATATTAGTCGTGTCCATCCTGTGTGAATGAGCAGATGATGAGATAGCTGGTAGGTATAAACCAGAACTGTGTGAACCACAGATCTGGATCCTTAGCAATGGGTGCCCGGTTCCGCGTGGGGGCTGTTGCTCCCTGGAATACAATGGACATACGAACTGCCACTCCGTGCTGGAACTGTAACTTGTATATATAAAATTGTATGTATGTATGTATATATGTTCCAGCATAACTGTGGACACTAAACTTTGTACACATACACATATGCCTTACAATCTGGAAAGAAATACTGTGGGGGCTAGACACTCCTAGCACCCCTAGGGGTGAGGGTGGGTAGAGGGTGACATGTAAAAATCCATAGTTTCCGGGCATAACTCTGGAATGCCTGGAGCAATTTACACCAAACTTGGTACACATATGACTTACACTCTGGTCAAAAATACTGTGGGAGTAAGACACCCCTTGAACCCCTAGGGGTGGGGGTGGGAAGGTGATGACATGTAAAAATCCATAGTTTTTGGCATAACTCTGGAATGCCTGGAGCAATTTACACATGGGTAGGGACATAGGCACATATGGGTAGGGGCAGAGGCACCCACAGTTAAGGATAGAGGCACACACGGGGAGGGGCTGAGGCACCCCTGTGTAAGGGCATAGGCACCCACGGGTAGGGGCGGAGGCACACACGGGGAGGTGCAGAGGCACCCATGTGTAAGGGCAGAGGCACCTACGCTTAGGGGCAGAGGCACACATGGGTAGGGGCAGAGGCACCCACAGGTAAGGATAGAGGCACCCATAGGTAGGGGCAGAGGCACACACAGGTTGGGGCAGAGGCATCCACGGATAGGGACAGAGGCACACACGGGTAGGGGCAGAGGCACCCACATGTAAGGATACAGGCACACACGGGTAAGGGCAGAGGCAAACAGGGGTAGGGGCAGGGGGTAGGGGCAGAGGCACCCACAGGTAATGATAGAGGCACACATGAGTAGGGGCAGAGGCACACACGGGTAGGGGAATAGGCATACGGGTAGGAGTGGAGGTACCTATGGGTAAGGGCAGATGCACACATGGGTAGGGGCAGGGGCACCTACGGGTAAGGGCAGAGGCACACATGGGTGGGGGTAGAGGCATACTTTAGTTTCTAAGCTAAGCAAGGAGACCTAGGACCCTGTAACATAGAGTCAGCCTGTAAAGCTTACATATGTAACATACAGCGGGCGGAGCTTGGCCTGTCATCCCAGCATTTACAGCACTGAGCAGGGCAGCATCAGAGATGGGACGGGGCAGAGAAGAAGGTGGATTATTCTCCTCAGCACCAGCATTTTGACAACATCAATCCGGGGTAGACCCAGAGGTGCAGCCTGACAAAGATTGTCATTATACTTTACATTCCGTAGCGAAGCACGGGTATTCAGCTAGTATATATATATAGATAGATATTTGTGTATATATACAGATTCATCTGAAATGACCTGTAGAGAGGAGAAGAATTAATATTTACCTATAAATACTTGGAAATGACTTATTTGCTTTAACCACTTAACTGACATTTTTTTTCCTTCAAAACTGTTTATATTGGGTTTTTAAATATCATTTAATATAGTTTAAAAAGTATTTTTTTTAAATACTTAAATATTATATAATGCACATCTTCACTACGTATCTCCTCGTCAAAAACTGGGGCACAGTGGGGCGGTCGAATCTGATCTGACCATGTCAGTTAAGTGGTTGAGGTCTGCCACTTTGGACCTATTAGGCTGTCAGCATTCTGAAGCTCGACCAAATTTACCAAATCCCTGTTAATAACCGTCTCTCTATTTTCTTATTTTGCATCATTATCTCATTACTAGGTACACCCCCTTAACCCCTGCATGGCTTTCTGGGGTTCAATATATGTATTATATGGAGTATTACATGCATTCTTAGTGTTGTTAGTGGTTAAATATTGCACAATGAAAGGGCAGCCGATGGTGAAGTGGGCGTAGCCCCTTGCGATGGCGTGAACAACACCTGCAGGGCATGTTGTACAGAATGTAGCGGGTGTGGGGGGGACCGGGGACGGTGTCTGTAGATCCTGCGGGTGAGGAGGGCGGATGGAGAGGGGGCAGGAGATGGTACGGGTGGAGATGGCCGGGGAGTGGGGTTCAGAGGCGCTATAGGTGGGGGAGGGGCAGGGCGTGGTGTGGGTTGGGGAGGGGCAGGTGCGGGGATGTTACGGATGGGGGAGGGGTTCTGGAGGTGCTGCGGGTGGGGAAGGGGCGGGTGCGCCATGGGTGAGTTACAGTAGGGGTCCGGAGGCACCGCAGGTGTGGGAGGGGCAGGTGAGGGAGTGCGATGGGTGGGAGAGGGGTTCCGGAGGCACTGCGGATGGAGGGGCATGTGTGGGTTAGAGATGAGCGCCTGAAATTTTTCGGGTTTTGTGTTTTGGTTTTGGGTTCGGTTCCGCGGCCGTGTTTTGGGTTCGACCGCGTTTTGGCAAAACCTCACCGAATTTTTTTTGTCGGATTCGGGTGTGTTTTGGATTCGGGTGTTTTTTTCCAAAAACACTAAAAAACAGCTTAAATCATAGAATTTGGGGGTCATTTTGATCCCAAAGTATTATTAACCTCAAAAACCATAATTTACACTCATTTTCAGTCTATTCTGAATACCTCACACCTCACAATATTATTTTTAGTCCTAAAATTTGCACCGAGGTCGCTGTGTGAGTAAGATAAGCGACCCTAGTGGCCGACACAAACACCGGGCCCATCTAGGAGTGGCACTGCAGTGTCACGCAGGATGTCCCTTCCAAAAAACCCTCCCCAAACAGCACATGACGCAAAGAAAAAAAGAGGCGCAATGAGGTAGCTGTGTGAGTAAGATTAGCGACCCTAGTGGCCGACACAAACACCGGGCCCATCTAGGAGTGGCACTGCAGTGTCACGCAGGATGGCCCTTCCAAAAAACCCTCCCCAAACAGCACATGACGCAAAGAAAAAAAGAGGCGCAATGAGGTAGCTGACTGTGT